>NC_068341.1:38613976-38951299 GCF_014633365.1 Diospyros lotus | reverse complement strand
ATTATCTAATAAGTAAACTGGTTTTCAGTATAGTGGGTAAATACACATACCTGCAGGTCAATCTTGCTACTGGCAGCATTGAATGCATATTGGTGGCTGTATCCTGATATCACAGTAGCAACAAGCTATGTCGCAATTGTTGTTGCATCCTACCACAAGAACATATTCTCCATCAATCTCCGGTAAAAAGCTTTCATTTTCCTTCTATTTTTGCTTGCAAGCATCATTTTTGTGATTGGAAAGCCAATATGTTATGTGCAACTTAGAATTCTTCTGAGGAAGGATTCTGCCTTCATTACCTGTTACTATGACATAATGACGTGGTTCAAGAGTTTGCGGGTTAACGGTAGCAGGAAGGCGAGCGCTTGCTCGAACAGCATCGACGCCAACCCAGGCAAAAACCAGAGGCACCAAACAGTATGCTACTAGCAACAGCTTCATCCTTTTAAGCTTAAGGTTGGCTGCTTTGTGGGTAAATGTCTTTATACCTGCTGGTTTATATAGGGGTGTTGGCAGTTGAAGTTTAGGAGTTGAGAAAATTCCAATCCCATTTGAATATGGGGTTGTGAACTTAAAAGTAGTATTCATCCCATAGTTATGTGACCATATAGTAAAGATATTATATGCATAGGTCAAAATCCCACTTCCTTTCTTTGAGGTTGGAATAGATAAAAAAGGGTTCATAACAAAGGTATGAGCATACCCATATAGTGCTCCTACCAATGTTGATATTTGTTTTGGGCCACGTCTCACATTGATTGGAGATAAAAGTGTCATACTTGTCTTTTAGATGGTATCACAAGTGCATCTTTCCTCTTTAACATTGTTGGGTTTTAATGGAAATATGCCATTTAGTTAGGGGTAATGGGAGTGTTGTGTTAAATAGGTGTGTAGTGGGTTAGCATGCACTATATATATATAGAGAGAGAGAGAGAGAGATAGATATATACATATTTTTGTAGTTGAACTCAATACACTACTAGAACCGTTCCGAGTGGATGAGTTGGGCCTTGGACCTAATGGGCTTGCTAAACGGACCTCCTAATAATTCTAAAAATTGCTCATTTTAAAAAAAGTTTTTACAATTATTTCGAACATCCTTATATTTATTTATAAAACTTTTTTTTTATCATTTTAAAAGTTGACAATTAGGTGGTGTTGAATTTGAAATTGTAAATGTTGAATTATTCACAATGAATAATATAATTTAAATCTATGTAGTGTTTGATTTTGTCACCGTTGTAGTTTTAGTTGTTTATTAAAAATGAGTGTAATTGCTATTTATTTTGTATATAACATTTAAAAATTATTGAGTTAATTTTAATTTCAAACATTAGAATTAGAATTACAATTCAATTCTATCTTTTAGCCAAATATATGAAATAAAATTAAATTTCAAGTTTAGTCGTGGCAAGGCTAGGCTGGATGGACGGGGGCGGAGCTCTGTAGCTAATGATTCGTTCCTTAAACTCAACGTCGACGGCCCCAGAGAAAAATCACAACCATTCAAATTCATTAAACCAAATGCAGAATTGTTATTTCCTAAAATTATTATCCTTGGGCTATGATTTCACAATCGTAGATTCTTAAACTGAGACACGGTTGGACGCGGCCAGAAAAAAGCTAGGGTTTCGAGGTCTGCTATGGAAGACAGCTCCATTTGCCACAAAGAAGCTCATCCCAAGCCATCGCCCTCTAATTCTGAAATCGGTAGACTTGTCCGGATATCATTTGCTGATCCTGGCGCTACCGACTCCTCTGGCGACGAGTCATCTGGCCGACCAAGACCAGTCAAGAAGGTCGTGAATGAGATTCGCATTCAAACCGCTCGTGAAAATAGGAAGCAGAAAGAAGCGGTTCAGGCCAGGAGTAGTCCGCCACCGGCTAGCAAACGCCGGAACTACAAAGGACTCCGGATATCAGTTCCTGATCCTGGTGCCACTGACTCGTCCGGCGATGAACGAAACGACGACGTATTTGGCCGACAAAAACTTATCAATAAGTTCGTCAACGAGATTCGCACCGGAATTGCTGGTAGAAATAGAAAGCAGAAAGAAGCGGTTCAGGCGAGGACGGCTAGCAATGGTCGGCAGGACAAAGGAGTTTCTGATCCTGACGCTACTGACTCGTCCAGCGACGAAGAAGACGACGAGCTATTAGGACGGGCAAAACTAGTCGAAGAGTCCGTGAATGAGATTCGCAACGAAACCGCTTGTAAAGATAGAACGAAGAAAGAAGCGGTTCAGGCGAGGAGGAGTCCGCCGCCGGCTAGCAATCGTCGGAAGTACAAAGGAGTCCGGATATCGGTTCCTGGTCCTGGTGTTACCGACTCGTCCAGCGATGAAGAAGACGACCTATTTGGCCGACCAAAACTAGTCAAAAATCTCGTGAATGAGGTTCGCACTGAAACCGCTTTTAGAAATAGAAAGGCGAAAGAAGCGGTTCGGGCGAGGATCCCTCCGCCGGCTGCCAATAGCCGGAAGTACAAAGGAGTCCGGCGACGGGAGTCCGGAAGATGGGCGGCGGAGATCCGGGACCGGCGGAGGCGGGTCCGGCATTGGGTGGGGACCTACGACACGCCAGAGGAGGCCGCTATGGCTTACAACAACGCTGCCATTAAACTCGGCCTGGAACTTCCGACTGCCCAGCCCCAACCAGGTAGCAATGATAAGTACAAAGGAGTCCGGGTTTCAGTTACTGATCCTGCTGCTACTGGCTCGTCCAGAGATGAGGATAACAAGTTATTCGGCCGGCCAAAGCTAGTCATAAAGTTCAGAAATAAGATTTACAACGAAACCGCTAGTAAAAATAGAAAGAAAGAAGCGATTCAGGTGAGGACTCCGCCGCCGGCTAGCAATGGTCGGAAGTACAAAGGAGTCCGGCAGCGGTCGTCGGGGAGATGGGTGGCGGAGTTCCGGGACCGGCGAAGGCGGGTCCGGCATTGGCTGGGGACCTACGACACGCCGGAGGAGGCCGCCATGGCTTACAACAACGCCGTCATTAAACTCGGGTTGAAAGTTCCGGATGCCCAGCCCAACCAGGCAGCGCCGCTACAACCAGAGAGCTCGTGATCTGGGCCTAGCAACCCGCTGGAAAGTGCTGATATTTGCGACTTTTAAAGCTATTGGTAAAGGGAAGACTGATAAATATTTCCACTGCATTTATGTATGTTCAGGTGCCCGCTGAAGTTAAAACGTCCAATTCTTTTTCCTTGTTGCATTTGTAATGCAAACTTCATTTCAATATGATGCAGGATGGAACTTGGGACACTATCAAGATAGCTTTACTGCCATCCAGGATTTTAGGATGTATGTTCAAGAGGGAAAATATTTTGAGATCAGGTATGCTGTGTTGGTTGTTTAGACAGTTTTTTGTGCTATAACAACTGAAGTAGAATCTTTGTTCTACTGTTGAAATCCTTCCATCAGCAAAATGAACCCGGGTGTCGGAACCCTAGAATTATTGTGCAGGAACAAGCTTGATTCAGCACATGCCCTTTTATTCACCCTGTCATATGATTGAAATTTCATGTTCATAACACATCATTACATTTCCTATTTTAGGTGCCTTTTGTTCTTGATGCCCTAACCATTCTTCTCTTAGATTTGAATGTTTATTCTTTTTTTATTTTGGATCCAAAAACTAACATTACAATTATAACTTGTGCTTTGGCTTAATGCCATCACCATTTCCACCAATGAAAAGTACACCTAGACAACTAATTTCAGACCATGACATGCTCTTCATGGAGTTTTATGAAAAATATTTCTTTGATTATTTTCATGGAGATGAAAATGGACTCTGATATCCATACGACATAAAGATAATGCTCTTCTTTTAGACTTTTTCTTCCCTTTTTTTTTAGCTTTCTTTAAGTTATTAATTCTTTTCTTTCAGAAATAAAGCTTTTCCAAACAATGTGCTTGTCAAAGAAACATTGCACTTTTTTCATATTCATTTTCAAAATGGCAGATGGAGGCAATTAATTATTGAAGAGTGATTTGGAATTTATAAGATTGTTGTGTCCATGCGCGGTCTTTGAATACATTGGTTTATGTTGGTGGTTCTATCTCTGTGTTGCTGAATCTCCACAAAATATTTTGCAGATTGCTCTATCTTCCTGGAGTTATTCTAGCTGGGAATCTTGGTTTCATGGTTGACATGCTAGTGATCCCAGTTGTTGCCCTTTGCAGAAGGCCCTGTCATGCTGGTCAAGGGGGTGGCACTGTTTATTTCATGACTGTATTGGTCAACAAGGCCCTTTTTTGGAGACCTTTTGCATAACAATTGCTGGCCTGGCCATTCTGGGCTGGTCGTTGTCTGTTGCTGGGGCTGTATTAGGTGGGACTGTATTAGGCTCCATGGTATCGGCTACCTTCTTAGGTGCTTATGCAGCAGTGGTGGTATATCAGGTTAACTACATTTACTTTCGCATGTTTCTATTTAAGGGAATTTGGATGCAGGTTTTCTTTTGTTTTTTTATTTTTTATTTTTGTGGTCGAACCTAAGATAGGCGAATTTGTAGTGGCAAAACAATATTAAAACAAAATCAACTAGCTTAATTTCCTACTGGCAGCAAGATACTATCTCGCACTATTGGCCTTTTGCTCCTGGGGTTGCTATTCCCTGTGTTGTTGTGTGACTAGGAATAATAACAATAAAGAGAAAAGTAGGATGAAATCAACATATCTGAACGAAAAAAGGAACTGAATAACAGGTTTACTCGAGTAGGCAACTGAATAATTGAATGAAAGAACTTGGGCAGAAAGATAACTGAAGAATGTGTTTTCTGCTATACATCACTGGTGTGTACATCAGTTTATATATAGATCTTCTAATCCTAGATTAGGAATCTACATTAATGCCTAATCTATACAATAATAGGAAATAACAGGAATAGGAAACTGCTAATTTATAGTTATACATATTCTCCTTCCTATTAGGCTAAGCTATATTTAGGAACACAAAATAAAGGAGACAGCTAGAGATCTGTACAGCTAGTGATTTGGACAGTCGTATCATTCCTGATTTTCCACACCCCCTCTCAAGCTGGTCTAATCTAAAGATATCTTTCATGGCCAGCTTGCTTATCAGCCTGTCGAATTGTCTTCTATGTAGTCCCTTTGTAAGAATATCTGCTATTTGATCACTGGTTGGAATGTAAAGGATACAAATCAGCTTGTTGTCAAGCTTTTCTTTGATAAAATGTTTGTCTCCTTCCACATGCTTGGTTCAGTCATGAAGAATTGGGTTGTGGGCAATAGCGATTGCAGCTTTGTTATCACAATATATTTTCATAGGAGTGGATTCAGATGTTTTTAATTCTTCCAACAGACATTTGATCCACATCCCCTACCGTGAGCAATGGCCTTAAACTCAGCTTCTGCACTACTTTGTGCCACCACATTCTGTTTTTTACTTTGCCACATAATAAGATTTCCTCCACAAAAGCACAATAACCTAAGGTAGATCTCCAATCAATAACAATGCTAGCCCAATCTGCATCCATATAGACCTCAATTTGTAGATGTCCATGTTTTTTAAATAATAACCCTCTTCCATGGGTTCCTTTTAGGTACCTTAAGATCTTGTACACAGCTTCAAAGTGTTCGGGACCTGGTGAATGCATAAATTGACTCACCTTGCTAACAACAAAGGTAATATCGGTCGAGTATGAGATAAATAGATCAATATTCCCACTAGACACTGATATTGTTCCCTGTTGACCACCTATTCAGCTTGGTTTGGTTGTAACTTTAGGTTGGCTTCAATGGGAGTTTCCACCGCTTAGCAGCCTAGTAAACTTGTCTCACCAATTAAATCAAGAATATGTCTGCGTTGGCAAACAAAAGTGCCTTCTTTTGATCTGGGAAACTCCATTCCGAGAAAGTACTTTAACTTGCCTCAGTCTTTGATTTCAAAGTCACTAGCAAGGTCTTTTTTTAACTTTTCCAGTTCAGGTACATCATTACCAGTCAGGATTATGTCGTCCACATAAATAATCAAAATAGCAATTTTACCTCCCCTTGAATGCTTATAGAACAAGGTATGGTCTGCTTGACTTTGGCAATAACTGTGACCTTTTACAGTCTTTCAAGCATTAAAACCATGCTCTGGGTGATTGTTTAAGGTCATAAAAGGATTTCCTTAACCTGCATACTTTCCTGTGGCCAAATTTTTCTTCAAAGCCAGGAGGCAAACTCATAAATACTTCCTCCTCTAAATCTCCATTCAAGAAGGCAATTTTCACATCTAGGTGGTGTAGGGACCAGTTGAAATTTACAGCCAGTCAAACCAAAACTCTGATAGAATTTAACTTTGCGACAAGAGCAAAAGTCTCCTGATAACCAATTGCATAAGTCTGTGTAAATCCCTTAGCCACTAGCCTCGCCTTGTATCTTTTTATACTTCCATCTGCATTGCATTTTATATTAAACACCCATTTGCTTCCCTCTGTTTTCTTACCCCTTGGTAGGTCAACTATCTCCGATGTACCATTTTTTCTTAGAGCATTCATCTCTTCTAAAACTGCAGATTTCCAATTCTGATCATCTAGAGCTTCCTGTATGATTCTTGGAACAAATAGGTGAGAGATCTTAGCAGTAAAAGCTCTATGGTTGTTAGAGAGGTTTTCATATGACTAAGTATTTTGAAATGGGATGATTAGTATAAGAATGAGTACTTTTCCTAAGAGCAATTGGGATATTAAGATCTGAAGGCTCATTTGGAATGGGATTAGAATTTAAAGAAGTAGGAATTGGGATCAAGGAGTTACTTGGAAGACTCCTGGACCCATCACTTTGAGATTTGGATTGGCCTTGTGCTGGAGTAATTGGTAGGTCCCTTTCTTTTGTATGATTTTTCCTTCTAGTGTAAACCTGAAGTTCAGAGTCTAGGTTTTGTTGTAGTATTTCTCCCCCTGAATTTGAACCATTGGTACTTGGCAGAAACAGACTGGGATTGGGATTATTTTGTTTTTCTAAAACTGGATTTGCTGCAGGCTGTTCTAGAATTGTATTGGGAAGAGATTAAACACTCCAAAAAATATCTTCCACTCTCTCATTCTCCCCCTGAAGAGAATTTTTAGAAAAGGTTTCATTTTCAACAAATGTCACATCCATACTGACATGCATTTTTTTGGTTTTTGGATTGTAGCACTTGTACCCCTTTTTGTTGGGAGCATACCCTGTAAAAACACATTTTTCTGCCCTAGGCTCTAGTTTGGACCTGAATTTAGCAGGTATGTGAACATAAACTATGCAGCCAAACACCTTAAGAGGGAGACTTACTTGCAGTTTAAATTCTGAAAAGACAAGTTTCAAACAGTCCAATGGAGTTGTATATTTCAAGGCCGTAGTAGTCATCATATTAATCAAGTAAGTTGCTGTCAACACAACCAGGCTCACCCCATAAATATTTTGGTACATTTGCTGAAAATATAATAGCATGAGCAACTTCAAGTAAATGTCTGTTTTTCCATTCAGCAATTCCATTTTGTCTAGGGGTATCTCGGCAAGTGGATTGGTTGAATTCCTTTTTCCTTTATAAAAATTTACCAATCCTTCATTGAAATACTCGGCTCCATTATCAGAAGGAAGTATTCCAATTTTGGTTTGGAATTAATTTTCAATCATGTTAGAAAAATCTTTAAATAACTGGGTTACTTCAGATTTTTCACTTATCAAATAAATCCAACACAACCAAGTATGATCATCAATGAACCAAGTAACTTTTTTTGCCAGTTAGAGGGCCCCCAAACATCATTATGAACCAAGTAAAAAGGTTTTAAGGCACAATATGGTTTTGCAACATATGTAGTACGATGACTTTTAGACAAGTAGCAGCTTTCACATTGAAATAGGGAAACATCCATATTTTTAAACAACTTAGGAAATAAATGTTTAAGATACTGAAAACTGAGATGTCCTAGTCTACAATGCCAAAGTATTATTTGATTGTAAGTAGGGATAGAGCAAACAGTACCCAAACTCAAACCTTTGAGCTCTAGATTTTTCATTGAAGGAGTTGTCATCAAAATAGTGGAGGCCATGCATCATCCTAGCATTGCCAATCATCCTGTTGGTGTTTTGGTCCTAGAATTTACAATGAGATTTGTAAAAGGTAACACAACAGTTATAATATTCAGATAGTTTACTCACGGATAGTAGGTTACTGGCAAGGTTAGGTATATGAAAAACAAATTTAAGATAGATATTTTCTGAAATTTTTACTGAACTGTCATGAACCTAGGGTTTAGCCTAGGGTTGGAATGACAATCGAAAGGAGCTAATGAATAGAATCAAGAATAGAATATTTGAGAGGAAGAAATGGGAATGAATGTAGAGAGAAATGAGGGAGGGAAGTAGAGAGAAAATGAGAGGGAGATTGTAGAGAAATTGTAGAGGGAGAATCAGATTTCATCCATTTAATTCAAGCATATCCTCTCCTCTTACAATGGGGCCTTTATATAGGCTTCATCTAACAAAAATAACAGCATCCATGTGCTGTAACAGCATTTCAAAATATCTCCTAACAACTTACTAAGTCTATTACTGTAATGCCCTTCTATGGAATCTTGGGTCATGACAATTCCCTTCCCCTTGAGAGAGTTCTTGTCCCCAAGAACTTCAACAATTGGTCATTGCTATTAACCAATTCCAGCTTTCTCAATCCCTATCATGCCTCTTTCCTTCTTTCTTCTTCTAGGCTTCTTCTTCTTCGTTTGTAGGTTCTCAAGATTAATTCCAAGACTAAGTTGGCGCAAGACTCCAGCAGAAGAAACTTTATGAAGTTCAAGTCTAATGCACCCAAGTCCTGCAATGGCTGTCCAATTACACTCAATCCTCCCATCCAATATGAGGAAGGATGACATACCTACCTCCATAGCAACCTCTACTCTATTCCCATTCATCCCATGGCCTTGCTCTGTTTCAGCAATATCAACCACATCCTGTACATACAGCATTGGGAAACTGTAGACTTGCCTTGGATACACAGTCTCAGGTTGTTTGTGAGCCTTAGAATTAGGATCTGCTGCCACTTTAATCCCTGCCAATGATTTTTCAGCGGCTGCCATATGTATTTCATCCTTTCCATCTTTTTCCCACACGATTTATAGCTTGCTTATCAACTAAATCCTCCGCTTCCTCTTCCTTCAATAATCCTTCATTTTTTAACTGCCAGTTCTGACGAGGTATTAGCTCTTTCCATTGTTGCAGAGCTGGTTGCAAAGCAGCTGTGGCCGAATTCATGTCCAATCTCCCAATTTCTTGCTGGCTCCCATCAGTACTGTTTTTTGATTGACTTCCCCAATCATTTATTGGTTTGGACCTCCTCGATTATCAACTAAAACATCCTTAATGATGATAGCAGTTTCAGTTATGATCTCTTGATTCCCTGCAAGTAATTCAACAACTTCTTTTCCTTTTTGTTGGGTGCAATTCCCCTCTATTTGGACTTCTTTTTCAGCAATATCAGATGATCCCTCTACATTGGCTGCCCTATCAATCTGTTCATTACAAGTTCCCTTTGAAGGATGTAATCCATCACCAATATCATCTCTGATGCTGCCAACATCCTTCTTGATATTGCTGCCTAATTCAAAATACCCAAGCGCATACTCGGAAGTCAATGATGAATCAATTTCCCATCTTCTTGTCTTCTCCTTCAGCTTCTCCATTTTAAGAAACTCCTCCTTATTAAAACTTCCATGATAGTTATCAAAGTATTCGGCAGGAAAACTGTAATAATACTCCTTAGATAGTATCATTGCAAACTCTTGCAACTTCTCGCGAAACATTCGATCGAATTCCTTGCAGTCTTCATCAAACCCTCTGCTTGTTCTTTTGTCCCTTTGGCTAGTCTCATTCTCAAACTTCTTTTCCCAAATTTGATGCTTCTGGTCAACTGAAAATGCAGCATTCTTTGGCTGCCATTGAAACTCCATTCCAGCTGAAAATGAAGCATTATTTTGCTGCAATTTAGGGCCCATTTGCTCCATGTATGCATTGCTACCAATGGTCTTATGATCAGGTCGTCCCCCTAAAAATGCAACACCCTTCTGCTGCGACTGAGACTCCAATGTCCTCGTGCTTGCACTATTGCCCCTAGCAAATTTCTCATGAGCAGGACAACTCAAAGGCCAATAAACAGGAGCTTTGTACATCCTAAATCTCTCACTTCTCTTCAATAGTCACCCTAAAGCTAATCCTAGAAGTGGCAAATTTCAGGCGTTGTTTTGCTTCAAATTCCAGCCTATTTTAGGAACAGAAGTAGTTGCCAGTCACAGTGACTTGATGGCCTCCTAGAGTCTCCTAAAGCATCTAACTCTCAGTAGAATATTACAATAGGAATCACAACAATTGAGGATCGCCAGATCTGTTGGGTGATCAACTGCCTCAAGGCCAATTAGCCAAGAATTCCTCCGTCGGAATCAAGGAGGTTTAATGCGCCTGCAAGTTCCAATCAATTGGAACTGCCCTAGGCGTCTCCGAAAGCACCGTCGAACACCACCGTCTCTGACTCTCTGCTGTCGCTGCTTGCAATTGCTACAGATTCAACAATCGCTTGGCCTTGAATCCGCTTCAGCTTATGGCCAGTGATGCATCAAGCTTATTTCCCTTGGTTATGCTCTGAGTTGGCTTTCCAGAATGGTCGGAATCTCCTTTCGATCAAGGAGGAAAGCACGGTTCACCAACACGGTTCAGAAGGCAACCCCAAATCGTAGCACACACAGTGCCTTCCGATCAAAGCGGCAACACCTGCAAAACTCCAGTCGGAATTCCAATTAAAACTGCCACACCTCAGCCGCTCCTCTTCTTTCGACCTCAGCTATTCGCCTTCCTCTTCAAGACTCGGACAGGAGTGTCCAGAATTCCTAGGCGATAATCGCCTCACATCAACATCGGAAATCACTAGATCCTACTTTCCCCTTCGATTCCAATTAATAGTTACCGAAATTATTGGCCGAGGGTCACTCACCTGTTGCACCTTCCAATTCCGAACTGAGGGTGCTCACTTGCTTGGAGATTAACACCTCCCAGCGCCAGCTACTGCCCAATCACTGACCATTGAAAATGGCCGCGACACCCACTGCACCACCATGAGGAACCCGCTGCATAATCGCCAGACCTACTACAATTAATTCGGCTGCAACACCCACTGCACCACCGTGAGGAACCCGCTGCACAATCGCCAAACCTACTGCAATTAATTCGGCTGCAACACCCACTCCTTTGCCTTCTTAGACTGCGATCGCTTGGAACTCCTGCACCAGTCGCGATCTCCTGGCCATTAGCGTCGACCTCTGGTCACCTCCTCTATCACGGTCGGATATGAGAATCACTAGCTAGATACCGTCCTTCGACTCAACCACCAGAGTCGTAGCCGAAGTCACTCCTCCTTCAGATCCGAGCCGACACTCACCTCCTCGTGCATTGGAATCAATTCTGAGATTCAAGGGACATCTTCGTCTTCAAAAATCGGACAATAGTGTCTCTGATCTGCAACCGCGTCCAGAAGCAGTAGCCTCGACCCAATTAGAATTCGTCTGACTAGCTCGCCACTGAAATTCGCCTTCAATTGGAATTAAATCCATAGCCAAGGATTGACTGCTCTGATACCATTTGTCATGAACCTAGGGTTTAGCTTAGGGTTGGAATGACAATCGAAAGGAGCTGATGAATAGAATCAAGAATAGAATATTTGAGAGGAAGAAATGGGAAAGAATGTAGAGAGAAATGAGGGAGGGAAGTAGAGAGAAAATGAGAGGGAGATTGTAGAGAAATTGTAGATGGAGAATCAGATTTCAATCATTTAATTCAAGCGTATCCTCTCCTCTTACAATGGGGTCTTTATATAGGCTTCATCTAACAAAAATAACAGCATTCATGTGCTGTAACAGCATTACAAAATATCTCCTAACAACTTGCTAAGTCTATTACTATAATGCCCTTCTATTGAATCTTGGGTCATGACATGAACCTTTTCCAACAGTAGCAATTCTGACTTTTTCGTTTCCAGGATAAGGGGAATAAGTATCAAATAAGTGGGGTGAACTTGTCATATGATCAAATGCACCTGAATCTATAATCCAAGGTGCAGAATTTGAAAGACAAGATAGAGTAATATCACTACCTGTTTGAGCAATTGACGCACTAGGAATGCTAGATGAGGAATTGGATTTCAGCAACCTTAGAAGATGATCCATCTGCTGCTTGGTGAATGGACTGATTTTAGCTTCATGCACATTAGGGTAGGTACAGCCAGGTTTCTTGCTGTTCTTGGGATTCCAGTTTTCTGGTTTCCTGCAGATAACGCAACAAGTCTCCCATGCATGACGTGGTTTATTACAATAATCACACCAAACTTTAAATTTCTCTTGGTGGCTCATGTTATACACCTTAGCATCAGCAACCATAGCCGAAGTTTTGGTGTGTATATTTTCAGTTTTTTTCTCGAGCATAACCTGCCTCCAACTTTCTTCCCTTCTAACTTCAAAAAACACTTCACTAAGGGATGGAAGGGGCTGGCTACTGACTATTCTACCTCTGATATTGAGTCTAGCCAAGAACTTGAAAATCTGGTGGTTTTCTACCATCTTGTAGTAGTTGCTGTCTTCAGGAGATTTCCATTCGTAGTCATTGAATAGGTCTAGATCTTGCCACAGCTTTTTCAGTGAATTGAAATATTTTGTAACACTGTCCTCCTTGCCGGATCTTACCTAGTTTGAGGGTCAACTTGTATACTTTGGGACTGATTTCCCAAATCCGAGTATATTTGGGTGACATTGTCCCAAAGTTCCTTCGCAGTTGCATAGCACATGTAATTTACACTGATTTCTTCTTCCATCGAATTCACCATGTCATGATCATGGAATTTTCTGCGTCCCATGTGGAGTAGGCTGGATCCCCTTCTCATTAGGCTGCTTTGTATCACTGGTTAAATACCCAATCTTGCCACGCCCACGTATGTACATCTGGACTGATTGAGACCAGCGTAGAAAATTATACCATTCAACCTAATGGTGTGGTGATTTGGACAGGATTGGACTGAGTTTCGAAATTTCTATGTGGGTTCGGGGCTGGAGTAGAGGTACAAGATTCAGATGAAATTTCGGACATAGTGAAAACAGGGCTGCGATTGAACCATTGTGGCTTTGATACCATGAATGAAAGAGGGAACTGAATAAGAGGTTTACTCTAGTAGGCAACTGAATAATTGAATGACCGAACTCAGGTAGAAATATAACCGAGAGAATGTGTTTTCTGCTATACATCACTGGTTATATACAGATATTCTAATCCTAGATTAGGAATCTACATTAATGCCTAGTCTATACAATAATAGAAAATAACAGGAATAGGAAACTGCTAATTTACAGTTATGCATATTCTCCTTCCTATTAGCCTAAGCTATATTTAGAAACACAGAATAAAGGAGACAACTAGAGATCTGTACAGCTAGTGATTTGGACAGCCGTATCATTCCTGATTTTCCACATATCATACTATAAACTTGGAGTAAATGGTAAACTGCAACAATGACGTCCTGGTATCTTCATGCTATATCATTTTGGACAAACCAACTCATACATGTTAAGCTAACATGGCAGCATCATCCCCTATGTCATATTCGATCTAACCTTGAGGCTACCTACTCATATTAGATGCCTCAGACCCATCTCAAATGTTGAGGAATATGTTGATTTACTTTTTATATGAATTTGCACACTGATTTCTAGTTTTGTTTGTTTTTGGCTGTGGATTTGAGGAGTCCTCTTTTTGGTTTGGGCTTCCCCATATTATTTCTTCTTTGTCCATTTTTATGATGAATACAGCAACAATATTCATGACCTGCTAGAAGGATGCTGCTTTCCAAGGCTCTAATAAACACCCTAGATCATATTCTTATTGGATCCTGCTTGTTGCTTCTTTCAACTTTTTTGTTTTTTTGGAGTTATCACAATTTTCTGTTATTTATACAGGCCTCTGTCGAAAGAAAGCTGTGCCGCCTTAAAGTGGTTTCTCATGGCCCGTTTCTTTAAAAATTCTTCCTTCTCATGGAGTGTCAATTAAGAGTACTATGGTTGAATTGAAGCCACTGGAGGTATCTTGTTAATTTTCTGTTTGACATTTTCTGGAGTTCACCTCTTTGTACCTTGTAACTCTCATAATGACCATTGATGCTAATCATCCCAAATGCATGACCACTGCAGCTACTTGATAACTAATTAAAGGAGTGTCAATGACACAGGGAAATAATGGTTTCCCAAGGACTCATAGATCTTTTAAGGAATTGGAAGATGCCATGTTTAACAAAAATCGGGGTGGAGTCATATCAATTGGCTTGCCTGGTTATTCCCTGCTACAGATGCTAATACGTTCTGCAGAAGCTAATTCTGCCTGTTTATTACCAAATGAGTCTGGGCAACAGTTCTCGGATAACTTTTTCCCCTGCCTAAGGCCCAATTGAGCAAACAGCTCTGCAAAGAAATGATTTTGGAAATTTCTCCATTGATGCAGGAGATAATGCTAACTGAGGAACCAGCAGTAATGGATCCAAAGAAGCATTATTTGATTGGTTTTTCAATCAACTTCAGATCATCAAATCAAGGCCCAGGACCTTTCTGAGGCGGAGGACTACCTATGAAATGAAAAGTACTAGTATCGGCCCTGCACTTAATTCTCGAGCTTAAGCAAGCTAAACTTGATGCACTTGCTCAAAGGTAGCAATGCAAAATTTTGTGACTTTTATTTTAATTGTTAATGCTAAATTTTAATGCCCTTAAAAGTGAAATTTCGTTGTCGCGTTTATTGATGATTTTTTAGTTGGCTTACTTTCCACTCAGGCTTTGTGGGATTGCCAAATCTTTCTCTAGGGATCAAACATTCATGCGCCTTTTGATGATGGCATAATGGCCTATCCCAATATCGCGCCATGAAAAATAATGGCAGCGCAGCCCCGATCCGTAAGGCTGTCTCCAACGTTTCACCAAAACGCCCACCAAGCCAAATTAATAGTGAGACAATTTGATTTGGAGATGTCCAATGCTGCTCTCCATTGCCAAAATGCTAAATCCACTCGCCAAAGTTTTGGCAAACCTTAGTCGCCTCTGCCAGATTTGGCGATCCATCTCGGCCAAGCATCTCTCGCTGTCTTTCTCCCACAAAGGCCATCTAACATGGGTGGAAGTCGATTTGCCGACAGAAGAGGCTCGCCATTGCAGCAGACTTGGCGACGAAGGACCAGGGTCTTCTATAAGAGGAAAGTGGTTAGAGAAGACCACCTCTTAACATCGGAGAGTGAGCAGATATGGTGACGACAACAAGCAGACACGATGACAAGAGGGGAACTGTCGCAAAGGCGGTAGTTTGAAGTGATCAGAGGTTGTGTCAATATGTATTTGTATATTTGGTTATTGATTATTGATTTTGTATATGTGTATTTAATTATTAATTTTATAAAATAAATATTAAATTATAGTAGTGAAAATTAAAAATAAAGTAAAATAAATAAAATATATATTGTTTTTTAAGAGAAAAGATCTCGTGTATCAAAATGAGTGGAGCTCTACCCCCCCCACTCCTCCCTTGCACTTGATGAATTAAATCTAGAACTTGCTCAAGTCAAAAAATCCTAAGAACTATACTCTTGAATGTTGTTGTATACACATGCTGATGATACTTTTAATTATTCAAGTACTGAAGTCAATCAAAAGCACAACTCAAGCACAGAGAGATTGAGTGATTGATGGTTATTCAAAACAAGAACCTTGATCACAAAAATTCAAAGAAAGATCCCAGGAATTGCATGATGACAATGGGACAAGCTATTATTAACTTAAACGAGTACCAGTTCACCGCAATAATTCCTACTGCGAGATTTAGGGACATTATTGGACCTTTTAGATACCATTTGCAAGCTGAAGCTTTTTGATATTTGTAATTTGCTTTCCAGGGTTCAACCCTTTTGGGCAGGCACGTGCACAATTCAAAATTGTGTGGCAACGATAGAGTTTGAACTCGTCACATATTGCATCGAGGCGCTCCTTGGTATATTCATCACGGCTGTCCATTATCCACCTGCACGAGCCAGAAAAGAGTGAAAATATGAATTAACCATCTGGCGAGGGCAGAAAATAGCCATATACTAGCCACTATTTCCACGAATGATATATCAGCAATTTATAAAAATTTCAAATTCCAAGATGACCTTGCAATTTAATGACCACACAGAAACCAACATCAAAGAACCATGTTTAAGATGAATAAACAAGAATGAGTTTAGTGCAAACTATGTTCAACATAACTAGTCAAATAATAATTAAATATAAATTAATTTAGTCAGGATGCAATTATTTGCAAATAGTGGATCAGGATATTTCAAGTTCACAAACAGCAAGCACAAGACTGTAGCTGGAACATGGTAGGTCGCTTGTCAAGTATAACAAAAAATATTTAAGTAGTCTCCCAAATTGAGTGTCATGAATGTGAAGAGCAATCAAACGTCCATATCCCATCAGTTTTACTACCTTACATGAGTATTTCATGAGGAAAGAGGCCACATGAAATTGACATAACTATCATGTTATAAGTAAGATATCCAAGTACAAATTGACAAATATATGAATAACTCAAACCTAAAGACATAACTACTCTATTGTTGATGATAACTATTATTCTCTCATTAAAGAAGGCTAAAGATGTAACCATCATCCTCCTGGAATAGTTGTTGTTGTTATGACATGAAATAGAATGATCTTACAAAAGATATCATTATGAATAGAGATTATTAGACAGGTACAGTTATGTATTCGGACCCATCTAATGGGATTAAGGCATACAGGTTGATGATAACAATGAGTTTTGCATTCAAGACCAAAACAAGATCTTTCTCTTAAGTTTGAATCCTGCTAAAACCTTGCCCAGTCAAACTCAAGTTCTAAAGAAAGCCAGAGTAGAAATTATTTAAGAACTTACTCAGTGTTATCCACTCTCTGATTATCCATTCACTGCATGCACTTATATGTATGAGTAGATGTAACTCAAATTTAAGATCACCTAATGTGTTTTAGTAAACCAATCTACCTTAAGCCCCAACAATCTATCCCGACAATATTGTCTAAATATGCAAATGAAAAACAAGAATTGAATAAAGTAAACAAGGAAGAATAAGAAACTTCTCCCACGCATCAGTTTTCTTGAATGTAAATGCAACGGCACAGATAACTTCAAATGCCAGGAAATATTAATTTCCATCTCGTATGGTTGTGTATTTCTGCAACTGTAAAATTGAAAAAAGGCAATTTGGTCTGTCACCCAGCTTCATGAAACCAGGAGGCACGAACCCTACCATGAATGATGCAACAAAGAGGTTAATAAGATAAGGCAATAAAACAAACAACAAGCAGAGAGGGTCCATGGTGTTCCTTTTTCCTTTCTTTGTAACTCCTAGTCATAATTTTACTCAGGTAGAGAATTCTACAAGAACTCCGAGAATGGATACAATTTATTCCACATCTATGAACAAAAAAAGGTAAAAATGGTTTATCCATTTTTTAGCATGCGTTTTTGGGTTCAACAAGGAAAATAAACAAAGACATCAGGATGTAAAAAGTTTTAAAACAAGTGCGAAGATGTTTATTTAAGGAAACTTCAAGAGAATGTCTAGATTCCATAAAACCTGATTGTTAGAAACTATAAGTGATCTTCCAAAACTTACTAAGAGAGCTTATTTACCTGTTCTGTCAATTGATTTGAAAGGCACCAAATGAACAAGGTAAAATTCTTGAAAGAGATGTAAATTTCATAATTAAGGCTTTGCTTTTTATGTAAAATATTTTTTGAAAAAATACTTTCATAATTTTCATGTTTGGCCACACAAATGCGTGGTAAAACGTTTTTTACATGAATCTTTTCCTACAAACGTGAGGAAAATAACATATCAATCTCAGATCAATTCAATGAGCAATTTTTCATAGCTCAAGCAGCCTCTCAATCTCCTAAAGATACAGACACAAGAGATCTGGTGTTTACAGGTTACAAAATACCAGATGCAACTTCAATCCCTTAATGGAGGGGAAGAATATGGTGTGTTCATCTCCTGATTATCCTTGTGTGATCCTCATCAGTCTTTTCTCCATTGACATCTGCCAATCTGTTGAGGAAATAGCTCATGGAGCAAATTCTCCATATCTCCAATGCGCACATGAGTGCCTGTCCATTCCAGCCTTGTGCTGACGGGACACCAAAGGGTATATATTTTGGTTGGTGGGTTGGCTGAAGAGGGCCATTAGACCCTGCTGGTAGAAATGAAGCTCACTCTTTTGTCTTCATTGCAAAACTCCCAGAATTGCTAAATCTACATTGTTTTCCCATTTCCCAGCAAAATTTTTTAAGGTTGTACTCAAAACACCTAAACTAATACTTATTAATTATTTTTCTACTTAAATATTCCCCCATAAAACTTTTTGAATGTAAGAATATTTAATATTTACTTGAAACCAAACAAAGCCCAAATGTAAACACCTTCTGGAGATAATGAAAAATATCATGGAATTATAGCAGTATGTCATGCAAGGACAGAAAGGAACATTTGCAGGGAATAGAACAGAAGACAGTTTCAATTAGCAAAGCAGAAATCCAAGAATCAATAGGCACCACAACACATTGATAGAACTGTAGAACAACGAATTTTTCCGTACCGATTGGCATGAAGGAGAGCGGCGGGGCCGAGATAAGACTCGGGGTTCCACCAGTAGCTGGGGCAGGATGTGGTACAGCAGGCGCACAGTATGCACTCGTACATACCATCAAGCTTCGCCCGGTCCTTCTTGCTCTGCAGAATCTCCTTCCCAGGCGTAGACGGCGAGCTCTTGCGCTTTAACCAGGGCTCAATGCTCTTGTACTGGTTGTAGAAATTGGTCATGTCCACCACCAGATCCTTGATCACGAACATGTGCGGCAACGGCGTGACCATCGACGAAGCCCCGGCCGGAATCTTGGTGAGGCAGGCGAGGCCGTTGCACCCGTCGATGTTCATGGCGCAGGAGCCGCAAATGCCCTCGCGGCACGAGCGGCGGAAGGTTAGGGTAGGATCGATCTCATTCTTGATCTTGATGAGCGCGTCGAGGACCATGGGGCCGCAGTCCTTGAGATCGATCTGGTAGTCCTGGAGCTGGGGTTTGGTAGGATTGTCAGGGCTCCATCGGTAGATTTGGAAGGTTTTGAGGTTGGAATCGGCCTTGGCCTTGGGCTCCACCTGCTGAGCTTGGGCTTCGGACGCGTAGTGGCGGACGATCGCCAGCCTCGCCACCGGCCACAGCTGAACCCTAGATATCGCTCGCCGGACCAAACCAGTCGCCATTGGAGGAGGATGGAATCGTAGAGAGAAACAACTGGAAAAGGGCAGAGATGATCGACCCTTTTGTTCCGAGACTTGGAGAGTATGTGAAAAGACCGAAAAGGGAGGACACAGGTTGCGTTAAAGGGAAAAGTTTTCACCAAATTACATTTCGACCCTTTTTATTTGGTGAAAACCTTTTCCCTCCCCCAAACATTATTATTTCTTTCCTTATCCCCCCTCACATCTATTAATATTATTAATCCTTCATTTTACGTTTATTGAGTAATAAATATTTATCAAATAATAATTATTCTATCAATTTATATAAAATTGTTAACATAATTTATTTAAAATTTATTTTATATTCTTAATCATGTTTATTTTTGTGATATATATATGTAGAATATCTAAGATGATTAAAATTTAAAAACTAAAATAATACAAAAGGTGGTGATAAATAAGATATTTTGAAGATTTAGTAATAATAATATAAATTAAAAAAAAAAACTAAGACACCATTCATAAGTGTTGTAGGCTTAGCAATAGGTATGAACTAATCTAAAGATTAAAAAGATAGATGAATTGTCTGGGTGAAAGTGTTACAGTCTTTTCATTTGAGGGTAAAGTGATACTAAGTTATAGTATGGGGGGTCGAAGTGTAATACATGTCAATAGGTGTGTTTAGCGGGACGCAAAGGCCGGGCCAGGGACTGTGTGTGTAATAAAGATGAATTGTCGGGGTATTTTTGGAACTACAGATGTTAAAGGCTACCCGTTGATTGAAATTTCTCGATCTTGGCCGTCGTCGAAAGAAGTCTTCGTGATGACGTGGCGAGTTTTACGCCGCCGGACCAAGCTGGAGTTGAGGCGTGCACGTGGCCACCACCCGACACATGGCTATTCGTAGTTTTGGACTCCCATCAATTTACATAGAAATTAAAATTTTAAAATAAAAAAATTGTGAAAAAGTATCACTAAGCTTACAAATTTGCAAAAAGGATTATATTTACAATAAAAAATAAATTTTAAACTATAGACTAAAATAAAAATAATCAATTAATATCTTTTTTTACAACAAAATTTTATAAGAAATTAAATCTAACTCAATGATTACTTATAAATCAATGAATTATAATACAAAATTACTTTAGTAAGCTAATTTGATAAAAATTGAATTCAATCTTTGTTATGGACGATTCAAAAAGATTATAAATGCTTTAGTTACATTATTGTAATGAAAAAAAAAAAAAAGGCAAGCTTTATAGTTATGAAAGATTTACAAAGATCCTCCCTCTCATTCCCAAGGCTCATTTCTTTCAAAAATTCTCCTTCTCATTCATGGAAACCACTTGAGGTATCTTCTTAATTTTCCATTTAGTACTATATTGGAGTTCATCTCTTTATTCTTTGTATCTTGCTAACCTAACTTTCGGTAAGATCATAGATACTAATCGTCCTGAATACATATCTATTTTAGTTACTTGATAACTTCTTACTTGAAAAGTGTCAACAACACGAGATAATAATGATTTTCAAAAAGTTAATAAATTTTAAGAGCATTGAAGATGTCAAGTTTAAAAAAACACTGGTAGAGACATAAGTATCGACTCACCTACTTATTCCTTTCTCCATATACTAATTTGTTCTACAAAGACTAATTTTGCTAGTTTATTACTAAATGAGTCCAAGTAACATATCTCCTCTTATCACTTTTTTCCCCTTGCTTAAGATCCAATTGAGCGGATAGCTCTACAAATAATTGATTTTGGAAATTTCCCCATTGATGTAGGAGATAATGTTATTGAGATAACTAGCACAAACAAACCCCTAAGCCTTTTTTGATTGGTTTTCAATTCGTTCTTGGTCATCAAAGCCCAACATCTTTCTGAGGTTGAAGAGGTTTACGTAGGGATTTTAGTTATGCTTTGTGGGGATCCTAAGGAGATGAAAAGCTCAACCATTGACTTTGCATCTAATTCTAAGCTTAAGCGAGTTGAACTTGATGCACTTGCTTGAAGGTAGCAACGCAAAATTTGTGAGTTTTTTTTTTTTTAAAAGAAATGCTAAATTTTAATGCCCTTGGTGTGGTTCTTCTAGATTGCTTTTGGCCACCACAACAATGGTGTGGTTATTTCTTTTTCTACACCATTTTGCTGAGGAGATCTTCAAACTATTAATTATTTTTTAATACCTTAATGTCTTTATCAAATGACCATATTGTCTATCAACAAGTGCTTTGAATTGGAGAAAGACATTGAAAGCCTTTGATTTTTTATCAAGAAAATATATCCATATTATGTGAATGAAATTGTTGACAAATAAAATAAGTATCTCTTGCCATTTTAGAGAGAAAGATTTCTAGTGGAACCAAAGATGTCTAAATATCCTAGCTCCAATGGTGCTTTTGCTCTCTAATAAGATGACTTCGAGAATGACAATCGGTGCATCATTCCATATATGCATCCTTCGCGTACTTGATTCCTCCTTTCAATGTGAGGGAGTTTGACTAACATGTCTTTTTGTTTCAACAACTGTAATCTCTTCTTATTTAGATGCTCATACTGCAAATGCCAAAGATGAGATTCATCAACGACTTCACTTCTAAGTGCTTTCTTCTCATTATGTGGTAGAAGGAGAGGAAGGACTTTATTTCGAACATTTTAACCATTGCCAAAGTTACACCACTTTCCTTGTCTAAAATTTTGCATTCACCATTATCAAAGTTCACCAAATAGCCTCTTCAAACAAGTTGCTGATCCTTAGCAGATAATGTGCCAAGTTGGGTACATACAAAACATTGTGTATATATTATGTATCACTAGATTTAGATCTTACAGTGATAACTCCTTTAACGTCAACACACTAGCTGTTTTATCATCTCCAAAAGTCACTTTATTTGCAGTACCCATGTCCAACTTCATGAACATGTCTATTTCCTGTCATACAATGACTACAACCTCTATCCAAGAACCAAATATTATTGGTTTTCTCTTATGCATTCATGCAAGTATAGAATACCTAGTCACCTCCTTGATAAAGTTGGCCTTGTTTTTCTCCTTCTTGTCTCGATACCAACAATCCCTTTGTGAATGACTCTTGATTTTGTATTTTTTGGATCTATATCACCATTCTGATGATGATGGCCAAACTTTTGCAAACAAGGCATTGAGAGGTAGAGTTACTTGGTCTTTGCTAACTGCTAGTTTTGATGTCGTCCTCAGTCCAGTCCATGATTTGAATTATGTGCACCACAACCTCTATTTTGATGGCTACCTCTTTGATGATCGCCTTTTTTTTTTTTTCTGCTCCTTTTGTGAGTTATTTCTTGACAAATTAATCTTGGATTGAAATGTTGCTCCAAAGACTGGTGTAGGTCTCTTTTAATCCTTTGGTCATGTGCCTCTAAAAGACCCATCAACTCATACATGGTAATTGTTGAAAGGTCTTCAACCCCTTCGATGGTAAAAGTAGTAAAATCACATTTTGGGGCTAAAATTCTCAAAATTTTCTAAACAATCTTCTTATCTTCAATTGCATCTCCAATGCTTTTAATTTGATTAATATATAATCTTAGACACACAACAAATATAATCTCCAATATTTTCGCACTCCTCCATCTCTAGGTTATCAAAACATTTCCATAGTGACTGTAATTTAATAGCAATAACTTTTTCATTGCCTAGGAATTCCTTTTTTAAGGTGTTCTAAATTTCTTTTGATTTTGTGATGCTAAATATATAAGGAAAGATAGACTTCCTTATAAATAATGCAATGCAAGTGCATCCTTCTTCAAATTATTCTTCAAGATTTTTTGTTGTGCTTCGGAATGGTTGGTATTTGATGACTCATCCTCATATATATAGTCTCTACGATCTCCCATATGTCTGAGAAATGAAAATAATTTTCATTTGACTACTCCAATAATTATAATATATACTCCCAATCAAAAATTGGGTCTTGATTTTGAGAGTAAGTGAATAAGGTAGTTGAAGGGTTGGGAGCCATGTGTAAAGGATTAAGAAGCTCTAGATACCAAATTTGTTGGAGATAACAAAAGTATAGTGGACAAAAAGATCGAAAATTGAAGGGAATGAGAAGTAGAGCTGTGTCTCCTACTTACTACGTACGAACCATTTTCTACGATAAACCATGCACTTAATAAAATTGAATTATGAACTTAGAAAATTACAGGTTAATTAACTCGCAAATTAAATTACTAGTGTTGCTGCGCTGTATGTATCTAAACCCTTAGAATAGAATTGAACTCTATATTATCTGAAAGTGAAGATGGCGAATGGTCGGTCTATGTTAGATCAAAAGTTGCGGAAGACAGAATAATTAATGGGGAGAAGAATTTGGAAATTAATATTTTGGGTTTTTAACTCGTGATCTAGAATTTAGAAAAAAATCCTATTATATGTGTTGATCGACTTCCACCAGCTTCTCCGGCCAACTGGAAGCCGGGACTCTTGCAGATTCCGTCGTACGTACTTCCGGTGACAATCACCCAGAGTCAGAACTTATATATCTTTTGTGATAGGAAGATTTAGGGCATAAAATTTGTAAATAAAAGGTAAACCTAAATACAAAACCAACGGTATTCAATTCTTTATCCAAAAGGCAGCATTTTTATCCGATCGAGTTAATTATAAGAACCCATATCATATGTATGTAGAACGTATACCCGCAAATTAAACTAGAGATACTGAATAAGATATTCAAATTTAATGTCAGACACAAACAAACAGAGAATTCCTAAACCAATAGAAACTATATATATATATATATATATGTGTGTGTGAAACAACGATCACTATTAATTAATTAATTAATTAATTCTGCTAATTAAAACCCAATTAAGCAAGCTAGAAGAGGCGTGAGAAAGCCAACTGAGCAACGACTCCATAGGCCAAAAGTTGCGGTAGTGCAGAATAACCAGACTCGGAAGTAGAAGTGCTGCCGCTGCCGCCGGAGCTGGAGCTGGAGCCGGAGTCAGGGCTGGACATCACCTTGACGATCATTTTCTGGCCTTTTTGGCAGTGGCCAGCCGCCCCACTGATGAAGTAGAAGGGCCCTTGCCGGTCAAGTTTGACGACGGTGTCGCCGGTGTTGGAGAACAAGATGGGGCGCGTGGAGTTGCATTTCTTGTACTCCTCCTCACTCACTTCCATCACCGAGTCCTTCCTGTATCTAAAATCTGATATAGTTCATCAAAACCATGCAATATCAGATCACAACCACGTGAAATCAATCCATTATATATATGTATATATTGTTGCTTACGGATGGTGTCGCCGACACGGAACCTGTTGTCGGAGGCCCAGTCGTTGTATATTCGGGTGTCGTTGGGCGGTGGGACGGCCCAGCCTCGGGTGCCGCCGACTTGGAAGTGGAAGGAAGCGGCGGCGGCGGAGGAATTAGAGGTGAGGGCGAGGAGGAGGAGAAAGAGCAGCATGGGGGCGGCGGAGAGAGAAGCCATTAATGAATGGAGATTCTTGCGGTCTTTGGTTAATAATGTGAATGAATTTGGTGGGTTGGGGTTCAGTTTATAAGCGAATAATGGAGCAACTGCTGGCTGCTATTAGGGCAGTTATGGCTGCAGTGATGGTCATGGAGGTAGTGGGAGGACAACTACATTAACGGTTATCTCTTGTGACCTGGTCTTACCCACCAACAAACAAAATTCGTGGAAGAAATCTCTGTGTTTCTTTATTTATTTTTCTTTTCTTTTTTTTACTTTAAAATCGTGTCTTCCAAGCCATCACCCAAGACGATAATTCAATTATCATATATTACTTCTAATTCATATAAACATGGCGTCAAGGCAGTTATGGCTGCAGTGATGGTCATGGAGGTAGTGGGGAACAACCATGTTAACGGTTATCTCTATTGACCTGGTCTTACTCCCCAACAAACAAAATTTGTGGAAGAAATCTATGGGCTTTCCTTTTTTCTTAAACACGAAAATCATGTTAAAAAGAAAAAAAAACAGTGAAAACATAGATTTTTTATTTCGAGTGGTTATTTGATATATGTATTGCATGGTTTTGATAAATACATCAGATTTTAGGTACAGGAAGGACTCAGGCGATGGAGGTGAGTGAGGAGGAGTACATGAAATGCAACTCCATGCGTCCCCTCTTCTTCTCCAACACCGGCGACACCATCGTCAAACTCGACCGGCAAGGGCCCTTCTACTTCATCAGTGGAGCTAGCGGCTGGCCACTGCCAGAAAGGCCAGAAAATGATCATCAAGATGATGTTCAGCGCAGACTCCGGCTCCAGCTGAGCTCCGGCGGCAACGGCTGTACTTCTTCTTCTGGTTCTGGTTCTTCTGCACTGCCGTAACTTTAGGTCTACGGAATCGTTGCTCAGGTGGCTTCTAGCTTGCTTAGGTTTTAATTAGCAGAATTAATTAGATATTTAATAGTGATGGTTGTTTCACATATATATATATATAGTTTCTATTGTTTTAGGAATTCTCTGTTTGTTTGTGTCTTTGACATTAAATTTGAATATCTTATTCAGTATCTCTAGTTTAATTTGTGGGTATAAATTCTAGATACATATGACATGGGTTCTTATAATTAACTTGGATAAAAATGCTGCCTTTTGAATAAAGAATTGAATACCGTTGTTTTTTTTTATTTACTTTTACCTTTTATTTACATAAAAAGATAAGTTCTGACTCTGGCTGATTGTCACCGGACATACGACGGAATCTGCAAGAGCCCCCCGGGCTTCCAGTTGGCCGGAGAAGCTGAAGCTGGTGGAAGTCGATCAATACGTATAATAGGATTTTTTCCAAATTCTATCACGAGTTAAAAACCCAAAATCTTTTAATTTCCAAATTCTTCTCCCCATTAATTATTCTGTCTTCCACAACTTTTGATCTACATAGACCAACCATTCGCCGTCTTCACTTTCAGATAATATAGAGCTCTATTCTAAGGTTTCAGATGCACACAGCGCAGCAACAGAGCATGCTGCATCAGTTTCGATCGTCTAACTAGTAATTTTCGGGCAGCTGCCAAAGCTCGCCCATGCCAGGGCAACCAATAGTACTTACTCCAGGAAGAAGCTCTGAAAAGAGCAACCTTTCAACAACTTGGTGCTCCACAATTTTACAAATCATACACTTAAATCAATTCATTGGATGTCAAGCATCAGGTTACCACAAAGAGATGCGACTTCCAGTTGACACATCGTTAAAGAATACGATCAACATCCTGCAGAATGCTAAACATAGAAATATTGAGCAATCAGCACTGAAAAATGGAGGCTCAAGCCAGCAATTTGCCTCACAATCTCAGGCACGAAACTTACAATATTGAACAGCTGAAAGATGATAGTCAGAGATCAACAACAACAAAAACAACAACATTCCAAGCCCTTAATTCTTCGTTCTATGACCTTATCTTCTGCAAGGCTCTTATAAGTCAACAGAGTTGGACAACAAATTTGCATACTTCAGATCACAAAGAATGCACAACTACGATTGTGCTGGTTGAATGGATTTTCCTGATATATATGACATCTCCTATTACGAATTAATTTTCTGGTTCGGAAAAAAGCCAAGAAACTTCCATCTACAAATAGTAGTGTATTCTCCCATATTCAAATGAAAAAAGAAAGAGGACTCACATCAAAGCCTGTAATATGAACAGCTCCAACAATTGATATGTGCTAAGGAAATTGCATACCATTTCAACATCAGGCAATTTCTTCATCTCTTTCAATGACTACATCAGACTCTTGGGAAGATTTTTGACTGCCTGTTCTTTTAAAAGATTTATGGCTAAACATCCTCATGAAGAAGGCGCTTTTAGACCTCTGAACAGGTTGCTGCCCGTTTATCGATCTGCTGCCTTCATTTTTCTTGGCAAGATCTTCGGATATGGTCATTACGCTATCATCAAACCGACGCCTGAATGTTGGATACCTAGAGAAAGATTTGATAATCCCTCGAAGCCTGAGTGGAAAATAAGCAAAACAAAATGTCATCAGTGCGGGAAATGAAGAAGTTTCACTTAAGGGCATTAAAATTTAGGATTTCTTTTTTCAAAAAAAAAAAACTCACAAATTTTGCATGGCTACCTTCGGGCAAGTGCATCAAGTTCAGCTCGCTTACGTTCAGAATCAGGTGCAAAATCAATAGTTGAGCTTTTCATCCGCTCAGGATCCCCACCCAGCAGAACTAAAATCCCTAGGTAGTCCTCTTCAACCTCAGAAAGGTTATGGGCTTTGATTTGGTCTTTGATGACCAGGAGTGGATTGAAAAACCAATCAAAGAAGGCCTCTTTGGGTCTGTTCGCGCTGGTTATCTCAGTAACATTATCTCCTGCATCAATGGAGAAATTTTCAAAATCATTTCCTTGCAGAGCTGTCAGCTCAATTGGGTCTTAGGCAGGGAAAAAAGTGATAGGAGAGACGCGTTACTTGGACTCACTTAGTAATAAACCGGCAGAGTTAGCCTTTGCAGAACGAATTAGTGTCTGGAGAAGGGAATAAGCAGGTAAGCCGATGCTTATGACTCCACCACTATCTTTTTTAGAATTGGTCTTTTCCATGTCCCTAAGATTTATTAGTCCTTTGGAAACCATTATTTCCCCATGTCGTTGACACTCCTTAAATAAGTCATCAAGTAGCTGCAGTGGACAAGTATTCGGGACGATTAGCATCCATGATCATAATGAGAGCTAGGTAACCAGATTCAATGGACAAAGAGATGAACTCCAATATAATAAATACTAAACGGAAAATTAACAAAATACCTCAAGTGGCTTCAATTCAATCCTAGGACTTGCAATTGAGGCTGTACGACAGAGAGGATTTTTTATAGAAACGGCCCTTGAGAATGACGATGAACGAGACCCGGCTTCAGATGGCACGGCTCTTTTTCGATACTGAGGCCTGTATGTACATAACAGAATTTTGTGAAAATAGGAAAAAAGGAAAAACATTGAAAGAAGTACAATACAGGGTGTTCAATAGAACCTAGGAAAGCAGGATCCTTCTCGCATGTCAAGAATATCATTGCTGTATTCATCATAAATGGACAAGGAAGCAATAATATAGCGAAGCCCAAACCGCAAAGAAGACTCCTGAAAAAATAATCCATAGCCAAAAACAAAATAAAACTAGAAATCAGTTTGCAAATTCATATAGAAAGCAAATCAAAAGGCATATTCCTAAGCATTTGAGATGAGTCCGAGGCATCTAATATGAGTAGCCTCCTCAAGATCAGATCAAATATGACACAGCCGATGATGCCACGACATTAGTTTCACATGCATGCACGAGTTGGAGTTGGTTTTGTCTAAAATGATATAGAATGAAGAAGCTGGGGGTGTCTTTGTTCCCGTTTACCATTTATTCAAAGTTTATACTATGGAGGTGTTAGCTTCTGATTTGTTTTCTCTTTAGTCCATTTTGTTTTAATATTCTTTGGCCACTGCAAATTCACTTATCTCTAATGATATAACAGGAAAAAGGGGTCAACCACCAAAAAAAATTGAAAAGAAAATTACTAAAGCCCACTTCCAAATTCCCCTAGATAGAGAAACCTGTGAAAGTAATTGTGTTTAACCTGATATACCACCACTGCTGCATAAGCACCTAAGAAGATAGCTGATACCATGGAGCCTAATACAGCCCCAACAACTGCCGCAGGCCAGACCAGGATGGACAGGCCAGCTAGTGGAACACAAAAGGTCTCCAAGAAAGGGCCTTCTCGACCAATACAGTCGTGAAACAAACGATGCCACCCCTTGAACAACATGACAGGGCTTTTGCATAGGGCAACAACAGAGATCACTGGCATGTCAACCATGAAACCAAGAATGCCAGCTACAATAGCTCCTGGAAGATAGATCAATCTGCAAAATATTTTGTGAGGATTCCGTTACGTAGAGTAGGACTGCCAACACAAACTGATATAACACAGAGAAAGCAAGTGGACACAACAATGTCATACATTCCAAATTATTCTTCATTCATTGATTCTCCATCTGCCATTTTGAAAATTAGTATAAAAGAGGTCCAATATTTCTTTGACAAGCACAATATAGGGAAAAGGTTTAGTTGTGAAAGAGGAGAAATTAATAGCTTGAAGAAGAGCATTATTTTTATGCTGTATGGAAATTAGAGTCCACTTTCATCTCCATGAAAATAATCAAAACTTCATGGAGAACACATTTCATGGTCTGAAATTAGTTGCCAAGTTTCGTATTTCACTGGTGAAAGTGGTGATGGATTTAAGCTGCCGCAGCCCAAGTTATGATTGGAATGTTAATATCCAGATCCAAAAGCAGAGAAGAACAAACATTCAAATCTAAGAGAAGATTGGTCGGGGCAGTATCAAGAAGAAAATGCACCAAAACAATAGGAAATGTTAACATTTCAATCATATATACAACAGGATGAAAAAAAGAGCTTTGCTGAATCAAGCTTTTTCCTGCTTAATAATTCGATATTTCAAGGGATCCAACACAACTGCCCATTTCCTGATTGGAAGGATTTCAACAGCAGAATAAATATTGTACTTCAGTTCTTATAGCTGAAAAACTGTCCACACAAAGGAATAGTTCCAACTTCCCAGCATTAACCAAAAACACAGCATACCTGATCTCATAATATTTTCCCTCTTGGGGCTGCCGTAGGTCATCCATAAATGAGAAATATGAATGGTAACACACGTCCTTAAAATCCTGGATGGCAGTAAAGCTATCTTTGACAGTGTCCCAGGTTCCATCCTGCATCATATTTCAATGAAATTTGCATTACAAATGCAACACAGAGAAAAACAATTAGAAGTCTAACCTTAAGGGGCACCTGAGCATACATACATAAAGGCAGTGAAAAAATTTATCAGTCTTCCCTTCATCAACTGCTTTGAAAGTTCTAAATATTGGAACAAGAAAGCCATACACTGCACCTCCAATAATACTTCCAATAATGCCGACAAATGGCCACACAATCAGTAGAACAGTAACGCATAAGCAGAGTACAATCTTCAAAATCGGTCCAAACAGCTTTGTTCTGGCATTTAAGGAGTACAAGGAAATTAACACAAATTAGACAAGATTATGGGGTGAACAGAGGATATACGAATGTGGAAGGTGAAGGGCCAATACTGCACCTTAAAATGCAATAATTTGTCCAGAAAATGTGCATAGGCCAGAGACTCAAAATTATTGCAGAGATTCCAACGGTCATAATGAGACATATTAATGGGCAGAAGACGATACCTGAAATAAAATTTTGACATAAGCACATGGACATTTCTCCAGGATTACATTCATTCCTTGATAATTTTCCAAGTTTACACACTACTGGGCTTCCTAATACAATAAATCCAGAAGACATGTTGTGGAATATATTCAATTATCAATTCTCCTAAAAAACTGAAAAATTGAATACACTAGAACCAGTAACTATCACATTTGGTAATTATTCTGAATCAAGTGAAGAGACTGGAAAGAAAGGCTTGACATAAAAATAGGCATGTTTTCAGTATTAGAGCCAGTGGCACCAAATACAACCTTGACACTTGCAGTTGATAGCAAGAAAATAACCATGAGCAACCGGATTAATTCAAAAGTGGTAGATCAATAATATGGGGGGAGAGAGGGAGAGAGAGAGAGCAGATTTTGCAATGAACTTCCTTCTGGTGGCAGAGAATGAACTTTGCACACAAAATACAAGCCCAATTTGAACACACAAATGACCAATTTGAAGGGAAAAAGAAAACAAGAACAGTAGACAAAATCATGCTAGAATAGGAAAAACCCTGAAAAAAAGGAATAAATCAACACCAACCTTTAATGAAGCCGAGAAGCAGAAGGCCTATGAAGTAAGGCAGGAAACAGATGAAGTTCCATAGAGAAGCCAGGAACCCCCTCGGAGGCTCCATGGCTATAAATATTAAAGCTTCGTTCAATCCAACCCAGATAGATCCCTTAGAAACCCATCTGGAAAACTAGCCCTAAACACACAGGAAACGTCCACAAAATCAAGGGCTTTTTTCTTGCTCAAACCCTCCACTGGCACCAAATCTCGATGTAGACCACGAAAGAAGAAGTGGGTATTTTCCCGGAAAATCTTATCTGCTCCATAAATTAACCGAGAGCGAATTGGGGGACCAAGTGTTGGTCTGCGGCTGCAGTTGGTGACGGATCAGTTAGGCTGAATAGTTTTGGAAGTTACTCAACCACGGATTATTTTTCTTAAGCCATCTTTTAACAATCTTTAATGATAGTTGCGCTGTATTATCGTTGTCCTCCTCCTCATCACCACTATTAAAATTATTATTTGCTGTGTATATCATGGTCATCAATCATCATGTCCATTGGATCAACTCAAGAACAGTGAAGAATTGATCAGCAGGGTGGCCCTCTGGCCAAGCATGCATAATATGAGAGTGACAGCTTGTGTAATTATTTTGATGATTTTTTTTAATGTATAAAATCCTAATAAACTATTATATTATTAGCTTATAATCACGTTTTAGGTTAAATTACTTTTTCCTGGGTTATTATTATTATTATTATTATTATGATATTATCAACTTGGGCAGTGGGCCCTGGTCGAACAACCTGCCCTCATAAGATGACCAATATCCACGTTTCATGGCTAAGAATAATAACGACAATAATGTCGGAAGGAAGGGGCGTTTATTCTTCTCTTTCTCTTTCTCTTTCTCCTCTCCTTTAGTCAAGCCTAGATTTGAGTTTTTGTTTTGATTTATGTAATTTAAGATAAGGCAAGTGATACAGCACAGTAGGTTTCGTGCCGGTGTTAATTTAATTTTTTTTTATTTTTTAATTAAATAAAAAAAGATAATAAAAGATAAATTCATTATTTAATCTTAAAAACTTGTTAACTTAAAAGGGAGAGTGAATTAAACTTCTCAAAAATTATTTTTTAAAATTATAATGTAATAAATAAATACAAAAAATAGAAGATTATACATAAGTATTTATAGTAAATTTTTTTCAAATTCACTACAGAGTCAACTACTATTCTCTTTACAAATCTTTTAGTTTTTGGTAGGTATAGTTATAATCTAATAATATTTTTTGATGAACAGAAACAATAATCCTCTTATAACGTTTTTTTTGAAGGATTGAAGCAATAACCCAATTGTAATGTTTTTTCGAAGGGTTGAAGCAATTACCCAATTAAAAAACTTTTAAATAAAATAAAATACAATTTGAGAGAGAGAATTGAAAAGAAAAATGCTCTCATTACTAAGGGTCCTTAAAAATAAGTTCAATACAAAGAAGAGTATATTCCTGATTTTAACATAGACATGAATGAATAAGAATAAATCACTTGCTCTATATTTTTGTAGATGAGAATGATGGTTTTTCACTTTGAGCTCTTGTTTTTTCTTCTCTCTTTTTTTCATACAAATACAAATTGATGTGAATATTATAATAGGATAAATAGTAAAAAAATCTTAAATCTTCTCCGATTTTATCCAATCGTTTTAATTTTGAAAATTATATTATAATTGACTCAATTGAATACAATTTTATTTAACATCTGAAATCGATTTAAAAAGCATATGTCAATGCTAACGTGACATATTAGGTGTCATTTAATAAAAATTTCTATGAGCCCTGGATGTACGTATAAGTAAAGAAAAAATATATATGAAATTAGTTGCGTAGGCTACTCACACGAAATCAATCAATTGTTCACATTCTTTTTTTTTTTTCCTTTACTTATGTGTACATATGGATCTCATAAATATTATTATTAAATAACATTTGACATGTCATGTTAGTATTGACACAAACCTTCTAAATTGCAAATTCGTGAAAAGATTTAGGTTTTTTTTTTTTTTTTTGCTATTTGCCCTATTATATCAACCTTCTCAGTTTTTCATATCATAGATTTATGATAGAAATAGCTCATTTTCCCATATACAATCAAATAGATAGAAACACTCATTTTGGCAAATAAAACATGGTAGCATGTGCAATGTTAAAGAAATCAAACATATATTAAAGAGATGTTTGTTAACCAAAATAAGAAGGAAAAAAAGTTAGATATGGGAAGTGTTTCAGATGTTTGGTCTTTCTAACGTATTTGTTAAACTTATTTGACCATTTTCGAAAAAACCCTCACGTGACCTCTTATCTCCATCTTTCAAGATAAATTTATCTGATATTTTACAGATGAGTTTCAATTACCTATATGCCTCTTATAGAATAGTTAATGCTATTTAATATATTTTAAAATTTTAAATTTATTAAAAGAACTTGTTCATTTAAGTCTTATAATTAATATTATTTAATACATTTTTAAATTGTCATATGTTTTGACAATTTTTAAAATTTAAATGACATTATTTCTTTCATCGATTTTTAAAATTTAAATTTCTCTCTCTATATATATTTTATTAACTAAGATAATTCATTTCACTAATTTTTAAATTATTTTATTCAATTTTATATTTTATTATCTATTATAAAAATATGTTTTGGCCATTTTTAATTATCTAGATAGAATTATTGTAATTCTAACAATAATTATTTATACTTTTCAACTCTTTTTAAATCTATTTTTGAACATAGATTTAGAAAATAAAATATTATTTTTAATTTTTATTTTTATTTTTTTGACAATTCATATTAATCATAAATTTGTTATTGATATTAACAAACAATTTTGAATGAATTTGGTAATAGGGATATTTTGGTAAAGAAACTCTTATCTTGATACTTATCATATGCATTAACAAATACAGAGAAATAAAAAGTGTGGATTTTAAAAAATTTAATAAATAATTTAATATAAATCTTTAAAAAATTTCCAACCTTATCTTGACAATTCCATATCTTGATCTAAAAAACATTCAAAACTTATCTTGATATATCTTATTTTACTCATTTTAATAAATGACTCCTAAAGAAAAATATATCAAGGATTCATTTAGAGTGCATTAAATACAATTGCATGCTACATTAAACATGACCTGACATCTAAAATTCTCAAATTTTTAGATCGTGCAGATTACGAGTAACATCAGAATATTAGTCGAGTAATGATCTTTTCATTTTTTCAAGTTTGAAATTCATGCCTTAGTTACTTAAGTAATACAACATATTACTTAGTAAGATTTTGAAACTGCTTGTTTCTTTATTTATTATTCAAGTAATACAGAATGTTACTTAAGTAAAATTTAGAGACTCTTTGTTAATCGAGTAAACATTGAGGTTTTTTAAAAAAAGTACGTATCTAATATCCATTCAATAGATTTGCTAATTTTTTAGCATTCCCAAATGGGTGTAATGATGGTAGTATCCTTCAAACTTTTAGAAGTAATTTAATTTTTAATGCATTTTTTAAATATATATATATGTGTGTTTTTAATTAGATTGAGAAATGAGAAAGGAGAGAAGAGAAAGAAAGGGGAGCCAGAGTCTTAAAAAAGAAAGAGATAATATATCTAATTTATATTTTTTTTTATTAATGATCACAATTATTGTGTAAATACCATGTATATATACACTAATCTTAAGAGATGGTTAGGAAAAAAAAAACACTAAGGGAGCATTTGATTGTAGGCATAAAATTGTATGGAAAAAAAATAAATTTTAGGCAATATAATTGTCTAGAAATAATTTGTATAGAAAGTATCAATTAAGGGTATTTGATTTATATAGAAATTATCAACTTGTCATGTGTGAACCCCCCAACCCACATTCTTCTTCCTGCCTCTCCCCATCTCTCTCTTTCTATCTCTCCCAAATTTCACTCAAATTTCCTAAAATTTCGTCACCACCACACTTCTTCTCAAGCTTTGTCGCTAGTCATCCCCCTCCTCCTAGTGGTCAGGTGACCGCGAAATCGGCGATTGCTCTTCTCCTCTTCTTGGTCACCGACCACACTCCTCTTCCTCCTCACAATCGTGCTCCTCTTCTTTTCAACCATCAGTCGTGAGGACTTATATATTGTTCATCTCTTCTTCGCTCTTTAGTTTTTGGAAATATGGGTTACTTTCAAATTTCATGAAAATTTTGATCTACCCCCTTGAAAAACTTTTTCTAACAAAAGTGGAAAAATGACATTATGTGACCAAAAATAGGAAAATAATTAGCCTGAAAATTTTAATCAATTAAATATCTCAAAAACTAAAATTTAAGTGACAAATAATTATTTTTCATAAAAATATAGCAAATCAAATACAACTTAATTCACACTAGCGTTGATATTCTAGCAAGGACAATTCATGGTTATATAGGCCCCCCATAGTCATCCTTTCACGGATAAAGTTATGGTGGAAATGCTCTCCATGAAAATTGATGGCTATGCCCCCATTGACACACACTTGAAAATTAAAAAAATAAATAAATAAATAAACATCATGAATTGACCGTTTTACCCTCCTTTGGAGATTGTGCGCATTAATTATACATGCCGTACCCATGCAAAAATTCTATGAATTGATGTCAATTGACAGTAACATTTTCTTTTACAATCATACACTAACTATTTCTTTTTTAAATATATATATATATCATGGCAAGGAGACCTATAAAAACAAAAGAGATGTTCTTAGTTAGCACGCCATTGTGAAACAAACAAATATATCTTGGAAAACCTACACAATTTACCTTGCAAGTCAATTGAAAGGAAAGAGAAAGCTTAGATTGATAGACTATTTTATTACATAATAAAATAAAAAATAATATTAAGAGTTATTTATTAAAAAAAATATTAAGTAAAGAAGATAATAACAAACGATCTCCTTAATTTTTTTTAATAAAAAAACGTTATATAACTGAAAACGATCAATCATGATACCTAACATTATCCTAAAAAAGATAACCCACTTTCAAGAGAGTCACATGATCTCTACATGTATAAGTCCTATCAAGGGCCATTCACTTGCTTTCAACAGTCAACTTTAATTGGCTGGGCTTTGTGCTTTGTCTGTCCACGCTTCTCCTCTTCTTCCAGTGGGATGATTCGTTGATCAATCCAGCTCCCACCTTCTGCTCTATCTCTGCCTTTTTCTCTTGCATCTCAATGTTCTTAATTTCTTTGTGTTGGTTTCGATTTTGCTTGCAGCAGGAAACTTGAAAAGTTGCATATCTTTGATATATCCTTGCTGTTTTGATGGATAGCGAAGAGGCTGGTGATGTTGTTATCTGCTTCTGCTTCTGCTTCTTGACAGAAGATAGAGGGCACAACTGAACATGTCCATGAAGGTGTGGGCATGAGCAGCCTTGTGCTCTTTCTTCTTCTGTCAACAAATGATTCGTGGCTTTCTGAGCCGATCGAATCGATGTTCAGTTTCTCCCACATCCTGCATCTGCACCTGCACCAATCTGCGGCTAATCAAGAGGTATGATTCATTTGCCTGAGGATTAATTAATTTGCTCTCTTCTTTCATGATTCTGATGGTATCTTGCACGATGACACCTGTTTTCTTGTGAGAAAATGAGAACAAGACAGACAATTCCCAGAAAGATAAAGAGAAGATATATAGAAAGTTTGTAAGATTTCTTTCAACCATCTCTCTCTCTCTCTCTCTCTCTATATATATATATATATATACTCACATAGACAGCTGTTTGTAAAAATTATATGGTTTGATCAGTTCTTCAAGAGATTAATATTACAACTGGGTAGTAACCATTTGTCTTATACTTAATGATCAACAAAAACTCAGAAAAGTAGTATACTTAATATTCAAGCTACCGATGACTGCACAATTTCTTGCTTCATTTTGATCTCTTTCTCATTTTTTCATTTTCAAAGCAGTAATTAGATTTTAGTTCCTAATCATGTACAAGCTGGATGACCATTCAACTTAATTTGAGGTACGGTACTAAACGACAAGAGCGAGCTAGCTAGCTGGCTAGCTAGGTAGGCAGGCTTCAAGGCTCTTACTCAAGCCTTGAATATTTTGCACATGGAAGGGGAGGGTTCTAAAAGTCAATACCTTGCAAGAGTGAAGAATCCTCCATATCCTAGGGAAAGCTTATATGTGATGATGATGGGTTGAAACTTTTGGCTGAATTTGGAAGGTCTAACTGGCACTTTTTTCCCACTTTACCCTTCACCAATGGAACTTTTAGTCTAAGAGTTCGAATGTCTTTTTTTTTTTTTTTTTTGGTGATCTTGCCCTTGCATCAACTAGGAAAAAATAGGACAAAGGGCCCACCCACCCTCTCAATTACGCCGGAAGTTTTGACTCAATTATCATTATTCTTTTTATCATTCATATAGTCATTATTCTTTTTATCATTCATATATATATGTATATATATCATGCCTAAGATTTTTTTAATAAGTTTTTTTAAGCTTGTATCACATGCATCTTCAATAAAAGTTACGTACTCCAAGTTGATTAAGAATAATTTTATTTCTAATTCTATATTGTGTTTTTTATGATACATTAATATATTTATTTTTATTATGCTCATATTTTACAAATGTTGTACTAACAGGCATTTAGTGTTATATAATAAAATTAGCCTTATAATCATCTTTAATTTTTTTTTTGTTTTATTATCTTTAATGAGGTTTTACTATCATATAAAAAGTTGAACACAACTATCATACCTTAATTTTTTTTATAGATAATATTCTCCTAAATTTTGTTATCTTTTCGGATAATTTAACCAAAGACAGGAGATGAATCTTGATGACGTTTTGGAGATTAGCACCCGATTCGACCCAATAGCAATGCTTGTGATTAGCCCTTCCCAATTCGGAGGAGTTCCCCACCATCCTCAAGTCTGAAACTTACTCAGAGCCTATCTTAAATTTACTCAACCTATAAGAAAGAGTTGGGGCTTAAACCCCTGAGATTCCCTTTGACACCCAAGTCAGTTACTATGTGATATTGAATTATGCAATAATGACATTATCAATGCGCAATCAATGAGATGCTTGGTTCTTAGAAAATCGTGCCTTCATATAGCCTCCTGTAGGGCTAAGATTGGACTGCGTGGAGGGACGAATCTTGATCCCTGGGTGAGACTAATAACTAGTTGGCAATGCAATGCGAGCTAGGATACAAGCCTATTCCCATGGGCCGAGTTTGTTACCCTTGGAGGATCTTTAGTTGTGCCTTGGGCCCATTATGGGTCCAAGCCTAACTCCTCAACCTTGATCTTCACAAGCTTCTCGAGTCTATGATTGAATCTGGGCCTATGTCTTTTTAGGTGAGGGTTTTTTCCATGTAAAGGTTATTTTGGGTAATTCCTCTTTGGGGTTAAGGTGCCCTATCACCACTTGGCCTTTTATTCCTTGGGTTGAGTTTAGAAAGTTAGGCTTGGGAGTAAAGTTGGGGGTCTTTCCATCCAACTTCTGAATAGGGTAGACTTAATTAGAATTTAATGTTATGGTTAGATGCTAGTCGGACTCATCCAATTGGTAGGTAAAGGCCTTTTCCTACCCTCTCTCTATCAGGTATGTACAAATGAAATATTGTCGCCTCATCCATGGTGCAAATACAGGCACGAATTCATATTCCTTTTGAGACCTATAAAAAGTTGTCGCCTCATCTGGTGAAGGTCTTTACCAAGCTACTTAGGCTCGAAAAGATATTAAACAACAAAGAAAGTCAAATAGAGGAAGATGCCAGGAAGATGCAGGCACTTTAAACTGAGGTGGATAATGTCTAAAGGGCTGAGACAAAAGCAAACATAAAAAATGTCTACCCCTCTGAAATAAACTAGACGCGACTTAGCAATGAGAAGAAAGGTGGAAAAGCCAAAATTGACTTCCTGAAGAAAGAAACTCAACCTTTGTTGAGCAAATGGAGAATAACCCCCACTAACATTCTCGAGATTGCTGAAACATTTTGTGTTAACCTTGTGAAGAGTTAGGTGATAGGTTTTCAACGATGTAAGGTCGAGGGGTCCTAGGCAACCATTATCACTCTATGGAAAAGATTACTGCCCAACTCTGGGGGGACTAAGCAAGCACACCCAACCTTTCGTTGAGTAATAATAAGCCAGTTCCCAAGGGACCTTCCTAGGGTTAGGCACAGGGGCACGAGGTCGACTCCCCTCAAGGGGCAAACTTTTATATTTATCCGTGGGGAAAGAACAATGGTAGATGTAGTCTTTTTTTGTTTTGTTTTTTTCTCTTGTATTTCTCTTTTCTTTTTTGTACTCGGCCTTAAGCCCTTCCACTTTTCTTTGTACATGGCCTCGGGCATTGTTGAACGTTTTGACCTTACTCTTTTTTCCCATTTTTAGAAAAGTATTTTTTCCTTGATATGCCTGATCTAAGGAACACTTAATGGCAATTGAGAGCAAGGTGTCCCCCCCCCCCCCCCCCTCCTGGTTTTGGTGCCCCAAGCATGAGGACTTATGACTTAAGATGTAAGTGGGTGTTCCCCTTACTAACTTTTATGTCCCAACAAGCCCAAGGAGACTTATGACTTAAGATGCGAGTGGGTGGTCCTCTTCTTGGGTTTAACATCTTGAATGCAATGGGGCTTAGGATATGAGTCGAATGGTCATCTTCTTGACTTTAGCATCCCAAGAGCAAAGGGACTTATGATGTGAGTGGGGTGATCCATTTCCTAGCTTTTATCGTTCCAAGCATAAGGGGCTTAAGATGCGAGTGAGTAGTGGTCCTTTTTCGCAACTTTAGTCCTAAGCATGAGAAGACTTAGGATGTGAGTGGGTGATGCCTTTCCCGACTTTAGTGTCCTAAGCACGAGGAGACGTAGGATGCAAATGGGGTGGTCCCATTTCTTGGCTTTTTGCACCCCAAGCGCGAAAAGACTATAGATTGATGCCTTCACATCGATATCTAGTGTGAAGCTCCCATCTATAAGTGTGTTCTATGGTCACACAATGTATTTCACTAGTATGATGAATATGTTTCATTGTGGAGATTGAGAGCATTTATGTCCAAGCGTGTGAGTGAAGATGTTAAAAATATATATTTAATGGGGGAATCGACTAGTTTATCTTGAATTTAGGGTCATTTTGTAATTTTATCTAGTTTTGACGTTTGCTTTAATTTGGATATCGAATTTTAACATTAGTTTCAATTTTATCCTCAATCGATTAGATGTGTGCTCCAACATACATATATGGCAGCTGAGGTGGCATGCTAATCAGCAAAACGGGTAAATTGGGCAAGATTTGGGTTGGATCTATGGGTAAATTGGGCTTGGTCGAGTTGGATCCGGGCTAGATCTGGGTGTGCTTGGAATGGATGCTTTAATGATAGACAGAGGAAGGGATGGTCAGTGACGAGAAAGCTAGAAGTAATGCTAGTGGTGAGAAAGATCGACGATGATAATGAGCAATTTGATCGGTGGTCGCGAATAGGAGAAAGACGTCGGTCAGTTATGATGAATCTAGATGTTGTTGGTGGTCACGTTGCAGGGAACGTGATGAAAAAGATGACAGAAGCATGATGGCCGACGTAGATGAAAGGCCGATCTATGGTCGTCTGACGTTTGCAGAGGCCCACTTGATCGAAGGCAATAGACTCCCCCTTCCCCCCAAATTATTCACCTCTTCCAAACCCATCTCTTTGTTCAACTAGCCCGCAAGGAAAAATGGTCAGCACCACCACCCCCACCAGTGCCTCACCCATATTTCTATTCATCCACCAGATGGCCATCTTTGAGCGTTTCACCCATATTTTCTCCACCACTGAAGCCTTCATTTCCCCAACCCTTCGCTATTTCTGGTCTATTTTTCCTTTTGTTTGGCCGGCCGACGACATTGAATTTAATTATCTTATATTTTCAAAATTAGAAGAGAATTAGGAATGTTGAATTTTTCTAATTAATATTGTTCTTCAAGTTTATTATCATCTATGTGTTTGGTTATCTTATATTTATTTCTTTCCCCTATTTCACTATCCATCTTCGATCAATCTAAGTTAAAGGGTTAGTTGACCGAAGTATAGGTAGTTTGAGGGTGAATTACTCGAGTTGAGGACCGGGTCACCAGGATTGAGAGTTGCTTTCCTCCTCCTCTTCCATCCCATAAGTAAATCTTAGTTTGATTCTTATGACAAAAAAGAGAAAAGACTTTATATTTTATCTTTTATCTTGATCTTATGTACTCTAATATTTGTCTGTCTCATGCAAAATGAATATAATCATCTTATATTTGATAAGTTTAATTCGTTATTGAAAATATTTTATTAGTCAACTATTTTATCAAATTTTTTTATGCATAAATTCAAGAGATCATATCCTTAGGGAGAGTTATATTTATATATATAGTAAAACATGAAATTTTTGTCATCATAAAAAAGGAAGAGATTGTTAAGCCCAAAGATAAGTAAATAAAATTTTGATGATAGCAAAAATATTTTTATGATATAAATGTATTTTTTACTCATGCAAAAAGTAAATTTATTTTGAATTAAAAGTTGGTATAAAAAATAAATTTATTTTGATTTAAATGTGGATTGTCTTTAGACATGTTTTCTTATTTTGATTATTTATGTTTCAAAAGTTTATATTTGAATTTTCATATCTTGATAAATGTATATTACTTATGCAAAAAATAAATTTATTTTGAATTAAAGATAAGTTATTTTTAGACATGTTTTCTTATTTTGATCATTTATGTTTCGAAAATTTATATTTAAATTTTTATATCTTGATAAATATATTTCTTACTTATGCAAAATATAAATTTATTTTGAATTAAATGTGAGCTGCTTTTAGACATGTTTTCTTGTTTTTGTTCTTTGTTTGAAAAAGCCTAATTTTTTTTTGAATTTTAAACTTCATATTAACCATTTCTTTAACGACTAGCTTGTTTGGAAGATATATATATATATATATATATAAAGTAACTATGAAGGCTCAAGAAAGAACAAACTTGATAGAGTATTCAAACAAGAGTGAGAAGATTCAAAGTGCTATAAGTGTGTTGGCTGGTGGAATTCTCAACCGTTGGTGACTTGTTTATAATTGTCTCTAGTTGTAAGTTTGTTATTTTTACTTGTTGTGTGAATGAATTGTATTTGCTACCAGTGTGCTAGTGGTTTTTGCTTAAACAAATGATTGTATGTTGGTTCTATCTCAAATTAAAAGATATTGTTGATTCTTCCTAGTGGAACCTCAAGCTAAGTCTTGAGAAAGAGGAGTAGGCTCTTTAGAGCTGAACCTCTATAAATATTCTTTGTACTCTGTGGTTGTTTGATTTTATTGTGCTTATTCATATTAAAATCATCACATATTAAGACCACAAATTCAAGAGTTTTCAACAAGAGTTGAAATTTTTAATTTTCGAAAAACCTAATTGACCCCCTCTTGGATATTTTTCTAGGCAACAATTGGTATCAGAGCAGGTATATAACCTGTTCTAGCTAGTTGTATTTTTCTGGGCAACAATGAAAATATATATATAGTTGACATTAAAATTAGATATCATTTTATTTGAGAACATGTAAAAGATGGAGACATTGAATTAAAATATATAAGCACAAATGATCAATTGGCTGATATTTTTACAAAACTCTTAGGAGATGACCAGTTTTGCAAAATTAGAAGAGAATTAGAAATGTTGAATTTTTCTTATTAATATGGTTCTTCGAGTTTATTATCATCTATGTGTTTGGCTATCTTAAGTTTATTGCTTTTTCCTACTTCGCTATCCATCTTCAGTCAACCTAAGTTAAAGGGTCAGTTGACTGAAGTATAGGTAGTTCGAGGGTGGATTACCCGAGTTGAAGACTAGCTCACTAGACTTGAGAGTTGCTTTCCTCCTTTTCTTCCGTCCCATGAGTAAATCTTAGTTTGATTATGACAAAAAGAAAGAGAGAGGACCTAATGTTTTATCTTTTGTTTTGATCTTATCTACTCACATATATGTATGTTGCAAAATGAATATAATTATCTTATATTCGATAAGTTTAATCTGTTATTTTTATCGAAAATATTTTATTAGTCAATTATTTTATCAAATTTTTTTATGCATAAATTCAAGGGGAGCATATTCTTAGGGGGAGTTATGTTTATATATGATAAAATATGAAATTTTGTAATCATAAAAAAGAGAGATTGTTAAGCTAAAAAATAAGTAAATAAGATGTTGGTGATAACAAAAATACTTTTATAATATAAATGTATTTTTAACTCACGTAAAAAGTAAATTTATTTTGAATTAAAAATAAATATAAAAAGTAAATTTATTTTGAATATTGGGACACATAGATCCAACCTAGATCTTGCCCAATTTACCTGTTTTGTTAATGTGTCTTTTATTTAATACATCAGCATGTCATCTCAATCGTCATGTATGTTGGGATATACGACTGATCAATTGAGGATAAAATTAAAATTAATATTAAAATTGGATGAGAAAATTGAAGCAAATATCAAAACTGAATAAAATTAAAAAATGACCATAAGTTCAGAATAAACCAGTTGATTCACCCAATAATATTACTCGTTCAACTTGATTCCAACATTGAGCATAAAGCCTCAACAACTTCATTAATGCTCTTTTAGGATAAAGACACAATCAGGATCATCCATATAAAATTGGATAGGACGAGGATGCCACCTTCAATAAAGCATTGCCAAGGATGTCCTTAGAGTAAGAAATATGTCCAATTCCGAACATGCTATACCTTGTAATTAAGAGTTCCTTTGTAAGGCTCAAATAGTGAGCATGTTCACTTATCTTGGCTTTATATTCCTCGGTAACCTACTAGACAACTAGGTTAGAATCTCTTTGGACCACGAGATGCTTGACTCCTAGTTGTTCTTTGAGTTTGAGCATAGTAAAAAGGGTTTTATATTCGGCCTCGTTGTTGGATGTCTGGAACTCAAAGTAGTATGTCCTGCTAAGTGTGACTCTCTAAATTCTAGATAATCAGCGCGACCCCACTCCCCCTAAAATGAGAGGATCTATCCATAAAAAGGGTCCAAACCTACTCGATAACTAGGCTCCTTCTCCACCCAAGTGCCCTTAGCTATGAAGTTTGCCAAGGCCTGAGTTGTGATGGTCGACCCTAGGCTGGTATTCAATGTCAAACTTGCCCAATTCCATTACTCACTTGAGAACTCAAGTTAACGAAGAACTTGCCACAGGGGTTGGCAAGTAAGCATCGTCACCTAGAGTGCCTAGAAATAGGGCCTCAACCTCTAGGTTGACATGACAAGGGCATAAGTTTTAAAGCCGATCAGCACCTTGCTTTCATGGTACATAGGTTTCTGTTGTATGTCCCTTTCTCATACCCAATACCAAGCTAATTGCCTCGTAGACTACCCAATAGTGGCTTGGTGAGGACCGGTAGAGAACACAGGTAGAGCTTAAGCCTGTCAAAGGCAAAAATGCAAAAATCTTCTCACTTATGTTTCCAACGTTTTGGTTCATTGTGCCCAAGCCAAGCTCTTCGTTTCTTCTTTCCCAATTCATTCTCTGCCTTATGGTTTTTGTTGCAAGTTTGATTCCAACAGCTTTCTCAAGCTCTTTGTATTGCATGTCATTCTCTACCCAAAATATTTTCTTTTACATTAATTAATGTAATTTAATCAGCCTTAATTGGTATGATCTATCTATTTTACTCGCATTTTTACACCACATTGGCCATAAGAGGGGTATTCATGGGTCCACCAGGTTCAAGAACCGTAACTGAATTATTAAATCCACACATGATTATGACGTTGGGTCCTTTCTTTTATTATGTATGTTTCTTTGTCCCAATTTCATATTTTAGTGAACAATTTTGATATAATTTCATAAGCTTTAGAACTGAAACCCATTTGCTTTCCGATTGATTTTGCTATATTTCTATCCAAGGGTTTAGAATTGTCAATGATTGCTTTAATTCTGAATGTATGTATATAAAATCATAACTTACTGATCATTTTGTCAGCACCCCCTCATGGCTCATATTTGAGCAGTTCACTTAACCAACTTCTCTTGATTTCTGGATGTGATTTGTATGTATGATTCGATCCTTCGATCCTAATTAAGATATGTTGGGTGTTCGAAATGTTTAATATCATCCAAATTAAGATGCAAGCAAAAACAAAACAAAATGCAAAGTTAAAATCATAATAACATTGCTCGTTGAATAGAGATTTTGAATCAAGTGGAGTTACTATAATCTTAACGCAAACCATGCATGAAAATGGTTGCTAATTAAGAGCTCACGAGCAATGGCTTCCTCTTCATATGAGGATGATCTCCACTCTATCAAAAACACTCCACACCATCACCGATCTTTCACTGCTTAGAAGAAGAAAAAGAAACTTGCTGCCGCAGCTGCGACACCGGCGACGGATGTGACCTTCAAAGCAGCGGCGCCGCTGTCTGGTGCCTCGGCCGGGGATGCGTCCGCGGCTGTTGGCTCACCGGCGGGGGAGGCTGATTCGCTGCCAGGGGCGGGGGGAGATGAGACGTCATCGGCCTCCGGGGTTTCGGCGGAGGGAGCGTCGGCCGGGCTAGAAGCTGGGGTGGTGGCGGGAGCGGGGCCGGAAGCTGGGGTGGCGGTTGGAGCAGGGCCGGAAGCTGGGGTGGCGGCGGGAGCCGGGCCGGAAGCTGGGGGGGCATCTGGAGCCTGAACGGAAGCTGGGGTGGCAGCGGGGGATGATGAAGCTGGGGCCGCAGCCTTGGGGGATTCAGCCGGGGCGGGGCTGGGGGATCTGGCAGAGACGGAGCCGAAGACGGCGAGGAAGATGGCAGCGAGGACGACCAACTGGCGGGCCATTTGTGAGGATGAGTTGTTGATGAAGATGGAGAAAGCTTTATTGGGATTCTCCGATGGCGCAGTGGATTTTCTCTAAGATGGGATATAGTAGAGAAGATCACTACTGCGGAGATCAGAGAATGAGGAATCCGGTGGGGGATGGAGGGGAATATATAGGGGTTGGCGGAGGGGACAGGTGGCGGCAGCGGCGCAAATGGAGGTCCGGGCACGGCGGAGAATGGCAGCAATGTGAAACGGAAAGTTTGATGAGAGCGAGTCTGTTGGTGGTGCGATTTGCATGGGGTTCAGTGGCTGGCAGGAGGATCGATCACCATGTATGTATTAATTAGAAAGAATGGATCTTTCTGTTTCTGTTTCATTGGGATCGATGGTGTAATTTAAGGGAGACTATTAACAATACATACAAAGTGTATATATGCGTAATCCTGAAATCTTCATAAGATTGCAAATTAATTTAAGTGGAAAACATCTGACTAATTAATTAGCCTATGTTAAGTAATTAAGGTCATATAATAATCTCAAGCATTTAATTAATCAATAATTTGATAAGATGTATATAATCTCCTCCCTGCCTCCGCAGTTAATTAATGTCTTATCTTCTGTTTCATTCATATAAATATATATATATATATATACTTGGATTTGGGATGGAATGGATGATCATCGAGTGCTAGTCATAAATCAAAAATCAATCCAAATTAGTGATTGATGGATGCTATTCATTCATTCATTTATTTTTATTTTTTTTTGCCCGCAGCATAATTCAAATGATAAAAAACAGGCTATAATATATTGGTATTATTCCAATGAATTATGAGTTCGAACCCTAATCTTCCATGACACATTATGCGATTTATCTCTCCCTATAAAATCAAAGACATGAGTACAAGAAACCACACAAATACCGTAATCCCAAGACTTACTACTGTCTTTGCAAAGTTAATATAATATAATTAGTTATTAAACAAAAAGGTGATCCTGAACACCAAAGAAATAAATGGATCATGCTACGTATTTTTTGGACTAGACAATACATCACAAATAATAAAATATTTTTCATATCTAACCGCTTTGCCTCATCGCCTTGCACCACCTCACTTTTTTGGGTGATGGGTATTTTAGTCATGCGTCTCCACCGTCTCACTGACTCACTTCACCGCTTTGGGTAAAAGGTATTTTAGACATTTTAACTATATTACGTAGCTCAAGCTATAACCTATAATATACTAATAACATTTTTCAAAATGAATTCGAATTGTAAGTGTAATAACTAAATTTCAATTAATCAATCAATTCTACTCTGAAATTTTTTTTCCGACTCGCATAGGGAAACATAAGATTTGCCCACATCCGACAAATTGCCCCTCTCCCTTGCAAATTTGCGTCGAACAACATAAAATTTATCTTACACAAATAATATAATAATCTCCTTTGCTCAACAGCCTATTGGAAGCCCTGTCGTATACTCGTAAGCAGAAAAATAAATTAATCATAATCTTTGACCCTTTCATAAATTTTAAAATCCTTTGAATTATTCTTTTTTATATTTTTTAAAATTAAACACAACACTCTTTATATTATATTATCAGTATTAATATTAAGTAATTTTATACCTTATTTTTTTGTTAATCAATCCTTTTAATTTATTTTATATCATTAATAACTGAGACAATATTATAATTAATTTAAAGTCTTTTTAAAAACTAATTGCACAACTTCAAAATGCTTATTTACTTTAAGGAACAAATTTTTGTGGAGCCAAACATTAAGCCTACATTCTTTTTACTATTTTCAACCCGTTTTAAGTTTTCAATTTTTTAAAATACTGAAAATGCATTTACTTTGTTATTTTTAAAAATGTATTTTCAAAAATAAGAAAAAAAATTATAAAAAAAACCCAAAACAACAATTTTGTTGTTTTTGGTGTTTTCAACCAAAACTAACTGAAAACACCCAAAATGTGAAAAACACGGAAAACACCCAACAACCCCTTCCCCCAATCTCACATAGACCCACATCTCTCATCTTTCTCCTCTCTTCTCTTCTAGCTGTCGACTGCCACCGCCACTACAGTCAATCGTCGCCTCGCTGGTTGCTGGTTTTGTCTCATCTCTCTTCTCTTCCTGATTTTTGGGTATATTGGTCAATAGACCATTAAATGTCAGGTGGTTGTCTCTAATCGTTGGAAACCATCAGCCATGATGGTCGATGACGACTGACAGTTCGTATATAAACAAGTGAGTCGAACGTTTCAGCTTAGATCTAAGAAGATTTGGTCGTTAGATCTTGTTGGTTTTTTAGTATGTTGGTCGATGAGCCCTTGGATGACAAGTGGTTGCTTTTGACAGCCGAAAACCACCTGCCACCGATGGTGACTGGCAATGCGTATACAAGTGTTGGTCGTAAATTAAAAATTAAATATGCCAAAATTCAACTATTAAATCTAACTCATTTTTGTGTATGTTAACCCCCTTAGCTTGTAATTTCTAATGGTAGACTCTGATCGTGTAAATTTTCGACTGACAGTGCTTGTAAGCAACAAAGCCAGTGCCGAAGAAGAAGAAATGAGAAAAAAGTAAAAGGAAAAAAATAAAAGAAGAAAAAAAAAGAATTAAAAAATTATTATTAAATTTTGAAAATAAAATTATATATTTATTTAAAATTTTAAAAATATAATATATTTATATTATAATTAAAAATATAGATAACATATATTATATTATTACGTGTATAATTTAATATAAATTATTGTTAAGATGTATATTAGTAATTTATTAATCAAATTTATTATTTTATTTTAATAGTAGAATTTTATTAAAAAGAATTAATTTTCTTATTTAATAATTAAATTTATTTAATAAAATATCATAATAATAAAAAAAATAGTTTTTCAAAATTTTAAAGTAAATATATTTTTTATTTTAAAAAATTATTTTTCAAAATAAAAAAATATTACGTTTTTTAAAATTTCAAAACAAACACTCAAAATGTAAAATTAAAAATAAATTTAAAACTGAAATAAAAAAAAAAAAAAAAAAAAAAAAACCACTGTTAAGTCACTCACGAATCACTAAGTTCATTTGCAACCCTAAGAAACAAACAATAACTCTTAGGAAATAAGCATTTTCAAAGGCCACAAACAAACGCGCACATTATATTATATATATATACACATGTTCATTCAACATAAAATAAAACTACCTAAAGTTACAAGAAATTAAAGAAATAATCCCAAACATCACCACAAATATAAGCACATCATAAATTCTACTACTTTCTACGCCTGCCCAGATCAATTCTAAAATGAACATCTTAAAATTAAGGTTTTAAGAAATTCTCAAAGTTAAAAAGTAAAATAAAATTATTGCTTACATTAGACTATTTATACAAGGTTACTATAATCTTGAATCCGTCTAATAAAGAAATTTATCTTTTTTTAAAATGTCACAGTCTAGTAGTCATATGACTATTTATTAAAACTAATAAATAAAAATAATATTTACAACTTAATAACTTAAAATACTAAGCATAATTAAACAAATAAAATAAAAACACTAATAACAAATCTCCTCCAGTTGAAAAGGAACTCAACTCCAACAAGAATACTTTGTATTAATATGATATGATCAAGGTTGTTTAAATCAAAATTTTAAGTCAAATTGAAGAAAAGTTTATAAAATCAAATTGTAAATTCGGATAGTAAAATTGTAAAATTTTAAATATAATTAAAAATACTTTTATAAAAAATAAATTAATATTATTTAATAACATAATTATTACAATTTACAATCATATTTCTTATAAATAACATACATACATCTACTTATTTTAAAATAAATTCATCTATTAATTTTTAAAATATTAAATAATATAAATTTTTTAAATATTAAGTCCATCTTTTATCATCATTCATCCATAATCAAAATTTTAAATATTAATTTATATATAATATAAATTCTCATAAATTAATCATAATCTAATATCAATAAAAACAACACACATGATTAAATATCTAACAAAAGTATAAGAGTTTACAAACTAAATTTATGAGTTTATAATATTAACTTGCGAGTAAACTTCAATACTATGAATCTGAATTCATAAACGAGTTAATTCATTTAAAATTACATCACTCATAACAATGGATATGATACTCCCCTATCAAATGTCCACCCAATGCTTGACTCATTATAAGGATCAAAATGCTGCCCATTATCTCGTAGTCCACCCATATCTTGAACAACTTAAACAATCCCATAACTCATTGCATAGAGTTGGATCAGTCCACTAACCTCAAATCTGGAAGGGGCATCAATAGAATATCAGGACTAGTGCTTATCCAATGAGTTGTCTTCCCTGAGAATCCAATATTTTTCATGATGTCAAGTCTCAAACTGTCTGAGCATCTGTTGCATGTTAGCCCTCATTGTGCTCAACACCTGTTTGGTGATCCTACTACCAGTTGCACATCGTGGCCCATCAGCCAAGAAACTGCCTCTGTTATTATTTCAACACCTTTTTGGTGATCCAACCTCCCGATGGGGCATCATCATAAAAAAGTAGACCAAGTTCTTTTTACAATGCTGTACGGCACACTGGGCATTGCCTTTCTGAAGGGTCTCTTAGGAATAATGAGTGTAACCATTAGACATTAAGTCAATATCAAACAGCAGATTCCACTCTTTGGAATCTATGTCATTGACAATCCTTTTCATTTTCCAGTCATTCACATTAATTATCCTATGCAGACCCCAACGACCTTCAGGAGTTTTCAACTCCCAAGAATATCCATAAGTCACTGTAACAGCATAATTTCCTACCTTTACACCAACTGGGAAGATATTGAAGTGCTAACTGTCAGGGTCTCGACCTGACAAGGGGGAAATTCTCCTTGTGCGAGGGGAATTAGGGTTGGGGTTTGAGAGGGACAGAGAGTACGAGAGGGAGAGAAGGAATAGAGAGAAATAAGCTGTAATTGTATCAAAGTATTAATCGAGACCTCTTATTGAGAGGGAAAGGCCCTTATACAGGCTCATCCTAAACCGTTACAACCACTTAACTCTCTCGGCTCCTACTGTTATTTGTTACAACCTTCCAACTAACTATATATCAACAGCTCCTTGTTACAACCTCAATAGCTTATTGTTACAACCTCCAACTACCTTAACCACCGTAGGGTCCTGAAAATACCCCTCCGGTTCAGAACTTTCTTGTCCCCAAGAAAGTGAGAAGCCAACCCCCCCTTTTTTTTCTTTTCTTCCAATATGCCACATTGATTAATCCGGGCTGCTGACTATTACCAGCACTGCCAGCCCTTCAGTTGGATCTCCTCTTTTCTTCAATAGTTTGTAGAGAGAACAGCTGCGCAACTTCTTTTGCCACCACTTCTTCCTTCATTGGAACGTCATCCGGCGTAAGCATTTCTTCCTTGCCTTCCAACATTAGCAACTCTTTTTTACACTGATGGCCGGGTACATACCGATCTCTACATTTGTAACACTGGCCAGCCAGTCTCCACTGCTCAAAGATCCCGGATCGGCCTTAGGACGATGGATTTCCCACTGTCGCAAGCGGCACAGCCTTGCCCTTCATGTTTTGGCCCAGTTTCCCGGCTTCCCTATCCTCACAACTGAAAGCTATTTGATTGTCGCGAGCCAAAAGCTGTTGTTTCTTCATCAGGGCTTCCACCCACATCTCCTGTAGCCTAGCCCCTTCAGCAGCCTCCTTCACCGACTTTGGTCATTGCATCTTGACTGCCAGCCTTAATTCGTCACTCAGCCCACTTATGAAACTTGAAACGAAGTAGGCTTTGCTTGATCCTGGATTCAATGTGCGCATCACTAACTTGAGTTCCTCTAATCTTTATTGATATTGCTGCCATGTTCCGACTTGCTTCAGCTTGTTAAATTCTTCCACGCCGTCCCCCAAATTTCAATCTCCAAATACAGAAAGCCTCCACAAACTGTGACTGGCTGTTGCCTTCTTGCGACTCGGACCAATCTTGGAACCAAGAATCAGCAATGTCGTTCAAGTATGTTGATGCCAATTTAATCTTCTGCCCCTCCGGTGTCTAATAGAGCTGCAATAAATTTTCACACCTCCGAACCCACCACCGCGGGTTTTGTCCATCGAAAGTGTTTTCCAAAAACAGCTCATGAACTTAACATCCGTATCTTGACACAATGGAACTAGGCAACCCATGCAACTTGGCCTCCTCCCTAAAGAACAAGTTAGCAATATGTGAAGCATCAACATGTTTGCTACATGGAAGGAAATGCCCCATCTCAGAGAACCTATCAACAACAACAAAGATACAATCATGGCCTCTAGATGTTTTGGGAGGACCTAAGACAAAAACCAAACTTAAATATTTCCTTGCAAGATTGGTGCAGCAATCGAAGAGGGTGTAAAGTCCCGTGTCCTTTCTTCTAGCCTTACCCATCTGACAGGTGCAACATTGAGAGACTATCTTAGCGACATCTCACTGTGAAGAAGGCCAATAAAACCTATCAGCAACTAAAGCAATAGTCTTATCCCTCCCTAAATGCTAGCTAATCCCCCCAACATGTAACTCCCACACAATGAAATCCCTACAGGATGTACAAGGAATGCATAGCCTGGTACCCCGAACAAGTAGCCCAATGGATGACAAAATCAACAAACTCATGCCAATCACCCTGACTGACTTCCTCATAGATGATACGAAAGTCAATACTCAAGACAATGGGCATACTCGTGTTTTAACTTATCAAAGCCAATGACCGTTGTGCTCATAACATTAAGAGTAGCTATGATCCTACTAAGTCCATCTACCACTTGACTCTCAACACCTAAACGATGCTTGAGAACAAAAGTGTACTCATTCAAGAACACAACCCAACTAGCAATAGCATACTTGCACTCAGGAATTCAAATATCATAAATCTTCATGGTCAGAGTAAAGAACAAACTCAGTAAAAGATAATACTTCCAATAGTCAAGACAGCAGACCACAACATAGAACTCCTTCTCGTACGTGAAATACCTAAACACAGTTTTATACTAAAGAATGTCCTGATACCAAACTGATAATAGGACAGAATAGAATGGAGAAGAGGGGGGGGGGGGGGAGGGGGAAGAGAGAGAGAGAGAGAAGTAAAAGAAAGAAAAAGAAGAGAAGAAGAAACAGGGGAGGAGGAGGAGGGTTGGAGTGATGGAGAATAATGATTGGTATTTTTTTTAATTAAGGAGTCCATATGTTTGTAGCAAGTTAGTCTTCCAGCCTAGACTTTAATTGAGTCCATGGAGGGTTTTGGGGAAAATAAGTCAGTTAAGGAGTCTTAGAAAGTTGATTTTCGTAATTAAGGGTCTGAGTAATCAAGAGCAGTACAAAAGCCAGTCAAATATCATTTATTTAGTCTGTTAAGAGTCCAATATGTCCTAGAACCTGGTGGGGTCTATAAATAGGGGTTTCCCTCTGTATTTTGGGCAGCTTTGAAGAATATTTCAGTCTAATATCTTTTGATATTAACTTCAATTCTCTCGGATCATTTATCTGAATTCTACAGGTTTCTGCCCAAGGAGGTGGTCTCCTCCCACACATCCAACCTTTTACTAATTTTCCTCTGGGCTGCATCATGGAGATTGAGAGAGAGAGAGAGAGAGAGAGGGGGAGTTCAGAGAAGAAATTCTTAGAAACTGCATTCCACTAGGGTTTCACAAGATGGGATATCAAACAAGGAATAACTAACCCTTCAAGCAAACCCTCATATTGGCAGTGTTGTTTTGCATACTTCAAAATCATTCATACCTCCATGCAATTTGCTCATAAAAATAGGAGCACATTCACAAAAACAAACATAGTTTAGGTAAATAGATTTGGTAAACGTGCACTTCTACGAAAACAAAAACAGATTTAAAAATGTTAACGAGCTAATCAAGTCTAAAACAAAACAACTATAAACTTTACCCTTCTATTCAGAGTTATAAACTAAATCATAATTCATACCCGATGATTGGAGTCGATGGTAGATTGGCAAATTTAAAAAATTATTTGGCCACAACGAAGTAAAACTAAAAACGTTCATCCTCATACCTTCCCCCCCCCCCCCCCCCAAAAAAAAAAACAAAAAGAATAACAAATTTCCCAATCCCAGAACACCAATTCCTCACCAGACGAAGCTAAGAATGTCCTCTAAGACGCTTCCTCAGTTTCTTGTACTTGTGCTTGTTCATCTTCTTCTTCCTCTTCTTCTTGACGCTATCGGCCCAGATCGTCCGCGAATCGCTGGAAACGGCGTCGCCTTCGCCGGACGGCACGAACTCAGTCGAAGGAATAGGGTTCAAAGACAAGCCGAATGGGAAGCTTGGAAAGATGGGGATCGACTGAGTGGAAATCGAATCCTCCGATTTGGATGGACGGAAGCCAACGGGGAGATAGCTTTGTTCGGTTCCGGCGAGATGGGGCTGGCGATGATTCAAGAACGGGGGAACGACTATTTGGGCTGGTGGCTTGTTCAAAGTGGGGATGATAGCACCGGAATGCTTCCGGAGCAGTTTCTGGAGGAAGGAAGCCATTGAGAATTATTAGGGTTTTGTCTGATAGGATCCCCTCTTTTATTGAACTCCTCCGCACCGACTTCAAACCTTCAGCCAAGGTGAAGGGTTTTTGGTTTTTTAATTGCTATTTATATTTAATAATTGAATTATTTAAATAAATAATTAATTATGATAAAATAAATAAATATTTAACTTTTATCAGTAGTTTTCAAATTAGGATCGCACTTTAATTTTTTAAAATTTATTTATTCAACTGTGTAAATATTACAATTGTAAAATGCTAATATTATTTTCCTTTCCATCTAACAATTAATGACAGAAGATTATTCTCTTGCCCCTTTTTCATGCACCCACATTGAGTAAATATAATATTTACCCACGCAAGTAAAATAACAATTTTATTAAATAACAATATATGTACATAAAATGACTTAATTATCATATTTAAAAATTATTAAAAATAAAGATAATGAAAGACAATTAATTGTTAATATGCATAAAAACAAAAATAATTAAAAATTATTCAATTATATTAAAAAGTAAGATCAATAAAAGACTTTTATTGAAGTGTTAAAATTTATTTATCAATAATAATTGTATCCACATGCATTTATTATAATTTTGTATTGTGATTTGCTATTTTACTTGATAATCCATTAAAATTTATAGCTTTATGACTAAATAAAAAATATAAATCATAATAAACTTTATTTAATTTGCGTGGTACCATAACCTTCAATATAACAGCATCATCTTATTATATTAACTGGAACCATAACCTACCTACTAGTAAATAAGACCATAATGCTTTGCTCTTGCTGCCATGCATGCAAGCAACCTACCCCCTCCTCCTCCTTGTATTATAATTTAATAAGAAAAATAATTCATTTTTCTTTTAATCACATAGCAAACTAATTCCCATTTTTATTGGTCGATTGGATCCCTGATAACACCTCAAATTTTTCTACATCTATGCAGGCAGCAAGGGACGCCAGCCACTTGATTTTAGACACATACCAAATTAATAACATTATTATTAAACTTGCACTTAGCAGGGAAAATAACTTCTGATGTCGCATAACACTTTTTGCTATTAACAAACACAATATACAGATCATGAAAGAACAAAAAAATAAATGTTTGCATCTATTAAGAATACTTTTACAGCGCCTCAAATTCATTCCATCAATCAAAAGTGCTGTAACTCACAAGAGAACTTGACTTCTGTATTAGAAACCGTTTGCCTCAGGACAATAATTCTGCAAATATTGGCCACCACAATAGGCACCGTCCATATAATGATTTGATCATTGCCATAGCAAGCAGGCAATGAGAGAATATATCAATTATTATACAAGAGAACAAATAATTAACAAAACAAAAAGGGCATACTTTTGGGGAGGCAGTGCAGAGAGATCTCATTTGGCCATGCTTTCACTGAAATGGTTGTTTCATAACTCAGATCAAACAAGTTAGCAGTCAGTGATGCTAATTGGTGAAATCCTAGGATTTTGAGAATTTCCAGCCGCCTCCAAGGAAAGGTAAGGTAAATTACCTACCTAATATGAGGGTGCATATTAAACTTCAAGAAACACCAAATACCTGCAAAAGGTTAAATGAAAAAATTTGAATTCGAACTCTTGGATATAACTAAAATACACAACAAAGGAAAAGGAGCCTATACAGTATACACAAAAACGGCACTCACTCCAGCCAGGATGTCTTTAGAAAGGCGAGGTTTGCTTTTTTCAGCATTATCCACAGGCCGTGTTTGTGGGAATTGCCTAATCACCTTAGGCGCCTGCTGCTCTGGGGCTAGCTCCGAAGCCATCCCCAACTCATTTTGGACCTTTTGCTTCTGCAGAATCAGGCACCCAATCATGTCAAATTCAAATTCTCTACTGGGAAATGGATCTAAACAGAATCAACACAGCAGGTTATTGATGCCTGCTGGGAGAAAAAAAAAAAAAAAGTAGATTTCTGCTCTAAATCCCACAAGGGACAACTGAATTAGAAAGCCAATGCGAACTTGCCATTAAATTCACTTGTTAGTCTTGAAAAGATACTCATTCTATATCTGGAACAAGTTTTACAATAAAGGGAATAAAAATTCTTCGGTCATTTATTTTTTATTTATAATGTATTGTTTTTAGCAATTCATTTCATATCCAATTTCATTTTCCCAAAAATTGGTGAACAGCATTTCTTATTGAATGAGATATGTTAACCAGTGGCAAATAAGATGCCGGTGCTTGAAGAGGAAAAAGGTGTTGTAGCTGAAAAAGTCATGTAAAAGTAAAGCTGCACCCATGTTTAGAAAGCAAGCATGCATTTAATTAACAATTGTTCACTCTGAGCATCGATCACACAGCATTTCTGCATCAAAAATTGATTTATTATTAGTGCATCAAGTATTTACAGATATTCTAAAAGCAAGAAGCAACTTAGAGTTTGCATGACCAACTGAACAATATAAATACAGATAAAAATTTATAGATCTGAGTATAAGGCTTCCCGCTTTACAAGGGTTGGAGTAGGGTCATTATTATATGTAGTCTTATGCTTGCTTGCAAAGAGGTTGTTTCCACAACTTGAAAGACTGACCTATTCACAAAAGAGCAACCTTAGAGCTGCTATCAAGGCTCCCCTTCTATATAAATTGATAGATATATGCATACACATGACAGATGAGAAAATAATGTTTTTGTTTATGAACTATAGAAAAAATACATAGCAATAATACTTCATAAAAGATTCACAATCTTTTTCTTTCTTTCCTGGATATGTGATCAGTTATTTTGAGAACATTCCAATCAATTAACTCTTGCAAGTTACCCTAACTATTCATGCCTTTCTATGTAACTGGAACACAACTTATGTTTTTCCAGATCTGTTTTCTTTGCCGGCATTTACAGATATTCTATTCAACCTACTTAATTGATCATCTCATTATGGAAGTTACGCTGTCAATAATCTGGGTAGGAACTTCTATCGATGAAATCTATAAACATGAATTTCATCTATGTGCTAGAAGTTTTAACCTCATTATTGAAGAGGTATTCTCCACGAGGATGTCGCACGTAAAATTAAGGCAGGTTGGCTAAAATGGAGAAATGTATCGGGGGTGTTATGTGATAGTAAAATCCCATTAAAATTGAAAGGAAAATTTTATAGGACAGCTATAAGACCAGTCTTGCTGTATGGCTCAGAATGTTGGGCAGTCAAATACTAGCATGAGCAAAAGACGAGTGTAGCGGAGATGAGGATGTTAAGATAGATATGCGGACATACAAGAAATGATAAAATTAGAAATGAAGTTATTCGTAATAAGGTAGAAGTAGTGCCAATCGAGGAGAAGGTGAGAGAGACTAGACTAAGATGGTTTGGTCATGTGAGAAGGAGACTAAGGGACGCTCCTGTGAGGAGAGTTGATGAAATGGAACAATTAGTCACAAAAAGAGGTAGAGGTAGATCCAAGAAAACTTTGGGAGAGACATTAAAATTTAATATGAAATATATAGATCTAAATGAGGATATGACAAAAGACAGAAATACATGAAGTCTAAAATTCATGTAGTCAACCCCACATAGTGAGATAAATGCTGGATATGTTGTTGTTGTTGTTGTTATTGAAGAGGTATTCTCCAGTAGAACTTAAATTGGCTGGAAGTGGAAAACTAAGACTCATACTTAGTTCCCTTTGGCAATTTCATCAATTCACATCTTGAACCCTCATTCAGTTCAGATCTTTCGTCTGGCATTAACCAAACACCCTCTGAAAAATTTCTTGGTCAAACCAGTTATTATGAACTGAATCGGTAACTGTACAAATAGATAAAGATGTGGATGTTTACCTTCTTTATTCTTTCTCGTATGGAGGTTAAAGCACGAGACTGATCAACTTTAGAGAGATATAAATCCCGTTCCCTCTTGGCAGCAGAAATTTCTAATGCTAGTTTCTGCTCTCGAATAGCATTCTTATAAGCTGCAAATCAGAAGCATCTCAACTTAGTTGATAAACCACTTAAGTGCTACATAACAAAATACCATAAGAGTCAAAAAGTTCCATACCAATCTCCTCTGTAAGATCATCCCACCTGAACTTACTCAAGTACTTGATATTCCAAAGATCATAATAGAACAATGACCTCTTCTTCCCACCTACACATTAGAAGAAAAAATAAGAGACCGAACCAGGAATGGAAAAGTAAATAAAAGAGATAATGACTAGAAATTTCATAATGCATTATCTACATGCTACAAACATTTTTCATGTTTCACACTAAAATGTGTCAGTGTCACTAGAATCAGGAATATAAGGGCCCCCAACATAAGATCTAACATATAGGATAACTAATAATTCAAGAAAACAATCAAGTTTATTAAACTCAGTTTAAAAAAATTAATTTACTGCATACCTATTTGTTCACCATTTAACATCTTTGCAACCATCTTGGCGACACTTTTTTTGGAGAATTCAACCCACCTACATATGATTGCACATGATAATCTGGGGTGTATAAATATAATACCAGAACCAAAAAACCACGTTAAAAGAAACTTTACAACTAATCTTTTGAAAGGTTGATGTGTTAATCATATGTTTGAATTGGATCTGATACAAAGAAGTTCTAATGCACATACTTTAACCAGTTAAGGAACTTACCCTTCCGAAAATTCTTGTCCTCGAAACCCACCAGCCCTTTTACGGTAAATCTGAGCAGCAGGATCTGTACACAGTACATCCTTGAGTTGGTCAATACAAACAAGCTATAGCTACATCACTGGTTGGCTCAATAAAATGAAAAACACAAAACAAAGACTAGTGAAAAAATAAATGGTGAAGTGCTACAAATTTACATCATTTGGTAAATTGGGAGTTGGGGAACATGAGTACCTTCAGGTGTAAGATAAATTCTCTGAATTTCTCCATATTGAGAGAGAATCTGACGTAGCTTCAGAGGATCCATGCGTGGAGGAATCCTGCTCAAGTAGCAAATCCCACGTTTTTCAGCCGCTGCAGCTTCCTTCAATAACAGTTTCTTTCTATTCTTTTTCTTATCCATCCTCACATCACTAGGTTCCAGGTTTGCTTCCTCTTTAAGTGTAGTCATGTTGGCCTCTTCTTCTATCTCAGCCATTTCAGCTGCTGTAGCTTCCTGCAATAACAACTTCTTTCTTTTCTTTTTCTTATCTGTCCTCAGACTGCCAGATTTCAGGTTTACTTCCTCTTCTATATCAGCCATTCTAGTTAATGCAAACAAAACATGAACAGAAACAAACTTCATTAAGCTCTCCTACAGGACATAAAAATGATGCCATAGCAAGTTAAGGATACAAAAGAGCATAACAGCATATATAATAGAGAGATGAAGAGCACATAATTAGCAAGACCAACAACAGCACTAATCCCACTATGTGGGATACCAATCCTTGAAGAAATAAATTTAAATGAATGGTATTCCAGTTAAAATTCAGAATCTAGAGGAAACAGCATATGCAATACAAGTAAAGCAATCACAGGTTAAGAAAACATACAAAGAAACAGAGCAAAGTAAAAGGAGAAAAAGAATCAACAATGACAACTGAAACAAATTTTCTTTTGAAGCATCTAGTGCAAAAGTTGATGAAGATGAAGACAGAAAGTAAAACCAAGAACAAACAAAATATAGCATTGGTTTCAAAAGACCAGAGTCAATACAGATGACAGATTAAATATGAAGATGAGCACACATATGGTACCATTTGTCGCACATTTCCTTCTGACGAGCTAAACTTCAGCAGTGGAAGAACCAAGGGGCAGCAGGCAGAGACCCCACCCCACCCCCCCCAAAAAAATAATAATAATAACACACACACACAAGTTGAATAGTGATATTAAAAAAAGTTAACAAAGAAAAATGAATTTTTAGTTTCATTTTATTGATGTTGGTGTTTCTTTGTTCTTATTGATACTGGTTCAATAGTTTTTATTGGTGTTTCTTTTTATATTTCTTGAAATTGAATTAAATATATTTAATGATGAAGACATAAACCATAGACTCAGTTTTCAAGAAGAAAACCAATTCACATGATGATGAATGTATTGACCCTTCTCCTATAGAACAGAATTCTTATACAAAAAGATGATGTATCTGTTAGCCTCCCTCTCAGTTTTTCCTGGTTCTGCTCCTGTGAGCAAGTACATTGATCTAGTAAACCCCCAGTAATTACAGAGATTTGACACACTACTCCTCGCAAATGTATGCCAATTCAGAATGTGAACATGATATTAAGATAAAATAAATAAATAAAGATAAATCTAGCTAACCCTAAATAGTTGGGAAAAAGTTTTTGTTCAACTTAGTTGCCTTGAACACACTATAGTTATGGCAGATAATTGGTTGATTATAGGCACACTGTTTTATGCTGTCCAAACTACAATTGGGCCTTTTTTCTCCAAGTGATATAATAGGTTGAGTATGACAAATTCTTTTATTCACTATATCCTAGGCCTTCAACTATGATCAAGTTGTCAGAACTATTTAATCTTTTCTAATGACAAAAAGTGACAAGACTGTACTATCTGTAGTTCATTCGAGCATTTTATCAAAATTCCACTGAAAGTGCAAATGTACAACACATGTAATGAAGTCAGAAGAATTGGATTTATATAATAATCTCAATTCAAGTAATTAAGTTTATTCTCTTGTAGTAGCACTGTGAGTCTTGTGTCTCCCTCCCCAAGTGAGATCTTAAATTGTAGCTACCTGCAAGTTATCAATTAGCTTTAGTGGACAATAGCCGCTCAGTTATAAAACGGGCCATCTTGTCTTAAAGCTCCAGTACCCAATGCTGTTTCACAGACCCATGAATGAACCGAGTAACCTGGGGGAAAACGCAAAACCAAAACAATTTTCCAGAAAATTCTACAACAAGTATCAAGTGTCAATCCAAATTAGCCCATGCATAAAAGGAAGTTTACATGTACAGGACCAGAAACTGTTTCATCAATTGAGGGTGCTCCAAATGTCATTGTGGCTGTTAAACCCTAATCGTATTCTTCCTGTTCTTGAAGTTGCTTAAAAACCCTAATCAGTCTCTTAACAAAAAGAAAAACCCTAGAGCCTAGAGATTGTCCCACGAAAATGACAACTCATATGCATGCATTTATAAACCAACAAGATATCTAAAGAGTAAAAAGTTATAAAGAGAATTCTAGAGAACAAAGCCAGGTAGCAGATAGACATAGATACTAAATATCATATGTTGTGAAGGAAATAGAGAAGAAATCCACAGCTAGATTGCATGGGAATAGAAATGGATACAATGCGAAAGGGAAACTGGAAAACGGCATTTTTCAAAAAAGTAGGAAACGGAAATGCTCAAATAAAAAAAAATATATATAGGGGCATTTTTGTAAATATAATTTTTAATATAAAAAATAGTTATTCAATCTAAAAATAAGCATAAATTCCATAATGCATTCAAACAAACATAAACATAAGTTCTATCATCCATAAACCATGACTTACTAATAAAAAACAAACAATAAATTTAAAAAAAAAAGAAGAAAATAATCAAACATAATACAATTTATAAAAGTTCCTCCACTTCATCATTCTCCTTCTCTATGCTCTATTGGATATCAACCAAGTCCAATATCATTTAATAAACACATCAACCAAGTTCACACTTCAATTCATTCCCAGACCATAGCCTAGCAACTTGAATCAGTATGATTAAGAGGAACGGAGAAGATAGAGAGATGACAGAGTAGTTAAAAGCATAGAAGTTGGCGGGTTGGGATGGATAAGAGAGTCAGCTAAATGCTAAGCATCTATTGGGTTGAAATGAGAGCGGGCACATCCCTTTAACTGCCATCAGACAAATTCCACTTTCAATTTAAGGTAACCAACAATAATTCAGTTTAATAATTCTGAATGAGTTTATTTGATCAAACAGGGGCAGCCTCAAAGTTAGGGTGACATGAATCAACAAGCCTAGCAAGAAAAGGTTCACAAGTGATGGTAAAAGATTATAACAACACAATCAAATTATCACAATGAAAGAAAAATCATTAGCTTACGGACAGGAATCAGACCCTTTCAAATCAAAACGAAGCAATACGAGAATCACCAGAAATAAGACCAAGAAACAGAAAAAAGAAGAAAAACAAAAGAAATCATACCCCTTTAAGCTGAATCGATGGCGGCACCGAGCACTCGGAGTTTGTGTTTGTGAATCGACGGCTGGAAGGGGTAGCGACGATTCGTGTTGCACGGAAAGGCGGCACCGAGCACGGAAACGTCGATTTGTGTTTGTGAATCGACGGCGGCTCAGCCCAGTTTGTGTTTGTGATTCGACGGCGGCGGCACTGATCACCTAGTAACCGGGCGGCAAGGGGGAACGAAGATAAGGGGACGGTCAGAGTGAGAGTAGTTGTTAGCTGTAACAAGGAAAAAAGATAGAAAGAAGAGTCAGGCAGACAGCGAGGGCGAGAGAAAGGCAGCGAGAGCCGGAGGGCTAGCGAGAGCAAGAGAGGCAGAGAAGAGGGCGAGCGAGCGCAATAGGGGCCGAGCCCGAGCGAGAGCAAGAGAGAGCCAGCGAGGGCGAGCGAACGCAAGAGAGAGGAAGAGAGTTATGGAGTGCGAGCGGACGAGCAAGAGAAGAGGAGGCAGAGAGCGAGAGGCAGCGAGGGTGAGACGTGAGCGAGAGCGAGAGAGAGAGAGAGAGAGAGGAAGGAGAAGAGAAGGGTTTGCAGGCAAGTGGGCTGGGCTGGGAAAAATGAGGGTGGGCTGGACTCAGTTTGAGCTGGAGACTAAAAAAATAAAAAAATTTACTTTACAAATTTAATTTTTATGGTGGGCTGTTTGAGCCCAGGGCACTCACACAGACTGTGACAAAGATTAACGTATGAGAGAAAAAATGAGGGAGAAAAGGGTTCGCGGGCAGCCCTTGAATCACAATTAATATTTTGCTAGTTAGAGATGGAATATTTTGTCCTCGAAATGTTACTGATATTATAACACACCCCCAAAATATTTTTACAATTATAAAAAAAGAAAGAAATATATGATTAATAACCTCAACAAGGGTATCTATTGTTGTTAAATTTTTGCCAAGCCTTTAAGATATTAGAAATAATTTATTCTATATTTTTTTCATGCTAATAATAATAATAATAACTTATTAACAGAACTCCTTTTGGAAAACAGGAGGGTTGTTCAATTGCAGTGTAGAAAGTATGTCTTAATTGTAATTTTTATTAAATGATATAATCTCTCACTAGAAAAATAAAAAACCCAATTTTTTAATTGACGTTCTTTAATTTTTTTTATCTGAAACTGAAGGGCCGGAAATTCCCTTTTTTTTTTTCTTTGTACCAAACACTGTCATGTCTTTTTAAGTTTGAAAATTTTTAGATTGTTTTAAATCTGTATTTCATTATCACAAACAACTCCTCATGTTCTCTTATTGCTGAACTTTAATTTATGTGACGCCACATTCCATTTTTCTTAATCATAATATTTATCAATTCAATTATACTTTATTGATACATATATACATATAGAGTTTAAGGGCAATGTTATGTTGTCCACTGCCGAGCAACATAATATTTGCCCGATAGTGAGAGTGGCGCGGGCCCCATGCACGTGAGGCCTGCTCTGCACATGACCCCACATGCATGAGCTCGCGTCCCCTCATTGTCAGGCAAATGTTATGTTGCCCGACAATGGACAATATAGCAAAGCCCTAGAATTTAATTTTAAGCAACATTAGTAAATAATAACTCAAATATAATAATTATATAAAACTTACCCATTTAATTATTTCAATACAACTTAATAGAATGGACCCCACATCATTATATTAGAGTTACCACATCAACATTACTTAGTATAAACTAAACAATATTGCTTATGAAATCAAAACTCTCTCTCTCTCTCTCTCTCTCTCTATATATATATATATATATGTATATATGTGACCTATGACTATGAAGAGAAAACAAATTCATTTTACCGATAACAAATTAATCAAACACTACAAACATAATGTTTATATAGAGAATGTCGTAATAGCATGATATAAAAACACACAATAAGCTATATGTAAATTCACTCTTTTAAGGAAGTTTAAACATAATTACGAAAAAAAAATGCCATTACCTCTAATCACCAAGTAACTGTTTCGCAGTGAAGTTTTGGATCTCTATTGTGGTGTTGTTAGGGTGAAGGCAAAACTGAAAAGAAACTTTTGGGCAAGAAAGAGTATCTCCGGCCGGGGATATAAGAGTCTCAATGAACCCAATGAATATGAAAATAAAGATAATACGTATAAGAGAATAAATATTTAAATGAGATTAATCGAGGCCTATGCCTATCTCCAGCCACTTTATGGGAGAGAGCTATGAGAGTATCATGCAAATACCATCATACTTTCACCTCCATGCATAGAAAAATTAAGCTCCATCCAAAATGGAAGAATGTCTTCAAGCTTGCTACTACTTGTGTAAACAATTATACCGACTTCTTTCTGCTCACCTAGCTACTAACCGAGCTCCATGAACCCTAACAAAACTGACTTGGATATATCTATCTATCTATCTATCAGGTACTTGTCCAAGTGAGATTCCATTGGAAGGAGCAGCAGCTAAAGGAGCAACCACATGGATGAGCATCAGAAGGAAACATTCATCTTCCCCCTAAGATCACCGTCCAGCTCCTGGTCCTGGTCCAAATCTCAAACGCAAATTGTCGTAAGTTCTAGAGACAACAATCAGCCTTTGATCATCTTCAGGTATGTCGCGTTCCTAATAGCAGGCCGGGGGAGGGGGCAACATTAACCAAGTTAATACAAATGGACAGGCAATTGGATTACTAATACGTCAACCATAAAGAAAATCTTCTAGTAATGTGCAATAGATTAAGGGATTTGGCAACATGTTAGCAGGAGTGATGGAGAAATGTTTTCAATAGTGGGGAGGAGCAAAAAGGAATCCTGTTGCTTCTTGTGCATAGGCACCTAGCATCCGGGGCACAAAATTTCAGCGCCAACAATCACAGATTATTATGGCTAAGGCTGACCCTGAGAAGTTCGGATTCTCCCCCCAAGAGGGGAATAAGAAATAAACACTGAATTACATATTAAGTCAAGAAGACTCACTTTTAAGCCCTTGTAGTATGCTTCAACAGCAGGGAGTGAAGGAGTAATCCTGCGAGCTTGCAGCAGGTCCCATATGTAATTTGCCACAGTGTACCCTCCAGACTGCAATGAAGTATGAAAATTAAATTCTATTAACTTAACCAAAAAAAATAAAGGAACATTCATACCTTTTCCCCAGCAGCTACAAGGAGGAGATCGCTTCCCATTTTTAGGCTTAAGGAAAAGTTCCTTGAGGTCATATTTTCCTGGATAACACGGGCATTGGATCTTGTGTTAATTGTCCAGAGAACGATCAAAATACCTAGTAATAACACTCAATGGCCAGTTCAAACATACAAGTGTCTCAAGAGCAAGTTTCATTCCCTCCTCCGTGTACCCCAACATTGCTCCCTCTGCAAGAGTCTACAACAATGCAAGTCCGTGTCAACACCAAACTTTATTTTTCAACAAAATTGAACTAACATAAAATAGTCAAAGCATGCATGCCTTTTTATGGAAAAAGTGTAATCCGAATAATAACTGGAGTAGAAAAGAAGTTGAAGAAAACAACATAAGCAATGGTCAAGCCATCTATCAAAATTGCCAAAAGTTTCTATTTACAAACTCCAGGAGAGGATGACCACAACTGATCATTGTAAGCCCCAAAGCAAAGAGGTTCAAGAGAGGCAGGGAAGGTCCAGGAACTTTTCTGCAATGCCATTTACAAGTCTACCACAAGCTCTTATATAGTTTCGCAGGAAAAGCACATGACAGAAGAGTAGCCTTATCGGAAGAGGTAGTTCGGTAATCCTCAAATTTAGCCAAACAAAGGGTAGACACATCGCATTTATAAAGCAGATGCCAATAAAATTCAACCTTCTGCAGTAAAGCATTTGAAAAGACACATCGGCAATATAGATCTTACCACATATAATTCTATCATAGGTGGCTTCCCCGAGTTCATGTATTCTTCAAAAACTTTTTGACCAAGACCAACCAATCCAGAATGTAGATAACACCTTCAGCAAAAGGATAGTAAAGCATTATAGATGTTCAAGTAGTCTTCCAACAGATGGGGATCTTATTCACTTTGCCCAACAGAACAAGCAATCAACGGAGTAAGAGGAACAGGTCAAAATGTCACAACCAAACTGCTCTTAGAAATGGCAAGCATACAAGTCAGATATTAGACAAAATTCTCAAGATATAAACAAGAGAACAAGAAAGTCATCTACTGTGTTCCACAAGAAGTTAACATCAGTTTCCAAAATATTAAGCCTTGATTGAATCGAAAGAGTGTGAACCATGTCCTCTCTGATAATTATACATTCTTTTAGAATCTGAGCATAGAAATGCCTCCACTACATCTAAGCAAAGAAAATATTCTAACCTAAAAAGGATAAAAGTTAAATAAATTGATTTCAATGATATTTTATTCACAAGCAAAGGCAGCATACTCTCTGTAATTTTTTTAGCAAGGAGCCATTATGGAAAAACGATGAGTTTCTGGACTGGCATCATAGACCCGAGTTATTGCTGCAGGTCAGTAAAGCAAAAGAAAAACTGTGTAATTTTATTAGATTAAGAGACTAAACATTTATAAAAAGCAATAAATGCATCATTTTTTTTTTTTTTTTTTTTGGGGGGGGGGGGGGGGGGCTAGATTTACATAATTTATAGTTTTTTTTTTTTCTTTTAACTTATGAAACCGAAGGCATGTTTAGTATCTGACCCCACGTGCAATGACAAGGGATAAATGAATGAATAGAAAAAGAAACCAGCAGACCATCAATAGTCCCTCATAAAAACTTTTGGAAATACCACTTTTACAGAACTTATATATAGAATTTTCTGCCAACATAATGCAGCACAGACATTCCAATAATTTAAAGGCATCTTGGCAAGATCATGCACCAAAATTTTGAGGAGAACAACAAAAAGACAGATAGCAAGATCACGCACCCTATGACCTAATCAGTTCATCAACATTTGGAAAGACAACTGCTTAATTTCCTAAAGAGGACATGTGATATTTTGATTTGATCTGTTCATGATGTTGGGAATTGATTTTATTGGGTCACAACACTAAGGGTTATTTTTTTTCACCTCTTAAATTCCATGTTAGTATTGCAATACAATTCAAATTTGTTGCAATAGATAATTGAAAGCATGACTTTGCACTGAATGAAAAGTCATATTATATTGTTTAGCCAAAAAAAAAGTCAAATTATATTTTTTGCTTTATTCTTTAACCCTTTCTTCATAGGATTATTTTGGAGGCCATAGATAGTGGTCTTTGAACTATTATGCATCCTTCTGGTCTTAGGAGGAATGGAATCTATATAAACATCCATCACAAAAGGATAAGATCTGAGTATTAATTTCTCCAACATCATAACATTGATAAATGAGGAATACTTGAAGTATCGTCACAGGGAGATCAAACACCTTGCAGAAATGATTGAAGAGCAAATGAGAGATGTAACTCTAAGACTCTGATCTAGAAGTCCTTGAAAGTCTTGTGTAAAGGGAAATCCAAGCACCATCTCAACCTGTGTTAATAGAGTCATCTCATAGTTGGAGATTAACAACCAGCTTTTGAAGTGTAGCTCAGCACAGAGAAGGTAACCTAAGTGGAGGCCTTGTCTCTGCAAGACAAAGCAAAGCACTCAACTGAGCTATGAAAGTGCCTTGAGAACCCTAGATGGAGAGCAGCCTTGTAGTGAGGCCCTTCCATGGGAGCAAAGCATTTAGGCAAATAGTTTCATTGGCCAATCCATGGAGATCTGCAATGAGTATGCAAATATTGAGCACTCAAGTTGAGAGTTTGTTGGCCAAACTAAAAATTTAGCATGAGCATCCAAAATATGACAAAGTTCCCTCGATCGAGCCAAAAAAGTGCTACAAGCACCTTTATGAGCAACGTGTCTGGGACCTTGCCCAATGGAGTCTTGATCATCAAAGGAGAGATGACGAATGGGCTAGGCTGCCCCTGAGCCAATACTTAGGACCATGCCATGCCTAGGGTATTTGGCCCAAGGCCTGGATAGTTCCAAATAAAAAACTTTTAAAAAATAAATGTTCAGAAATTAATAAATCCAACACATAAGAGTATATACAAATCAATTCTAAGTTAGAACTTCGTTCTTCTTAGAAATTAGAAATAGTTGCTATGAAATATGATAAGTTTGTTAATTATGTGAATAAGAACTTAAATGTTTTTCAATAATTATTATAGACTTCAAATATAAAAAGATTTTTATGCACTTAAGAGTTAACAATGAAACTTTTATTTATTTTTATAAATGACATATTACGTTAGCAACACTATTATGTTTAAAATTTTATACCTTTATACATTTTTTAACCTAAACCCAAAAATTTAAATTAATTCTAAATTTTATTAAATTTATTGTCAAGGTCATATAACAGTTAAAATTTTATAAATAAATATAAATATGTTTGATACAATTTGTATTTTAAAACAATTTTTTAAAAAAGTTAACAACCCAATGACGAACATTATGAAAAGGTTGATCCCTGGAGAGAGAGAGAGAGATCTTGAAGACACTGTACCTACGACCTCAATGACAATGTTACTAGGAAATATATATGGAGATACAATAATAGGGAGATTTATGAGAACTCTTACCCATCAATCTCATAAGGAGATTGTTATGGTTGAGATTCCTAAACCTCCAATTCATAACACCTATAAGTGTCAGAACATCAAGCAGAAAACTGAATAGGTTATGCCCATTCTGGGTTTGGTTAAGGAATATTAGAGTTATTCTTGTTCCTATTCCTATTTAGTCAATTGTCAGTTTTTCAAGAGTACTAGGAGTCTTTGTGTGATAGGAGACTTTTAAAATTTTGGTTGCTAGCAGGTGGAGTGTCCTAGTAGTTGTCTTCTAGGGCTTTCTTATAAATAATCTCTTGTAAGTACTGCAAGGGATCAGAAAATAAACTTCTTTTTCTGTGTACTTTGTGTGCAAGAGATCGAAGGGTTCTTTCTAACAAGCCATAGCCTAATATAGGTCAGCAAGGACAGAAGTCTTTGAAGGCATTAGCTGCAGATTTAGCTAATCGCCCATGGATTCAATTCGTCAACAGAGATATACTGGAGATTTGAACAAATGGCATAGAAGTCATCTAACTTATGCCATCTAGAAGTAATGATATATGTGATTATATACGTATCTGCCTATCTCAACTAATAAAAGACACTTTTTTTGGATGTTCTGAAAAGGGCCACCCATGTAGAGTAATTTTGAGTATATGCAATATGTTAATGACAAAAACATGCTGCCATACAAAAAATGGCATTTTGATGTTATCAGTGATACCAAAAAGGAGTTACTCTTATGTCAAACCAAGGTCAATCCTTAAGAGAGAAGTTTTGACAGGCAAAATAATTCAATCTTTTAGACTAGAGCTATTTGTAATGAGTTGACTAAGTTGATTATTGATGGTGTGAGTTCAAGAATCTGTCTCAATATTTTGTTCATCATTTGGGACTCTAGATTACCAATTTAACCTAATTTAGTTACTTGGCTCTGTAAAATGAGAAAATTCAAAGTTCACAAAAGATGTCAACTTTGATTTTAACTGGATGACTTGCTTTTTTTAGGAATCCCATATGATGTTCTACTAATGATTGACAAAGTTTGCATACATGACATAGGGACAAATGCATACACATTTCCGGAACCAGGGAAATCACTCTAAAACCATGATTTTAAGAAGATTCACAACAATTGCCTCATCAAAAATTTGGGAACAATTTGTCAGAGGTGAATTCTGCTTCCCTGGATAACATTAAAGCAATCAGAATTAAAGATCAGTTCTCTTTAGGAAAGCAAAAGATGGAGGGTGCATTGATTGAATTATCAAAATTTTGAGGCACTGAATATTCTTAAGTTAAAACTAATTGTCAGGACCTTGGGTGTATTAGCTTACAGAAGGGTTGAATGTAGGTGATTATTTCTTAGGATTAGTTAGCAGTAGTTATTTTGGTATTTTAGCTGTTGTATTTCCTATTGTACTTTGTAACAGAATTACCTACCTAGGAGAAGTAGCTATATAAAGTTATTAAAGCTGTAAAGAAATCATTATGTGAAATATAAAATTCAGACTTCTGATTTTCTCTCTACGTGTTCTCCCCCTCTCAGATCTGACTGCTTTTCCTCCCTCAGCTTCTCTTCTCTTTTTCTCTTCTTCCGAGCTCTTTCTCTCTCACCTCCTCTGATTTCCCTCTCTAATTCTATCTTCTGATTCTGTTCTGTCCCTCTCGATCTTCCTCTTTCTATCTCGCCTCCTCCTGCTTTCCTTCTCCAATTGCTGAACCTGCCCTAACTCTGCCTAGTTCTCTCAGTCAGCAGAGAACTTTCCTTGTCAGAATCTGAGGATCCAGATGCTAATTTCTTCAGGTCTTCCAATATCAATAGGTTAATTGTTTTTTAAGGCAATTATTAGAGTAAAAAATTCACAGAATTTTTACTTCTTCTGACCATTAACGATTGGTTCTCCATGGTTCCTTTGGAGGTCATAGTTTGTGGTATTCCAGCCTTTGCATGATAGTAACCACAGGTTTTCAAACAAAATCAGATTCTGCATCTTTTAAACCTTCAATTGAATATGAGTTGTGCATACAAATATATATCAAATCCGGCTACATAACCCAAGGAACAAAACATACTCACAGTATTGCACATAACAGTGCAGATTAGCTGAGAAAGTTTCCTCTTGCTACAAATGTAAGTATATTTGCTAATAAGATCATATATCTACACATAAACCCACACACACACACACACACACACACATTTGTGTACTGTATTGCAATTTACAATAATTCACTTGTGCAAATATTTTATGGCAAATAGTACCTCATGGTTTGCATCAGTATAAAGACATCAAGATCTTTGTTGCCCTCTTTGAGCATCTCTAAAAGAGTTTCCATTGCCTAACATGATGGGCAAATATCAAAATTTAGCGCATAAGACAAAAATGATGAAAACATAGTTTGGCCAAGTAATAAATTACTAAAATCAGGAAAGGTTGTAACTAATGCTGCCATAAAACACAACAACATACAAGCCTTATTCCCACTACAATACTGCCATATACATATATACACTATATATATTTTTTAAAGGAAATAACATTTTGGAAATCAAACATCCAAAAGATTAAACTTTTAGGGGATGTTTATTTGTGGAAAATGTTTTTTAGTTTTGTATTTCCAATTTTCTATAAAATCTCCAGTTTTCATTTTCCACAGAAAATGTTAAAAATACAGAAACCTAATTTCCAATCTAGAAAATTGGAATGTATGTTCAAAGATGAGAGAGGAAGGTTTTTCTTTTGTGTAACTTCTTGTTAGAGATGGAGATGATTTGGGAAAAAAAATTGTGGAGAACTGTGCTTTCTAAATCTCTAGATTAGTAAGGAAAATTTGACAAACTCATTTTAGGAGTTTTTCAACTTTCAAGTTCAGTTCAATTTTACAGAACCATGTTTTCCAAATTTACATTTTCTGTTTAGATAACTTTGTATTTGAATAAGATTCTTAATTTTCCATTTGTGGAGAAATTTTCTAAAAACCTGGGGCTATTTTCTAGAACTAAACAGTCCCTTGGGCATTCTTAGCCTATTTTATAGAACTTCCATTGTTTCTGATTCTTTGCACGCGCTTCTCATGAAGTGGTCATCAACTTTTTTGGTGTGAAATTTATCCTGACTGGCAGCATCAAGAGGATAGTCAAACTTGAAAGGGCAAATGTACATGTAGACAGGCCATGGAATCAAGTGAAACAAGGTGTTTCACAGTTCACCCATATCTTCTACATGTAGATGGGCCATGTGCTCTGCTCCGCACAATGAGGACTGCCATTTTCAATAGGTAACAGAGGCTCTGCCCCCAAGTCAATGTTAGGAAGTTCTGAGGATGATCCAGCTGACAGGGACATGACGAGATTGTGATTGGGACCCATCAGGGACGTGATTGGACATGTTGCATGGATGCAGGCTGCAGGGCACATGGAGTTGACTAAGCAAATGGCATGGCACTATCTCACATGACCCTCAAAATATCTCCCACAAGGAGAGGTGATTTGAGGACACTGTGTGGAGTGATGAGCACAGATTCTGGAAGATTCCAAAGTTATCCGGTTGCATGGAGATAGGGATAGAAGGATTAAATTTGTAAATTGTACCCTATAGATAATGATAAGAAGGGCACTCTTGTCTGTTGTACATAAGCCTGAAGGCTATAAATAGGGGTGCTTCCCTCAGTTGTAATTAATTCCATTCATTCTCAGTTTTCTTAATAAGAATTTTGAGTTCTTCTCTAATTTTATCGTGTTCTCTTATGTTTTCTTGTTGGTTCTTGTGGTGTGCAATTCTAGGCTAACTTAACCATCACCAAGTGCATGATTGTGACCTAAGGTGTCATGACAAATGCGCGAGTTCCACGGTCATGACAGTTGATATTAGAGCTTTGGTTACACCAAACTCTTGAAGGAGTGGTTGAGGACACCATGTCGAGACTGATAAAGGAAATGTTGGTTGATGAGACTAGGAGAGGAATGGATCTAACCTATCCCAAGGTGGGAAGAAGCCCATGGACCGAGCAAAACAAAGGAGGATGTTGGTTTGATGGAGGGTTGAATGGCGATACCATGGCAGAAGGTTGGAGTAAACAGGTGGAGAGACAGGGTTACGATTTGGCCATGCTGAAAGCTCACTGTTTGGGGCAATTCGATAAGATCTGAAAGGAAATTGATTCCTTAAAGGAGTCTGACATGCAATGGGTCAATTCAACAGATATGTTGGAGGCCCAATTGATGGAATCCATGGACCAATTGGGGGCTTGAATAAACAGGCCAGGCTAGGGTGCTCGCCCAAGTGCAAGTGGAGTTTGTGATTTACCCAGAATCAACTTGTCGAAGACCAAAGAATATAAAGGTATGCGTGATGCTACTGAAGTGGAGAACTTCTCATGGGAGATGGAGCAGTACTTAGAAGGGAGCAGCATCAAGGAGGCAATAAAGATATGCACCACACATACTACCTAGCAGGGACCAATGCTTTATGATGGCGCTGGAAGTATGCTAACATTGAGAAAGAGAGGATCCAAATTGGTGCATGGGACACCCTCAAGGCCGAGTTAGAGAACCAGTTCTACCCAGCTAATGTGGTGAAGGAAGCGCAAAGAAAGCTTGTGAAGCTGGAACACAAATCCTTCATCTGCAACTAGAAAGAGGAACAGGTGCATGGGACACCCTCATACAATGGCCGTCGTGAATATGAAGACAAGAAGAAGGCTTCAGGCTGGTTACTGCAGACTGGATGATATGTCTACCAAAATCCACACCAAGTGAAGGATTACCCTAAACTTGGCAAATTGGTAGCCATAGAGGAGTAGCACAGCCAGAAAGAGGAACAGGTTGACACTGTGCAGGTAGGAGCCCTAACCCTACTCAATATGGTGAAGGCAAGATTGACAACAAAGGAGATGCCAAAGGGCCAGATGTACGCACTAACTACAATCAACAACAAAACCTCCCTCCCAGGCCATGGTGGACACGAGGGTAACCCATAATTTTTTTACCCTAAGGAAGCCAACCGATTGGGATTGAAGGTGAATCATGAAGGCAGTTGGATGATGAAGACAATTGACACAAATGCTAAGCCATTGGCAGGTGTTGTTAAAGGAGCAACCTTAAAGATCAAGTCATGGGAAGACCGTGCAGACATTGAGGTCACACCCATGGACGATTTCAAGGTGGTGCTAGGCATGGATTTGTTGCGGAGAATCAACTTTAGACCCATATCATGGATAAATACCTTCTGCATCCTGGAGCAGTAAAGTACTTGGATGATCCCAACTGGATTTGGAGGGAAGGAGTCACCAATCTTCCCAATAAAGCAACTGACCAAAGGTTTCAAGAAGGGAGATGCCACTTATCTGGTGACAATGAAGACGGACTAAGGAGAGGGGTTGGTAGAGGCCCTACCCTAGGCAATCAATGGTGTGCTGGAAGAGTTCCAAGACATGGTGCTGCCTGAGCTACTACAGAGAGTTCCAACTATGAGGAAGGTGGACTATCAGAATGAACTCATCTCGGGTACAAAGCCACTTGCTATGGCACCATACAAGATGACCCCACCAAAACAGAGGGACTACAGAGGCAGTTGTATGGGTTAATGGAGGCAGGACATATCAGACAGTCTAAAGCACCATTTGGGGGCGTCAGTGCTCTTTCAAAAGGAGGATGGATCCCTATGACTCTGCATTACCTAATAAGCCAAAAAATAAAATGACAATGAAGAACACGTGCCTAATCCCCCTTCACAAAGATGGATCTATCATTCAGCTAGGAAAGAAATGACCCTAAGACAGCCTATGTCACAAGGTATGGCATGTTCAAGTGGCGAGGCATGCCATTTGGGCTAACTAATGCCCCAACCACCTTTTGCACCTTGATAAACAGAAATATCCATTTGTATTTGGATCAATTCTTAGTGGCCTATCTAAATGATATCATGGTGTAATGATACTCTAGAGAAGCATGTGACACATCTCTAATAGATTTTTCAAGTATTGCAAGAGAACAAGCTATATGTAAAGCACGAGAAGTGCTCATTTGTTGAGGAGGTGCACTTTCTTAGCCACATCAACGGAGGTGGGCAATTCTAAATGGATGCGAAGAAGGTTCAAACTATCCAAGAATGTGTCACAACCAAGGGTTTTCCTAGGGTTTGGATGGGAACTTGGAAAAATCAGAGGGAGAATTAAACAGAAATGGAGGGAGAAATCAAAAGAAAGGAGGAGAGTTCAGACGAAACAGAGAGGAAGAGAGAATTTGAGAGGGAAATAGAACTCAATTATCATTCATCAATGTCTAATTCTCTAGGTTACAGCCTATTTAAAAGCTTTCTAGGTAAAGACACAAATCAGCAAAGTACAAAGTACATAGGAAAAAATACATGTACTCTATTATTACTAATATGCCCTTGAGTCGTGACAATCTCCCCTCCTTGAGAGGTTTCTTGTCCCTAAGAAACTTATTGCTACCGAGCCGCTGTTTCTTCATTCAATTCTCGTTTTCATGATCTGGTTTATTCTTTTCCTTTTCTTATTCTTTTCTCTTACTTGCTCTGGCCTCTTCTTTTTTTTTCTCCTTCTTGGCTTTATCTTATGGATGAAAAAGGAAACATCTCTTCGATCAACAGCCACACGTTGACATTCTTTAACTGCTTTTTCCTCCTCTTTGGCTCTATCCTGTAAATCCTCAAAAATTAGCTTTGCTTTGTCATCAGGGATTGGAGGGGTACCTATTGCTTCAAGAGAAACAAACTTGAAGTCTTCAAAATCCAAAGTAGTTGTAATCATATCTTTTCTCGAACTCACAACATCTTTTGCTTCCTCATCTTCCATAGAGATCTCCTCCATTGGAGTATCTTTTACTTCCTGAATTTCCTGATTGCTAGTGTACACCAAAGGCTCACTTTCAGCAGATTTTTTCCCTAGTGGAACATCGATACGTTCTTTGGCAATTACCAATCCTTTCTTGTCTTCCTGAATTGCCTGATCCAATTCAGGTTTTTCCTCATTCCTTGCAACTACCATGCCTATTCTTAGGACCTCATCAGGCTCGTACCTATCATCAGATAGATGAACGCTATCTTCATCGCAATCCTCCTCTTCCAATGCTACTTCATCAGCTTCTTGCACTAATTGATTGGCAGCCTAAGTAGTACCATTAATCTGTTGGCTGCTCATCAAATAATTTTTAGGCTGCAGCCCGTGCTTGATGTATGTCACTACCAAAGCAAGCACCTGTAACCTCACTTTCTCAGCAGCCTGCTTAACAGTGGCAGGCTGCATCACCTTGATAGTTGACTGTAGTTTACCTTTAAGCCCACGGATGAAAATGGAAACGAAGTACCACTCCATTAAGGCAGGTTGCAAAGTCAACATCAAAGACCTTAATTCTTCAAATCAATCCTGATACTCCATCACTGATCAGACATGTTTTAGTTTATGAAATTCGCCAATCGCATCGGTCATTGACTTCTCTCCAGACCAGTCACTTCAATCCTCCACAAACTAAGCCCAACTAACCTCACAGTTGGAATACTAACCTGATACATCCTAGCAAGCTGAATTAGCAATTCGTCCATGCAGTCCAGCTTTTGCTTGAAGTTAGCGCAATTTTTCTCCTACGACTACTTTCCCAAGTTTTCAGTTCCTCTGGTCGCTGCCATTTCCACAGTTCGTCTACTTCAATATATTGTTTCTGATCACTACAAGGGTTCACTTACCAACAAACACACCAGTTCTTGAATCCACCTAAATCTACAGTGACAAAATCTGCCTCAATTCGCTACTTAACATTCAGTAAACGTAATCTCCCAATTAATCGATTCTGGTCTGTCTGTAGGTATCACCTTCGATCATTGCAACTGATCGCCGATCAATCCTCCAGATCTGCTTCCAATCCACGCCTTCCTTACTCGCCTAAGCCTGCTAATTGAATTCGTCGAGAATTCCACCAGAAACTGCCAGACCGCTTCGCTTTTCAATTTCAAACAAGAATGTCCAGAATTCACTGTGTCAGAAATTAATAGCGTCAGAATTGAGAAATCAACAGCCTGAGAATCATCGCTAGCTCAGCTTCCTGAATTGCCTCATGTAACTCAATCAGTTCCATTTGGCAGAGAATTGTTTGCTCTGCTTCACCTTCAAAGGATCAAGTACTCTACTTGGAATCACGCCAAGAAGCGTTGGCCTATGGATTACAGTGATCGAACCTAACTGCTTTCGCAGGAATCATAGCCGAGGAGTGATCGGCTTTGAAATGAAATGTCACAATATAGGGTTTTCCTAGGGTTTGGATGGGAAATTGGAAGAATCCGAAGTAGAATTAGACAGTAATGGAGGGAGAAATCAGAGAAAGGAGGAGAGTTCAAACGAAACAGAGAGAAAGAGAGAATTTGAGAAGGAAACATAACTCAATTATCATTCATCAATGTCTAATTCTCTAGGTTACAGCCTATTTATAGGCTTTCTAGGTAAAGGTACAAATCAACAAAGTAGCAAAGTACACAAAGGCAAAAAACATGTACTCTATATTACTAATATGCCCTTGGGGTCCTAATAGAAAGGGAAACCACCACAAAGGTACCCGAACTACATTCATTTCTTGGACTAGCTAACTACCATCCCAAGTTCATTTAGGGATACTCAGCACTAGCAACCCCCGTCACTGATCTCTTGAAGAAGGCCCAAGCATGGGAGTGGACAACCACATGCTAGTCGACATTCGAAGGACTGAAGAAGGTGGTGTCTGATGAACCTGTCTTGGCCCTTCTTGACTATGGCCAACCCTTTGAGGTGCAAACATGATGTCTCATATTCACCATAGGTAGTGTGTTAATGCAGAATAACCACCCCATTACCTACGAGAGTAGAAAGTTGAATGAGGCAGAACAAAGGTATACAGTGCAAGAAAAGGAGATGACTATGGTGGTACATTGCCTGTGGACAGGGAGGAACTATTTGTTGGGATCACATTTCATGATCCAAATAATGTCATCAGTAGTTACTTCCAACCCCCATAATAAGTCGACCCCAAAGCAAGTATAGTGGCAAGATTTCTAAGCTAAGTTTGATTATTACTTGGAGTATAAACCAAGGCACACCAATTTGATGGCAAATGCACGGAGCAAAAAGGCAGAGCTAGGCCCAATCAGTTTGGTACAAGAGGAGACTTTGACCCAAATCCAAGATGGGATGGCCACAACCCGATGGCTACACAAATTATAGAGTTGGCTCAACAGAAGAAGACTTGACAATTTTGGTTAAAGGTCGGGGTACTCTACACAAGGATCAATCGATCTATGTTCCAAGGTGGGATAACCTACAACAAAACCTCACCAAAGAATGCCATGACAATGATGACACCTGGTGGTCGCTCATCTAGGTTAGGGAAGGACAAAAGCATTGATGGAGAAATCCTTTCAATGGCCACAATTGCAAGATGAGGTAGAGATGTATATGAAGACGTGTTTGGTATACCAATAGGACAATGTCATGACCCAAGGACATAATAGTAATTAGATAATAAATGAATTTTTTTTTAGTTGTTTTAAGGAATTCCCATTTAGTTGTATGGTAGTTATAGTAAGTTGTAACTGACTTTAACTGGACTGATTTGAATATTTGGCAGCCTTATTGGCACCAAACAGCTCCAGATTAGTATATAGGGCTGATTCAATCTCTCATGCAAGATATAGAAGAATATTTTGAATGAAATCTGATTTCTATCTCTCTCAATTTCCCTCTCTTTCTCTCAGTTCTTCCTAATCTCCCTCCATGTTCTGTTCTTTCCTAATTCCCTCCCATTTCTTCCGATCTAACTCCCTCAATTTCTTCCAATTACCTTTTAAACTTGGGTCCATGACAGACAAGTTAGAATACTAGTTCCCTAGGGGATTATCAGAGCCACTACCTATCACAAAAGTGCCCATGGGAGTTCTCCTTGGATTTCATCTTGGGACTACCCATGGTGGACGAATATGAAGCTATACTCATCATGGTGGATTAGTTCTTGAAGTACGACAATTTCATCCTAGGGTTGCCTAACTATAACGTAGAAGATGCAACGTAATTATTTTTATGTCGTGGTCAAATATTGGGATATGCCAAAGACGATTATCAGCAACAAAGATCCCTAGTTTAGTGGACAGTTATGGATCAAGCGGTTTAAGCTCCTTGACTCGAAGCTACACTTCTCCACCAGCTTTCACCCTCAGACAGATGGTCAGATAGAGCAAGTGAACGCACTGTTAGAATGTTTACCTACAGCATTTTATCAATGCCAATTAATGCAACTGGACCCTATTTTTGGATGTGGTGCAATTTTCTTATAACTTGTAGCGCATCAAATCTACGGGGAGAAAGCCCTTTGAGATTGCTACAGGCTAGCAGCCCTTGACTCTGACCATGGTGGAGGTGCAATATAAGGGAGGAAGTCCAAGAGCGTAACATGGCAACCTCTTGGAAAGAGAAGGCATGTGAAACACAAGCAACACAGGCTTATCTTGTTAAGGCCACCAAAAAGATGATGAAGTTCGCAAACTAAAAATAACAAGGTGGCATTCCAGATTGGTGACTTGGTGGTGGTTAAGGCAATCCCCTTACAGTTCAAAGCTTTTAGAAAGTTGAACAAAAGGTTAATTAGAAAGTATGAAGGACCTTACTCAGTGTTGGCAAAGGGAGGCAAGGTTTCCTATCAATTGGCTTTACCTCCTTATTGAAGCCTTACCATGTGGAAAAGGGAGGCATTGGAAGGTGTCACAACCCCAAGGATATTATAGTCCTTGCAGTTCAATGCAATTATTGCTTTGCATTTTTCTGTTACAACTTGTACTTTTTCAGTTACATTTCTATTTTAAAATTGACAGCTGTAATACTTTCAACTACAAATCATAACTGAAAGAACTGACTACAAGAGTGGCTATATAAGCTACTCGAGGATCTTTTGGCATTGTTGAATGATATCAAAATTCAAGTCTTCTCTCTCAAATTTCTCTCTGATTTCTCCCTTTTCCTTCTCTCTTTCTCAGTTCTTCCGATCTTACTCTCTCTGTTCCTCTTAATTCTCTCCCTTTCTGTTCTCTCTTCCTCGATTACTCCCAATTTCCACTAAAAACCCTAGGTCAAACCTAGGTCCTTCACATATCCACGGTGGTTTCATTATGATCTAGGAATTTTGGACCTTTGGACTCTAGAAAATTATTACAGGTGGTTTAAATCTAGATATGGAGGTCATGTTTCAGCCATTGAGGAACCTAAGGAACATTCTCCTCTCTTCCTATGCAATCAGAAAGCCAAGAAATGAATGATAGTTGCAGGAAAAGTCACTGCGACAACACTGAAGGAGAAATCTGTTGAAGATGAATCTTTGGTATATGCTAGCAAGCAGGATGTAACAAATGCTTTTAAAGCATTGTTGGAGTCTATAAATGTTGAATCCAATTGGACCTAGGAGCAGGCAATGCGAGTAATCATTAATAACAAGAGGCATGGGGCTTCAAGAACTTTTAGTGAGCATAAACAAGCATTCAATGAGTACCTGGATCAAAGAAAGAAGCAGGAGGCTGAGGAAAGGCATAATGACTACATGAAGAACAAGGAAATCATCAGAACTTTGGTTGGAAGGAAAGCATATAGATTTTTAAGGAGAGCTCAGAATACAGATCAATTGGAAAAAGAAAAAAGAGGAAAAAGAGAAAATCTAAAAAAGCCAAGAAGGAGAAAGAAAAAGAGGGGGAAAAAAACAGAAAGGAACAAGAGAAGACAAAGGAAGAGTCTAAAAATGATGGATCAGATAGTGAAAGCAGGGATTGGATGAAGAAATATTGGTCCAATAACTAAGATTTCTTGAGGACAAGAAATCTTTCAAAGAGGTGGGATTGTGACGACCCCAAGGATATTATAGTCATTACAGTTTAATGCAATTACTACTTTGTATTTTTCTGTTACAACTTGTATTTTTTCAGTTACATTTTTGTTTTAGAATTGGCAGTTGTAATACTTTCAGTTACAAATCATAACTGAGAACTGATTGTAAGAGTGGCTATATAAGCTACTCGAGAGGATCTTTTGGCATTGTTGAATGATATCAAAATTCAGAAGAACAGAGACAGTAAGATCAAAAGAACAGAGAAAGAGAGAAAGAATAGGGAGAAATTAGAGAGAAATTCAAGAGAGAATTGTAGAGAGAGAGAACTTTCTCGATGCAACTAGATCATTTTGGAATCATCTGAAATCCGTCCATCACTCTATAGATAATGATAAGGAGGGCATTCTTATCTTTTGCACATGCGCCTGAAGGCTATAAATAGGGGTGCTTCTCTAAGTTGTAATTCATTCCATTCATTCTCAATTTTCTTAATAAGATTTATGAGTTCCTCTTCAATTTTCTCTTATGTTCTCTTCTATTTTCTTATTCGTCCTTGTAGTGTGTAGTTCCAAACTGACAAAGCAACCACCAGAAGGATGATTGTGAGCCAAGGCCGCACAACAAAGGAGCAAGTTCCATGGTCATGACACATGGCACTACCACTCCCACTATAGGCTTTTGGCAAAGATTATAAGAATACGAAACCATATTGGGCTAAACCTGGAGACCTTGACCCCATGTCATACTGTTTAGGATTCCAATACAGTTACAAGAAATCAAAAAAAAAAAAAAAAAGCATAATCAAGAGAAGTGGTATGAAACCTGAGGATGTTATAGTTGCAGCTTTGCACATCATTGGGTTCCAAGCAACCAAAAGTTGGATGTATGTAACCATTTCGGATGGACTAAGCCAAATGGATAAGGACAACCAACACGGTAACAACAAACACCAAAATAGTGTTGGGATGCAAGAACAAGAAGGGAAGAACCTTAAATAAACAAGAAAGCAAGAAACTGGCAGTAAAGAGTCAAGAAGATAGTTCTTTCTGAGCAGTTTAGAGGGCCCCAGGAGTGGGATCTTTTGCTCTATAAGGGAGTTGGGCACTCTAGAGAGACAAGCAGCTCCCCCACCCCACCCAAAAAAATAACCCACCAAAGTTGATCAAGTGTGGTGCTGAACATCCACAAAGCATAATCAATAAGAGAGTCAATCACATCACAAGCTTGAGAGAAGTGTACCCACAACCATTATAAGATTGGTGTTTGGGCTTTACTCATCATTATACAAAAGTTGCTCCTTGAAAAACAAAATCTAGGAGCATGTTTAGTTATGATGTGTGCATTCATGTATTTCCTACATTTAAAACTGAAATTATAGAAATTCTGAAATCATTTTTTATCATTTAGTTTTCATATGCATTTACATAAGAAACATTTTCCCCAAAGCCTGTGGTATTTTAAGATCAATTTCCTAAATAGTTCTAGAATGAGTACAACAATGTCCGAGGTTATTTAGATTCTAAATCTTAAAACAATGTTTAGAACCATAACCAACCAAGCCCAAGAAAGTGAAACAGCAAGAACAGAAATAATAAAGTATCACTTAACTAAAGCTTATTGACGTCAACTTTGAGACAAACTATATAGTTGACTAACTTGCTAGTTGCTACATAGTAATAGATAAAAAAACAATCTTTCTTATCCAAGCAAAATATAATGTATACATCAAATGATATCGTATAGTCCAGCCAAGAAAACCAACAATAAGGTAACTGAAACAAAAATAGAAAATGTTTAATATATATTAGCTACTCTGAATTAGCTGAAAATGTCCTGACTCAAAAGCATAACACTGAGATGATACCTGCACATTTCTGAGGTCTGCAAAGGCATGGAAAGCAACATGGTATACAGTTAAATTCCGATCTAGGAATCCACCGCGTCTGTGAACATATTCTGAAGTGGGAATATTAAACAACTCTTCTTCGGAAATACCCATCATAACATTTTCAGCACTGTCTCTTGATGCTTCAACTGAAGACCACCCTTTGGACTGCTGAACAAGCTCAATAATCTTTTTCAAAGAAGGGAAAAGTCACAACCAGTCACATAATTAAAAAGATAAAACAAGGGACACATTAAATACTTGATAGGTACTTTAGAAGCTGCATCTTCAGATGTAGGGATATTATTCTTATGTGCAGCTATAAGCCCGGCATAGCAAAATTTGTTCAGCCCAAGACCGGCTGCAGTCATATCACGCACAATCGCATACCTGTAATAATAAGGCAGGTCGATACAGCGACCACTTAAGCTGTCAGTGTGCTAAAAGACACATTCGCAAGTCAAATCACAGGACAAAACTTAAAGGAAGCATTGCCGGGTATAAAACCATGGTAAGTTGACTATTATGAAGATGTACAAATAGTAGAGAATATGAAAATAGCTTGCTTGTAAGAACATAAAAACCCCAGTTGATCTTAAAAGGTGGTGTATAAAAAACTCCAAGTTGAGATAACCATATAAAAAAAATTAATAAGAACTTTTCTTTCTTTTTTTTTTCCTTCCCCAAGAAGTAATAAAACAAACTTGTCAGCTAGCTGCCAAAATTTTGGTCATGGACTCATGCCCAAGATCAGCCAATGTAGTGACTAGGACCTAACTGACAATACAGTCATGGAATATCTGGTCCTCAAACCAATAAATGCCAGAAAACCAATAGTAATGCAAATTACACATTGGCTTTGATAACATACACTCTATCTAATCGTCCAGCAGACGCACATGCATTCAGTAGACAGATGAAGGTTTGTCCAGTAGGTTTGACCTCATATCTCTTCATTTCTTCAAAAAACTACACCTCAAAGAAAAGCCAAAGAAATATTAGTTGAATGTATAATGCTAATTTTATTACAGAGGAGAAACATTATAAGGTTCAACTAAGGGAGAAACAAACCCGGATTGCCTGCTGAGAGTTCTTGCATTTCCCACAAGTAGAAATCAAAAAGTTGTATAAAGCAACCTATCATGTATAAGCAACTAATAACCAGTTAATAAAGGATCTGAAGTAGGTTAGTGAAACACATTTTAGAAACGTGTGTGAATGAAAGAAAACAGGAAAATAACAAGTTAGTTTAAAGGGAACCATTCTCCTTCTCTTAATTTTTGTGAGCAAGGGAGAGTGTTCCCTTTGTTTTTGGATTCTTTTACAACTCTTTGGGATTATCTTTCTTTGAAGTGGATGCTTGTACACTTTAACAAGGTTCACTCCCTCTGAGTTCATTCTTTTATGTTGTCTTCTTTATTATTTATAAAAAAGAAAAACACAAAGAAACCAAACAAGTTAAATACAATTTGTATGAGAATAAATAGATAATCCATTGGCATTTCATGAACCATAACCAAGTTTTAAGTCTCTTAGTAACTTAAAAAAAGGTGATAGTATTTCTCCAAAAGTTTCTTCTGATGCTTCATTGCCTCTCATAAATTGAATGATGATAAATGATAACAGGAGCACAGCTACGGTAAACAGGAGACTCGCTTCGCCAGATTTGAATTCTCCAATCTCACTTTGCCTGTTCCCCTTCATTCCAAACGTGCCTTCTGTTCTATAATTATATATTGTTTGATATATATGGTCATAGGTAGAGTAGATTGGGGACCCACCTTGTGGGATTAAGACTCAGTATGTTCTTGGTTGATATGGTTTCTTTCCTTTTTCTTTATTCTTTCTTTTTCTTTATTCTTTCTTTTTCTAGTATGGGATCTAGGAAACGAAGTTTAAGTAAAAATGAACCTGAAACAGAAAAGAAAGAAATTTGTCACGACCCTAGGGTTTAGCTAGGGTCTAGAAAGGAATTGGGGAGGATTCGAGAGGGAAACGGAGAAGAATTGGAGGGAGATATACAGTAGAAATCAAAAGAAATAAGAGAGAATTAGGAAGAATGAGAGGGAGAAAGTATGGAGGGAAAATATGAATTCACTATGTTATTTTCAGCCTACCTTTCTTTACATACTAGGGCCTATTTATAGGCTATTCAACAGTAAATGAAATCTGGAAAATAGCACCCATGTGGTCCTAACAACTCACAAAATACCTCCTACTAACTACTACAACCTTATTACAATTATACCCTTCTAACTACTCTTGAGTTGCGACATTCCCCTCCCCTTAAAAGGTTTCTTGTCCCCAAGAAACTTATTACAACCAAACTATTGTTTCTTTATCCAATGTCCATCTTCACCCATTGGTTTCTTCTTCATTTTTCTTTCTTCTTATCTTGTTTTTCCCTTTTTTTCCTTTCATCTTGTTACGCTTTATCCTTCTGCTTCCTCCATTGCTCCAAATCAGAAACATATTGCTGAAAGATTTTAGTGCAATCAGTATCATGCAAGCATCCTCCCTTAATCTCTAACCATTCTTGAACTGCCCTCCATTGGTTATCCACTTCGATTAAGGCACAAGTTTCCTCCCAATTGACTGATTTCTCAATTGGAGTTACCTGATCCATAGTAGGTAATTTAGCAACTCCTTCCATTCCTATTCCTTCAAGAGAAACAGATTTAAGATCTCCACAATCTAAGGCTGTTGTGATTGTTTCCACTCCAAGATCTTTAGCTCCCGGATTGCTAGCAAACATCTCAGCTTCATCCTCAACAGTTACCTCCTCCAACGGTGTTATATTGAGGGTTTTAATGGCTGGATTTCCAGTACTAGTGAGAGTGCTTGAGATGCTGCCAACCGTTGGACAGCCATCCCCCAATTCTTCGATCCCTTCTACTGCTTCTTTTTCTTCCTCATCAGCTTCTTGCATCTCTAGATTAACAGCCTTAGAAGCTCCATTGATCATATAGGTTTTGGTCCTTTCTCCAAACCGGTTACACAAGTCAATTACAAACTGCGGCCAGCTCAATTCCATCCTTCCCCAGCTCCAATTCTAGAACAAAACATATGGAATTCCACTCATATTAGTTGCAACCATTTTTACCTTCTCCTTTTCAGCTACTCGGTGCTGGTAGAACACCCGTTCACATTGCCGGATCCACCATTTTGGCCTATCCCTGTCAAACACCGGAATAGCCAATGGAGCAAGAGTGGGCAAATCGGCACTTGGAACTGAAGTCGACAAAGTCCGATTAGCAATTTGAAATTTATGTGAACACATGATCAAAAAATCATCCAGCTACCTACGGAGGTCCTTAATTTCCTTTGTTGCAGCAATTAGTCCTTCAGCCATCTCCTCAGTTCATTTCCCTGAAATTACACCCTGCAACAGCCTCTTAATCAGCTTCCAAAGACCCTCTGGAAACTTATTTCGGTACTCCAAACTCACCGGAATTCAGTCACTGAAATTGCTTCAATAAATCACCAAGACCTACTAATAATCGATCGTCGCAACTTAGCAGTTTCACGTTCAGCCAATCTAAATTCACTGGAACCTGAATTCAACAACCTATTTTGCCCCGGTCGTTGCTTCGCCTCGACTGCAACTAATCACTGCTAATATTGCTTTGGGAGCTGCCTGACTCACAACCGAGGAACGATCGGTTCCATTGCAGTACTTCAAAGTCGCCTCCAGATCTCAAACAAAACTCAACGCTGGAAATTAATAGCAGAGAAGTATCATTCCGCTCGCTGTAATTCCTCTAGATCGCCGAGATTCACCCCTGTACCGTTTATGATCGCACCTTCTTTCCCAACTCAGTCACATGCAGTGACCTAGACCTGAATTTCCGCTCCTAACTGCACCTACCTTCTCGCCTCAGCTACATGTAGCGAGTGTGTCGGAATCAAAGTGATTCAAGGATCGCCCAATCTCACCTAATCACCGACATCTACCTAAAATTCTTCTGAATTCTTGAATCACCCACGCCTCTGCTTCAATCGCGCCTCAACTTCGTCTTTCAAATCCGATTCACTTCTGATCGATGTTTGCTTTGCTCGGCTTCTCCATTCAAATTCGAGTTCAGTTCCGCCTTGCAACTAGTCGCTTTCTACCCCGATTGATGCAAATCAAATTCCCCCAGCGGAGTTGCTACCCAATCACTGTCCAATTGGCTCCAGAATTTCCCAGAGTTTGCTGCTTCTTGAATCTCCTTCCGTAACTTGTTCGATTCCACACCCAATCACCGACCAGCTTCTCGTTTTCGGTGCTACTTCCGCTGCGCCCTCTGATTCGCTTGAAAATTTAATTCAATGTCCGGTCAGAACTCTTTCAGCTTGCAACGCCTTCCTGATTTTGATTCCGCAGCTGAAGATAGTCTTTCAATTCCGAGCATCAACCTCCGTCAGACCTTGCTACGAATCCTCGATTCTAAAAGCTGCCTGATCGGATACGATTTTGCTTCGCCACACTTCATCACTTCTTCTGTGATTCAACACAACGCAATTCCGAGTCAGTCACCTGATCTCAAATCACTCGGAATCCGCCAGATCTCAACACTAATTCGAGCCGCCCTCCTCCGTTTAACTATTCCGACACAGCTATTAAGATTCGCCTTCTAGGATCAATCTGAATTCCGCTTCACCACTCAGATCGGACATATCCAAATCTCAATTTCAAACTCAATCGCATGCAAGTTCTCCGGACTCAATTGTTGCTTGAGCGTGCATGAATTACAGATTTCCCAAATCACCTTAGCCTCTTCTTCACCAGAGTTTGATTGAAATCACAGCCAATGAAGGATTGGCTCTGATACCATTTGTCACGACCCTAGGGTTTAGCTAGGGTCTAGGAAGGAATTGGGGAGGATTCGGGAGGGAAACGAAGAAGAATTGGAGGGAGATATACAGTAGAAATCAAAAGAAATGAGAGAGAATTAGGAAGAATGAGAGGGAGAAAGTATGGAGGGAAAATATGAATTCACTATGTTATTTTCAGCCTACATTTCTCTACATACTAGGGCCTATTTATAGGCTATTCAACAAGAAATGAAATCTGGAAAATAGCACCCATGTACTCCTAACAACGCACAAAATACCTCCTACTAACTACTATAACCTTATTACAGTAATACCCTTCTAACTACCCTTGAGTTGTGACAATTAAGGACCTAGAATTATCAACAATTTAGTAACTTATCCAATTTAGCATCACTAAAAATTTCTTTTATAGGCTAAAGATATTGTTGGCCAACTTCACCCGTGGATTCCCATTTACATTTGGTCCCAAACTAAATAAAGAAGAAGGTTGCTTTAGACAGCCAACAACCAATGCAGAATTCATTGAATCAAACAACATAAATTCTAGACAAATGAGCAAATCGTAGGGTGTAACACCTTTAGCTACGCACTGCATTGCTTGAATGCAGCAAAAATTGAGCTAGGGTTGTGTCACATTCCTAGGGTTACCTAGGGTTGTGATTGGAATTAAGGGAGAAATCAGAATGATAGAATTGAAGGAGGGAGAGAAAACAGCAGAAAAGGGAGGGAGAATTAGAGAGAACCAAGAGAGGGATAGAGAGAATTAGAATGCAAGGGAATTCAATCTCATTGCACATGATATCCATCCTCTTACAAGTAGCCTTTTTATAGGCCTAGCTAGCTGCTAACTAAATTCCTAACAACACCCATGTGCTCCTAACAAATTGCAAAATATCTCCTAACAAACTATTATAACCCTATTACAATAATGCCCCTCTATTGCTTCTAGGGTCATGATAATCCCCACTCGCCTTCAAACATTTCTTATCCCCAAGAAATGTTAAACCTCCACAGCCACAAATATGCTTTTTCCTTCTCTTCCACAACTTGGATGGAGAAGTTTTGAAAAACCTCTGTGTGCATAACAAATTTATAGTGGCTCTCATGGACACCTCAACTGGAACACAACCAAAATCAATCACTCTCCGTTGGTTAAAGTGAGCAGCTGAAATCTGATGATTGTTGTCCTCACCAACTTTCCCCCTCATAGTTCCTTCGATGTGGGCTGGTGCAAGTCCAGAGGATTGGCTAACTATGACCCCAACTTCCTTTAATATTTTGTCACCATCTAGTAAAATTAATGACGGCAGACCTGCATCCTTAGAGGTAGTTAATGGATTCCAAACAAACCAACTGCCATTCTCACTTGCAAAAATATCAGCAATCACCTTTAAATGCAACAATGTAGAATTGTCAGATCTAGAAGTTGTGGCAGCAACAATTCCAGTTATCACTCCATCCTTCATTATAGTAGACAAAAATCCTAATCGGCCAGCTGTAGCAAGAATGCACAAAGCAGCAGCAGCAACTTTGTTCTCCACAGCCTAACTTTTGACTTCTGCAGGTACCTTCCTTAGCTTTCCTCCAGCTACAACCGGTCTCCAAAATTCCTTAACAACTTTGAATCAGCTGCTTAAGGAGAGAATTCCTTTTAGGGTCATAACTCTTAGGAGACTTCCCCTAGCTGCTACTAGGACATGTCTTGATTAATCGTAATTCTAGAGGTTCGGCAATCAAAGTTCTAATATTCCAAATCTTGGCATGTGGAACAAGCACGGTGTCCAACTATCTTCTAGTCTCCATCCTATGACTAAAAGAGAAATCAGCATCTCTCTTTTCAGTGACTATGTCTTGCTCCCCTAAAACACCTGCTTTAGTTACCTCTGTTACAACCAGCATCAAAAGTTGGTTTGCACCTTCTGAAATAACCGCAATGCCGTTATACTGTTCAGGGTCAAGATCTTCCATGTCGGCAGTAAGATACCCTCATGTTGAAGCTGTCTTAACATTCTTATTGCCTGTTTTAACCCCAGCCAAGGAATACTCAGCTTTTCCCAAAACCAAATCCCATACATTAGTTGAATCTCCATATATTGGACTGGGTACCTAGGGTAATGCAAGGGACTTTGATTCCTTTGTGAATTCCTCCAATAATCCTTCATTTTTCTCCCGCCAGCTCCCATTAAACACATCCTAATGTATTAGCCCTTCTTCTGGTTGCGTAACAATAGTGCCCAAATTCATGTCATCAGAATTCTCCTTCAGTGCAGTTTCAACAGTTGTTGTAATAGGCAAACTGCCTTCCTCTACAGCGTCAACGGCCAATATATCTCCTTCCACAACTCTATCCTCCGAATCAACCTTCTCCAATGGTATCGCAGTGACTATTCCTGCCACTGCCATCCCTATCCGGCCATCGAATGCATGAAAGCTATCCTCCTCTCAGTTCTCACCTCCAATTTGATTTATAGCCTACATACCCACTGAATCACTAGCTTCCTGCAATTGTAAAATGTGATCCACATGGATTTCCTTGACAATTGTAACAAGATTCATTTCAACGTCTTTCTCCTCCGTTGGAGCCTCAATAATTCCTCCAGTAGCTGCCCTTTCTCCCTTGTCATCTTGAATAACTTGCTCCATCTAAGGTCTATCCTCACTACTTGCAACAATCAATCTGAATCTTAGGGCGTCAATAGTTTTAGGAATACCTCTAATCTGCTGGCTGCTCTTAGCATAATTGTTAGGTGGCAACCCATGCTTTCTATAAATGGCTTCCAACGCCAACTCTTGCAGCCTAGCCTTCTCAGCTGTTTGTTGTACCGTGACCGGAAACATCATTCTCACCATAGGCCTCAACTTATTGTTGAGACCATTAATGAATCTCAATAAAAAATAAGACTCAATCAAAATTGGATGGGAATTGAGCACAAGTGCTTTCAATTTCTCAAACCTGACCTGACCAGGTACTCCACAACCGAGCCCTCTTGTTTCAGCTTGTTGAGCTCATCTTTGTAACTCTCATATCCGATCTGATTTAAGAAAGCAAAGTATTCTTTAGAAAAACATTCAATCGAAATACTAACTTGAAATTTATGTGAAAATAGAATCATCAAGTCGTCCAACTTTCTGCTAACGTCCTAGATTACTTCCTTTATTGCATCACATTCTTCCTTGAATGTTTTCCCAAAAGGCGGTGCACTTTCAAGAAGTCCTTTGGCCATCTTGAAAGGTTCAATCCTTGAAAATTCACCACTGTAACAGCCTTTTGATCAGTTTGCAAGGCCCTCTTCGGAAACTTATTCCAATATTAAAATTTAGCAACCTTAAATTCACATAAGGCTAGATCTGAATCAGCCTTTAGCTGCTGCTGAATGGCCTCCAAATCAATTTCCGCTTCAAAGTTGAACCTGAATTCGATCCGGTAAACCTAATCCGCCTCCTTAGCGACTTCAAGTTCAGCCAACCTAATTCCACCTCAATCGATGCTTCAAAGAAATCGATCTGATCTGGTAATTCGATCAGAGACACTTGAGTTCATTCCCACTTCCAGATTGCAGCTAAGATCAAGATCGGTTACACTAGATCTACCTCCTATGTTGGTTGATTCTGCTACAGCCCATAATCAAGTCAGAATTCGCCCAGGACTCACCTCTCGCTCAGCTTCCAAATCTGAGTTGAGAATCACAATCCAAATCAAAGCAACTAAAAATCGCCACTTGCGAAAATCACCTCCAGACAATTTCCAATACCAATCGCTCAAGGCTCTACTTTCGATTCTCTCGAATTTAGTACCTCTAATCTGTAACTGAATTGCCGATTAGAGCCTACAGTCACGCAAGAATTTGTTTCTCACAGTCGCCCTCCTAATTTACTTTAGTAGACAAAGACCGCCTAACTCACAAGTCAGAATTCACCTTCAAATTCTGAACCTAACGACTACGAGTTCGTCAAATGTTGGACTTGCTTACAATTGCTCGAGATTGCTATAGATTCAAGATCGTCGGGCCTGCTTCCATGTCATGCCTTCACTACTCACCAGAATCGAAGTGATTCAATGATCGCCCCAACCACGCCTTCTACCCAATCACCGTACAATGGCTTCGGAATCATTGGAATTTGCTTATCTCTGCCTTGGGCCCGAAATCACCAAACTTTGCTTCGTTGGATCAGTTGATAGGATGTGACAGAATTGCAAACAAGAATTGTTGGAAATTAATCCGCAGAGAAGCGTCGAAAATCAACCGAAAATGAATTCGCCTAAATTCTTAGAGCAAGAATTGCTGGAATCACAGCCGAGGATTGTTCGGCTCTGATACCATTTATCACATTCCTAGGGTTGTAATTAGAATTAAAGGAGAAATCAAAATGATAGAATTGAAGGAGGGAAAGAAAACAGCAGGAAAGGGAGGGAGAATTAGAGAGAACCAAGAGATGGATAGAGAGAATTAGAATGCAAGGGAATTCAATCTCATTTCACATGATATCCATCCTCTTACAAGTAACCTTTTTATAAGCCTAGCTAGCTGCTAACTGAATTCCTAATAGCACCCATGTGCTCCTAACAAATTGCAAAATGTCTCCTAGCAAACTATTATAACCCTATTACAATAATGTCCATCTATTGCTCCTAGGGTCATGACAAGTTGTTGTCAACACCTAGATCTTGTGTTAAATCTATAAGGGTTCTCACATTTTCAACGACATATGTGAGTAAAGAATTCAATTTGGGATTATAAATTAAAGATTGGATCATAGAATATAAGGAAAATTTGTGGAAGTGTTGGACATGATGATTAGGAGAAAAAAATAATATTATGTGCCTCAAAGAGATAAGATGGGTTGGATTGAAGGCTAAAATGTTGACGAAATCTGAATATAAACTTTGGTACTCATGAAAGAGTATAACAAGGAATGATGTGGGGGATTATTATGAATAAGACTTTAAATGATGGGATAGTGGATGTGAAGAGAATAAGAAATTAGATTATTATATGTTGAACAAACTCATGTCACACACTCACACTCAGCCCCCAAGAAAGGCACTAAATACTCACGATAAAGACATAACAAGAATAAGAACATAAACAACAATAACACACACAAGGGACACCAGATTTATCCTAGTTCGAATCACCTTTGAACCGATGAATCCTACATCCAGACTGATCAAAAGGCTTATGGCTTCCACTATCTTAAAATAATAGGAATGATAAAATGCACTACACTCACAACTCTATGACTGAGCTATTCCTCACCGAGATTACAAAGACTAAGGCTTTTCTCTCTAGCAGTACACAATCACAAGATACAATGAAAAACAAGAGAATAAAAGACTCATCCCAACCCTCAATTTATAAATCATAGAGGCGGGAGTTACAAGGAGAAAATACCTAACTAACCGCTAGTTACCTTATTTGGTAGTTACCGTTACAAACGCCTAACTACTCCTAGAAACCGGTTTTCAACGGCTCATTCTCTTTTATCCTCTATATTCTTTCGAGCCATAAGACTAATCTTAGGCAAATTCTAACAAATTCTCCACAATTTGCATAAGTTTAGTCTTCATCAATAATAGATATCTGCCCTCTTCAACCCCTGTCTTGATCTTCTATTAAAGTATCCTAGTGCTTCAGCTTTGCCATAGGAACTGCCTTTGTGAACATATCTGCAGCATTCTCATCACCTGCAACTTTTATCAGTTTTACCTCTTTTTTATCTAATATTTGTAACGACCCATTAGAGGGTTTAGATTTTTATTTAGAAATTATTGAATTTCTTAATTAGTTTTGTTTGGAGAATTTTTGCCAATTAATTGTTAATGTGGCAATTTAGAGATTTAATTGAAAAAATAGCATTTAATTATATTTAATTATTGAGAAGATTAAATGCAAGGACGTGTTGGTCATTTAAGGATTTGATATTAGCATTTAATTATTAAATAGAATTATTGTGATTAAGGGATTGAAGAATCCATCCGTGAGACGATTGGGTTAGAAGACTCCTAGTTATAATAGGAGAATGAGTTATGGCGTTAGGGCTTCTTAGATCAGTGTATATATAGTTTCATAAGTCATATGTTCTTCACGCCGCAAGAACAGAGAGCCAAGAAGCAATCAGTGAGTTCAAGTTTTGCATAGGAGGCTCTCGTGAGATCATTAAGTCGATCAAGAAGATCATAAGGCAAGTATCCTTCCCCTGTAATCCTTTCTTACAGGTCTTGATTGAGCTTGATATCAGATTTCCAGAATTGGATCAGTTCCAGTGCATGTATATATATATATATGTGCGTTACTGTGAGTTATATTAGTTCAGTGCATGTTTATATATGTATTTACATGCGTACAGTGAGTACCAGCCAGTTCATGCATGTTCCTTACAACGTTTACATTAGTTATGATCAGTAAATCATCCCTCAAGTTGTTTATATATCAATTGGGATTGTTCTCCCAAGATTTCTTTTGGAATGGTGTAGTGAAGCTAAGTTTTGATTCAAGTTATGATCTCTGTTATCGTAAGCTTTATATCTGATAAGATTCCAGTCATTCGAATAAGTCTTGTGTCATTCGAATGAATTTCAAAGCATCCGAATAAGTTTCAGTGTTATCGTAATGTTTTTCCCTTGTAATGTATCAGTCATTCGAATGAGTCCTGAGATATCGTATTATTCGTATGAATTTTTGAGGTTTTTAGACTGTCATTCGAATGAGCCTTGTTGTCATTCGAATGAGCCCTTGAAGATGTGAGTAAGTTGTTGCTTTGTATAGCTTAGCATTCGAATGAGCCTTCTTGTCATTCGAATGATCTTCAAATTGATTCGAATAAAGTTACTGTTGCATTCGAATGAGTCGAGTTTTGCCAGTTCAAAAGTTGGAAATTTTCAAAATTCATTCGAATGAATTTGAGAGTCATTCGAATGAGTCCCAGATCAGATCCGAATAGCCTTTGAATATCATCTATCATTCGAATGAGCCTTCTGTCATTCGAATGAGTCTCTGTCATTCGAATGAGTTTTCTGCCATTCGAATGAGCTTGCTGAAATCCTTTTTTTCATTCGAATGGGCTGCTTTTTCATTCAAATTACCTCCTTAGACTTTCTCAATCATCCAAATAGTATCAAATGGCATCCAAATAGCTTCTAATAAACTCTTGATTCAAGTCTTAAATTTAATATGAATATTCAATTATTCAAATATTGAATTTTTATGCCAAGATATGATAAAATCCAATATGCCGAGCCTATACTTAGAAATTTCAGAATATTTGAATCTCAATATTTCTAGTAAAAATCATATACCATGTTTAGCAGTTCATTATGACATGGTCAGCATTATTTTGTGAGATTATGTGCATACACATTGTATGAGCATTGAGCATGACTTATGTGGAGCACTACATATCGTGTGCCAGCATTTATATGAGCATTGCATTATGCGCACCAGGTGGCTTGTCCACGGGGATCCCACTAGTATCAGTACAATTATATCTCAGTTATGAGTTGCTCGCCTGATGTCGACCAGGGAGCTAGGGGCATATTGCCCAAAGTATGTGCTTACAGTTTTTATGTTTGCAGGACTCAGATCAGCCAGGTATGTGTTACAGTTATGTGGGCCTATGGGCCAAAGTTGCATACCTGCATTTAGTTTACAGCTTATGTGCATTACATCTTATAAATGCCATCTAGTGATTATTATATCTCTCAGTACAAGTTCAGTAAGTATTTTTATCAGTATCGATATTCTTCGATTCAGCTTCAGTTATTCTTTCCAGTTTATTACTTGCTGAGCTTTGTAGCTCACCTTGTACTCTTCACCATTCCAGGTCCTAGTGGGGGAGTACCAGATGTGGGGCCTAGCAACAGTGTCCAGTAGTGTGTGTACGTGGAGCTGCTCAAGACCAAAGATGTCTGGGAGTTGTTAGTTTATTAGTTAGTGCTTGATCAGTTTAGATTCATTTTAATTTCCAGTTTAGGGAATTTCCCTTAGATGCAATTATGATTTCAGTTTTTGTTGACTCGGAGTCTTATTACAGTTAATTGATATATACAGTATTGGTATCAGAATTCAGTTATCAGTCAGTTTATTTTATTATCCCCAGTAGCACCTCTTCTCGGGCAGTTCTAGGAGAGGGGGTGTTACAATATTTCCCTAACAAAATGATGACGAACATCAATATGCTTAGTCATTTCATGGTGTGCTTGGTTCTTGGACAAGTGTATAGCACTTTGACTATCACACGTCAAGAAGGTATCCATTCGTGTCCCAAGGAGCTCAATGACCAATTCTTTTAGCCATATAGCTTCCTTAATAGCCTCTGAAATAGCTATGTATTTTGCCTCAGTTGTTGATAAAGCCACCACATGTTGGAGGTTTGCTTTCCAACAGACCATGGAGTTCCACAACTTGAAAACATAACCGTTTGTGGACCTCCTCTTGTCCAGATCAGCTACATAATCAGCATCTGAATACCCTATAATACTTGCTATTTCTCTTATTTTAGCTCCACCATAAGACAAAACCATGTCACTAGATCCCTAGATACCTAAATACCCTTTAACAGCATTCCAATGTGCTTTACTTGGATTTGCCATGAATCTACTCACAACACTCATTGCATGGGCCAAATCAGGTCTTATGCACACCATACCATACATTAGGCTGCCCACAGATCTCCTTTGAACTTTCCTCATCCTTAGGTGATTGATCTGAGGATAACTTAAAGTGTTGGGCAAATGGCACACTTACAGCCTTTGCATCTGCCATACTGAACTTCCTAATTAGTTTCCCTAGGTAGGATTTCTGAGATAGGTACAGCTTCCTTTGTTGTTAAAATGGAATCTAAGACAGGATAGTTAAAATAGAAAAGTCCATCTAACCTTCTATGTGATACTAGAAGATATTGTTAGCCAACTCCACCTAACGGAATTAAGGCTTGATATATGATCGTTTTAAAGCTACAAGATATAATAGATTTACATCTCATGAATTATTCTGCACTTGAACTCAATTAATTCACTAAAGGGAAGAAAAACACTACGCTCTCAACCCCAAGGGGCAACCTTCTTTTTTGTTTTTCATCATGCCCCAAAAGGCAAACTGAACCAGGGGGATTCATGGTATCCAATATGGTAAAACATAAGCCCATTTCTGTGTCAAATACAAGAAATAAAACAGAGAGTAGACAATACTTTCAATGAACTTCAATATAATCCGCGTGTCTCAAATCCACTAATAAACATATAAACAGAACAGAAAAATAAAAACAATTAAAAGCAACTATATTCTTCACATACATCAGGAACCAAACCCATGGATTTCATTTCGTCTCTGAAAAAGAAAGCGTCCTGCAGGCGGGCGCCTTTCATGGATCCAGCAATGAGTGAATGGAATGTGTCTCGTTCTGGCTTAACCCCGTCCAGCATCATATCATCATACACATCTCTCAACAAATAATGCCTACATTACAATCAACATTTCTGACACATGCATAAATTAAACGCACAAAACACATTTTTTACAGTGAATTGTATTCTTGAGGGCACAATCGGGAGACCTTCGTTGTGAAGTGAGAGAGGCGATGACGGTGTTGTACTCCGACTCATTGTTGGCGTAATTACGCTTTGCGTACTCTTCGGTCGAAGCGGCGAAATAGCGCCGTCCAATGGCTCGAACCAGTGAACGCCGGTGACCTAGAGAAGAAGAACAAAGAGATTATCAGAAACGGCTTTTCGATTTCTCTCCGTAGAATGAAAAGAGAGATACGTAAGGCACCAGAAATGGTTTGAAGGAGCTTCATGGTGATGGGATTGGAAAGGGATTCGCAGAGCTTCTTCTTCTTCCCTTCAGCTTGGAGACTGCGCACTAAACCCTTGGCCTTCGGTTGGGTTTGAGTCGAGAGTGGGAACGAACCGACCCGACTTTCGAATCATTACAACGAGGCCCGGCCCGGTAAGATTTGAAGTTTGCTTCTTCAACTTGATGCCTTAATTTTTATTTTTTTGGCCATATTGCCCATACTTCTGCAATTATTGCAGTTTAACATTTTTTTAATTATTGCCACGTCTCCTAAAAAACAACAATAACATATTAAGTTTTATAGGGATTCTTATATTACTCACATCAAATAAATTTGATGCTATTTGACGCGGGCTTAAAGAGAGATGTATGTGAATCCCACGCCCTTATTCCTTTCAATTTGTCCATATCAAGCAAATTTTATATTACTCGATATGGATAACATAAAATTTTTCTAAATCTTAACTTACAAGTAATGAGTTATACGAGTTATAACTCATTAATTATTTTTAATTTTTGTCTTATCTTTTATACAATCCTTATAATTAACTTATAATAAGTTTTTATTTATCTTCATCTTATTTATTTTTTTCTAAGATTTGAACCATCACCACTCATTACATGATTTGTTTATATTTGTATTATTCTTATATAACAATATTATTTTAATTGTTTTATGCACATATTTTAATTTTTGTCTTATCTTTTATACAATCCTTATAATTAACCTACAATTGTTTTATGTCGACATTTGGAATTGGTCGACAGTGATTCGTTAACCCGCACTGGCATGTTGAATCCAATATGGAGAGAATGGATTATTTGGTTCATGTTGTTGGCCTGCCGGGTAATCCCTGCAATGTACTCCGATGCTCAAGTCAGTGCCCGAGTAAGTAAAAGTGCAGAATATTAGTAAGTTGGTAGGAAAAAACATATCATGACTCTCGGGAAAACTGATTAATATATAGGAGGAAATGTCCTTATGCATATGCTATACGTCTGTAGGTGATGGGACAGAATACATGGCGCCAACGAAAACGCCCCTGTAGCAGTAAGGCGCCGACGAGACCCTCATTAATGTGAATGAAATCCGTCATTAATGAGGATGGGATCTAAGGTAGACGCGCGAAAATCCAGATGCGATTGTAATGATGTTGTTGCAAAGGGCCAGGATGGGACTGACATGGGCCAATTAGATGGGTCGAGAAGACGGGCCCAAATTGGGCCTGAATGGCCCAACTAAGACAGCCCATAACCCACTAATATTCTCTGGCATGACCTTCTCGTTATGCGAGCTAATCGGCTGGGCCGACAAACTACGAGGATTGCTGGAGCTCGCTCAAACCGTAATTGAGAGCTCACTCAGATAGGCCGGTAAGCTAGTAATATTGCTGAGAGCTCGCTAGGACCTGCGATCAAAGCTCGGGCTCCAGCAACGTGCGAGCTGGCTTCGACGAATTCAGCTCGAGGTCTACTGAGTCTTATGCGATTGGGCCGGTCCACTGAGTTGAGCCAAGCCCATAAGGAGTAGAGCGGGAAATATCCGTAACACATTACCTATCATTGTACTACAACTACACATAATAATCCGCCAACCAAAAAAATCACTAATGTAAAAACAATTGTATTATTAGGCCCAAAAGAATAAACGAGACAATTGCAGTGATAAAAAATGCCCAAGGATGTTGATCCATCAACCTTGGGTAGTTGTGGGAAAAGGTAACAAACTAACATAGTTTGTAACTATTTTGAAATAATTCAAGTTGAAGGTAAAGGCCAGCAAAGTGTGAAAAAAAATGCCTTGTGTGTGATGATAAAATGGATCCTATGAAAAGACAAAACAAAACATAAGGATGTAATGACATGTGGGGAAAAAGTAGTACACAAACATAGTTAAATCCATAAGATACAATTTTTTTCACTATAATAAATACTTAGATAATAGTGTGCTTAGCTAGATTGATAATTAAAGCAAAATGCACTATATTGTTTGTAAAAGATCCCTATTTCAACTAGTATTGTTAAATCAATTTATAGTTTAGAGGTTTTTCTAACAACATCGTTGGGAATCAAATCAAAGTAATGGGATTATTTTTGCTATATAAAGATAATTTAAGAAATATACTTAAGTTAACTTACTAGTAAAGTCTCACTTATGTCCAATATCTGATGGACCGTCCGAGTCCAATCTCTTCCCCCTTCTTAGGCCCAATCTTGGTTCTCCATTTGGATCCAACCTTGGCCTAGTGCTAACCTGTAATGACATCATTGTGACTCTCATTGGGTATCTGCACGGCCGCCTCAAGTCATGTCCTCATTAATGACGGATCTCATCCATATTAATGAAGGTCACGTTGCCACCATACTACCACCGGGGAATCTCCATTGGCATCGGATAGTCAGTCACATCACCTTGAAACGCACGACGCATGTATGCAGGAGAACGTCTTCTCCTCTTATATCAATCAGCTCTCTTAAGAGTCAAGGTATGTTCTGATCTCTGACCTACTGATACATTGCATCTTCATATTCTCTTATTCACTTGAGCTTCGGAGTGCTTGCAGGTGCCAGCCGCCCCCCGAACGGACCTGTTGCCGGAGCCCTCGCCCCGCCTCCGATAGTCTTCTTTTGGTCAGGAAGGAACATCTGGCACCCACCGTAGGGCTCGATAAAACTTACATACCGCATAAGTTCACGAGAGCCTTTCAAACCGATCTCCCCGTGGCCATACCATGGTGCGAGCTAGAAACACCCCACAAAACGACACCAATCACCTCCCGCAAAACCCAGCTATAACAGAGGTCCTTCTCCAGACTGTCCAACAACTTCAAAACCAAGTCACTAAGTTAACCAGAAACCAATAGCAAGCTCCAGGACTTCTATCAGGAGCTTGACATCCACTAGGTTTTCACTTCAGTCGAACACCCTTAGACCAACAACCAAGTAGAAACCGCCAACAAGATCATCTTAACGGGTTTAAAAAAATGACTTGATGGCGCCAAGGGCACATGGCCAAAAGAACTCCCCATGGTGCTATGGTCGTACCACACCACAGCTTAAATCTTGACCATGGAAACACCCTTTGGACTCATCTACGGGTCAGAGGGCCTGATCCCTGTAGAGATTGAAGAACCTAGCCCTAGGTGACAACATTTTTGTAAAGACACCAACGATGAAAAATCGCAAGCCGACCTTGACCTTATTTGGGAAATCACAGGCCAAGCCTAAATCCACGAACAAGCTGCCAAACAAATAGCAACTCGAAAATACAACAAAATGGTAAAACCCAGAAGATATCAAGAAGGGGACCTGGTCCTAAGAAAGATTGAAGGCCCGGGCAAACAACCCGCACAAGGAAAGCTTGGCGTTAACTAGGAAGGCCCTTACCGAGTCACTAACAACCTCGGCAACGGAATTTACCACATGGTTGAACTCCTAAGAAAGCCCCTGCCCAAGTCATTGAACGTGGCTAGCCTACGAAGATATTATAGCTAAGCAACTATTTCCTTACCTCGAGCTTCCTCAGTCTAGCCTCGGCCTTGAGTAACCTCGGTCACTCTCCCTAAAGATAACCTTGTATCAAATAGGCATTGCCAAACCTCGAGCTTCCTTGGTCTAACCCCGGCCTCGAGTAAGCTTGGTCACTCTCCCTGAAGATAACCTTGTGTCAAACAGGCATTGGCAGATCTCGAACTTCCTTGGTCTAGCCTTGGCCTCAAGTAACCTCGACCACTCTCCCTGAAAATAGCTTTGTCTCAAACAGGCATTCGCAGATCTCGAGCTTCCTTAGTTTAGCCTCAGCCTCGAGTAACCTTGGCCACTCTCCCTGAAGTTAGCCTTGCATTAAACAGGCAAAGCATAAATAGATCTTGGGTCACCTCAGACTCACTCGACCTGCTAAATATAAGGTGCCCAAGAATTTTTCATTTTATTACACGTAACTCATTCAATACAAGTATTAGTAGGACCTCGGGCACAGCCCCGTTCTAGGGTTTCGAGTCCGCCATGGCCCTATCTAGTTGTGCCTTATACCAGATAGGCACGCTGAACCTCGAGCCTGCCTTGATCCTCCATTTGCAGTGCTCTGGACCTAGGTTGACGTAGTCCGTCATAGAACCTCGAGCCGTCTCGGTCCCCGATTTGCAATGCTCTGGACCTAGGTCGATGCAGTCCGTCACAAGACCTCGAGCCTATCTCGATCCTCCATTTATAGTGCTCAAGACTTAAGTCGACGTAGTCCGTCAAGGGACTTTAAGCCCGTCTCGGTTCTCCGTTTGCAATGCTCCCGACCTAAGTCGACGCGGTCTATCACAGGACCTTAAGCCCGCCTCGGTCCTCTTTTTTCAGTGCTCCGGACCTAGGTGGACGCGATCCGTCACAGGACCTCAAACTCGCCTCGGTCTTCTGTTTGGAGTGCTCCGGACCTAGGTTGACGCAGTCCGTCATAGGATCTCGAGCCCGCCTCGATCCTCCATTCAAGTTACCTTGGTCATCCACTAACCGTGCTCGAGATCTAGACTGACGCAATCCATCAGGACTTAGAGTTACCTCGGTCCTCTACTAGCCGTGCTTAGGACCCGGACCTCGGGCATAGCCTCGTCACTGTTCTAGAGCCTTGAGGCTTTCTCAACCCTATCAAGCCATACCTTATATCAGATAGGCATACCAGACCTCGAGTCTACCTAGGGCCAACTCCAAAGTCATGCCTTGAATTAAACATCCCGCTCTCCAAAACTAGCGTATGCAGCTAAAATCGTCCAAACTTCCCATTCTTTAGCTCAAACGTTGGCTTCTTGAGCATCCAACCTGGGGGGCTGTGGATCGTCTGAGCCCAATCTCCTCCTCATTCTTAAGCCCAATCTTGGTCTTCCCTCTGGACCCAACCATGGCCTGGCGCCAGCCTGTCACGGCATCATTGTGACTCTCACAGGGTATTCGCGCAGCTGCCTCAGATCCTGTCCTCATTAATAGCAGATCTCATCCACATTAATTAGGGTCATGTAGCCACCATACTACCACCTGGGAACCTCCACAGGCATCGAATAGTCAGTCTCATCACTTGCAAACGCACGACGCATACATACAAGAGGACATCTCCTCCTCCTATATCAACTAGTTCTCTTCATAGTCAATGTATGTTCTGATCTCTGACCTACTGATACACTGCCTCTTCTTATTCTTTTATTCACTCGAGTGTCGGAGTGCTTGCAGGTGCCAATCACCCCCAGGATGGACCCGTTGCCGAAGCCCGCGCCCCGCCTCCGATCATCCTTTTTTGGTCAGGAAAGAACATCTGATATAACAACTAATGATGAACCACTGCATGTGTATCATAGCCCATTAAAAAACAATGTAAAGGATCTCTTATAACGAGAGTAATTTCAAAGTTCGTAATAAACTATGATATTGGAGATAAAATATTTATCATTTATTTTGACAAAATGCTAGCAACAATAAGGTCATAGTAGAAAGACTAAAAATTAATTTGTCCTTAGTTTTAGATGACAAATTGTTTCACAATAAATGTGTACGTCATATAATAAATCTATGCATATAAAATAGTCTCTTTATAGGTCTGGAGTTATTAAAAAGGATAAAAGGTTGTTTAAAACTTATATATTTTTTAATATTTCTAGACTTTAAGAGTGAAAATTCTTAATTAAGGCTTATAAACTATCATATAAAATATTTCCAGAAAATGTTACAACTATGAGATAATTTATGATTTCCAGCATATCAAAAAGCATTTAAAGTGATTTCTAAAAGTATTTAAATACACAGCATTAAAGTATTACGAAAGCCATTATAGTAGAGTCTTTTTATTTTTTAATATAGTATTTATAGCATTAATGCTTTAGAAATCTTTTTGTATTCCAAAGTTGTTGTAAATGCCTTAATTAGCCTTTATGGTTGTTTGGCTCCATATAAAGAGAAAAGAAATGAGAAACCATATCAGATTTAGTAAAAAAAAAAAAATCGTAGCTCTGCAATATTATTCAGCATTTGTGATTCTCTCAAAAGTTTTATTTTTTAAAACCACTATACTTTCACATGAACTAACAAGGGTTACATGGAATTCCACGTATGTGTTATTATAAATAACAAACACCATATAGAGAACACGTATGACAATGTTTTGAAAGAAAGAGATGTCCCCATCTTATCACTTAATTGAAATGGATTAAAATATATTAGACATATTTACATTTATATGAGAACAATTTTATCATCACACACTCACATTTTTTTATTGCAAATTCCCAACTAACTTCCTTTAAGAGAAACATACATTATAGTAAAATATTTTAAGTAATATAGATAATATCAAAATTATACACACATGACAACTTCCAAAAGGTCATTGACCCACATAGCCACTTTGCGTATTGTGACCCCTATTTGAAAGGTTGGCACGCGGAAGCAATGATTATCGAAGGCTAGCCAAGGGTTTTGATTGGTGTATTGGGGATAGATTTTTGCTAAGAATTCAAGATTTTGGTTGAAAGTTTTCATAACACCCTACTTTCATAGAGTGTTATAGTCTTAGAAATTTGTAGGTGGGTGGGGTTCCCCAAATTTCTATTAAAACTATTTCATAATTATATTAAAATCCAGACTTTTCCGAATGTATAACATAAAAATGAAAAATGGACTACATCGAACTTAAATGTCGAATACATTTATTGAAAATGTAATAAACACTCAAAACATTCATAGAAAACATAAGGTGCACTTATCGGCTCAAAACATAGGTCACACATATTAATAAACAAGACTAAATTTTGTAAAATGCCTCTCTAAGGTGAAAGACTATTTGTGCATATTTTCCTTTCCTTTCTTTGTATTGTTTGACACATTTGAATATGTTAAATGTTGAATCATTTCATGAGGGCTCAAAAATTATTTTTTTACATGAGTAATACAATTATTTGACTCCTTGTTCTTTTTTCGTGATGGGTAACATAGGCAACCTCCATATCTCATACTAGGTTACCATGTTATACAATCTTTATACTTAGGGTCAGGGTGCCATCTTGCCCAACCAACATAATGATCTAATCATAGCTTCCCCAAAAGACAAATATCATCATCACCCATATAATATGCGAATGAATGACATAATAATAAGGAAAATGGGGCATCACATGCATTACCAAAATCAACACATCATGTAGGGGCATCTTATGTGGCATGCTTAAACATTGTATGATAAGATAAGAATTCGTGGGTGAACCACTCATCTTAATCCGTAGTAGTGTGCTAAATTAAATTTCTCGATTTATGTGTTAATCTCAAACTTTACACCTAATCTTAGGAAAAACCCTTTCTTAATTTAAAATATTTCTTTCTAAATTTTTTTTTCCCTTACCTCTTCACGCACCTAGCTCCATGTGCCTGGCTGCTCATTCTTACCTGCTCGCACTTGTTTTCTTCCTTGAATTTTTGGTTGTCATTCGTCAATTTTTTGACAACTTCCAACTCTTTTTTCTTGTTGTTTTTTCTACTCTTTTTTTTCCTCCTTTCTCATTCTCTCTTATTCATTTATCTCATTCTTTCCCTTTTTTCCTCCTCAAAACAGTCAATTGAGGTCTTAACTTTTGGCCAAAAATTCTCTAGTAGACTTTAACTTTCTAACCAACACGAAATTACTTTTTCATTCCATCTAAAATTTTCCTAGAACTTCTAGAAGAAAAAGAAACCCTCTTCCTTAAATCATTTAAAAATCACTATGATATGTTAGTAATATGTCGGAATGTAAGATTTTGGATGACATTTATCGGCAATATTATGATTTATTCTTATAAATGAATAAAATGGTCATACCTTCATTCACACATCTCTTCTTTTACATGAATAAGTTTCTAGATCTTTTGTTAAATATCTCATTTTTAAGTCGTTAAAAATATTGTGACAAGATTTTTTAATATAAGACTTCTTAAAGTGCTTTTAGTTCTTAGATTTCTCAAACGGGATTTTGCTTAATTAATTACTAGCTAGCACATGTTTACTAACTTTGATTAATATGGATACTAATGATAAATAATAAAAAGTCACATTCCATATTGTATGAAACGTAGATAATAAACATGTAAATAGTGTTAGTTAAACATTCACTAAACGTGAGGTGAATAACATATCATATATGGCTGAGAGAATTTGTAACATCCCGTTCGAGCGATAGGAAGGACCGGAACAACTTACCCTGATGGGCCTACACGAACTTCCCAGGAGGTCACCCATCCCTGGATTACCCCAGGTCAAGCACGCTTAACTTGGGAGTTCTTTGCCAACATTCAGCCCAAAAGGTATCCAGCTGGTGTTGTTTCCTTTCTTACACTATCCTCGATATATACTAACTTCTCCGGGCTCTCGGGGTATTACATTCTCCCCCCCTTAAGCACATGACGTCCTCGTCATGCGACCTTACAACCGGTCCCAGATCTCTCCCCCCTTGCATGGCCGATGTGGGATTCGCCTAAGGTGCCTACACGCACCCCCCATAGGGGCCTCACGCCCCCCTCAGGACTCAGCCTCCTCGCTGAGGTTTGCCCCACCACCGCGCTCAAAGGCTCGGGAGTCGGCTCTGATACCACTTGTAACATCCCGTTCGAGCGATAAGAAGGACCGGAATAACTTACCCTGATGGGCCTACACGAACTTCCCAGGGGGGTCACCCATCCCTGGATTACCCCAGGTCAAGCACGCTTAACTTGGGAGTTCTTTGCCAACATTCAGCCCAAAAGGTATCTAGCTGGTGTTGTTTCCTTTCTTACACTATCCAACATTCAGCCCAAAAGGTATCTAGCTGGTGTTGTTTCCTTTCTTACACTATCCTTAAGCGTGCTTGACCTGGGGTAATCCAGGGATGGGTGACCCCCCTGGGAAGTTCGTGTAGGCCCATCAGGGTAAGTTGTTCCGGTCCTTCTTATCGCTCGAACGGGATGTTACAAGTGGTATCAGAGCCGACCCTTGGCGAAGGCGGTTCGATGAGGGTGGGGAGTGGCGCCGGGGCTTGAGGGCCTATACAAGGAGCGGCTTCTGGCAGGCTTCTAGGATGGCACCCCCAAGGGGAGAAGGTCTGGGACCAGTTGTAAGGTCGCTTGACGAGGATGTCATGTGCTTAAGGGGGAGAGAATGTAATACCCCGAGGGCCCAGAGAAGTTAGAATATATCGAGGATAGTGTAAGAAATGAAACAACACCAGTTGGATACCTTTTGGGCTGAATGTTGGCAAAGAACTCCCAAGTTAAGCGTGCTTGACCTGGGGTAATCCAGGGATGGGTGACCCCCTGGGAAGTTTGTGTAGGCCCATCAAGGTAAGTTGTTCCAGTCCTTCCTATCGCTCGATCGGGTCGTTACAGAATTAATGATATGTTATTGGTTGCAATTGTGTAATTGATCCTCAAACTTAAGGCAACACAATTGTCTTATATGCTAGTGTTGGGGATTTGTTGGTGATCAGTGAAGCCATTTAATTGCACGGTGAAAATATTTACTATGTGGTCTCTCTTTTACTAGCTTACGGAAGCAAGTATTTGTTGGACACGATCCTTTAACCTTTGGCATGATGTGAACATCCTATGTGATCTTTTGTTTGTGGCTGATTAGGAAAACCTTTGGCCAAGTTATGAATGATTGGAAATGAATTTTTGATGTGTCATCTCGATCACATCAAATTAGATATTGGCATAATTATAGATTCCAATGACTTTAATCAGTACATGACTCTCACTTGATCAAAATATTAGTTAATGGAATGATTGTATTATAAGATAATCATTAATTAAAGTAGACTCACATAAAGTATGACTTCATTCCCTTATACGATTGTCTTGATATATTGCTATATGACACTCAAGATCTTTTCGGGGTATTTTGAGAAGATGGAAAGATTCTCAAAATAGATTGAAGAGTTCGATTGACGTCAAAAGGGTTTGAAGTTTCTTGATTTCTATTTGGCGGTGAACTTATAAAGTAACACATCCAAAAGTAAAGTGACTAGATTAGTGAGGTTGGGTTGATATCTTATTCTTTATATTAAGAGTTAATGGAAATTAAAATACAATTAAGAGTTAATAGAGAATCAAAATACCATTAAGGGTTATTAGGGTTTAAAGTGTACTTAATAATTGAAATTTGTTGAAAGGAGTATTTAATTTTTGGTAGAGCAATTAATGAAAATGCCCCCCTATTTCATTTATTGTGTGTGTGTGATTTCCCTAAGGTAGTATTTGTTAACCAAGATATAGATTGGAAAAGATAAAATATGAAAAGTATTTCAAATTTTTGTACTTTTTAATGTATTTGTTAAATTTATCTAGCGATTCTTGAAAAAGAAGTCATGCGATTTCTTATCTAACATTTTCCAAATATACTTATCTCCCCCCTCCAAATAAACATATCTTTAACTATACATATAAGGAAAAAATAACGCATATGTCTTTCAGTACATTTCAAAAAAAATTAACAAACAGTTTGATAAAAATTTTAAAATGTTTTTCAACCTTATTTTGACCATTCCATATCTTAATATAAAAAATATTATAACTTTATTTTAATATAATATTATCTTACTCATTTTAACAAATGTTACCTAAATAACCCTCTTACCACTTATACAAGATCATTCCTCCTTCGACCAATTGCCAAGAACACAACTACATGTATGAGAATTATAACATCAATTACCATTCCTTTCAACAGCAAATGGCAAATGTTGTTATAATTACCATTCCTTTCAAATAGCAAATAGCAAATGTATGACAAAGGGAGCAAATAAAATATATTTTTATTCCTAAGATTTATTAAAACTTGGCACTTCAAATAGAATAACTACAGTAAAAAAATTTCATTTTAAAAATAAAAAATAATGTTAATTGTATAAATTTCTTAAGTTGTATCAAAATTCTCGACCAGCTGATTATTGCCAAGTTCTAAACAATAATGGAATTAGACGAAACATACAATTAATTATTAAATAAATTACATTTAAATAAACTTTGATCATTTTAAAAGAGATCTCACGTGATTTAAAATATTTTTAAAATCCCTATAAATATATGTTTTCTGACAAATACTCATCCTTCAACTCAGTAATCTAATTAAATTATTTTTCATGTTGAGAAATTGAAAATTTAAAAAAAAAGAAAAGAAAAATTGAAATTGTGCTATTTTGTGTTTCAATTTTGAGTTTTGAATTTATTTTTAATTTTCTATTTTGATAGTCTATTTTTAAAAAACTAAAAACGCGTTCTGTTTGAAATTTTGAGAATTCAATTTTTAATTATATTTAATTTAATAAATTTAATTATTTAATTGGGAGTTTGCAAATTCTCAAGTCAGATACATAACATGCTTGTATGTTAATTTTTTGCAAAGCTTCTCGAGGAAAGTGGATTTGAAGAAAAAGTTGTTTGACACCTTGTTAGTCATTTGGCGTACGAGAAAAATTGAAGATGATAAAAATACAATTATTATTCGGATTGACATATTTTAAATATAGTCAAACATTCGCTATCCGAAAAATATTTGAAATAAAATTAATTCATGTTTAATACATTTTAATTGGATAGATTTAGTAATAAAAATTTGATATATTATATATAAATAATGCTCTAAATATATATTTTAATTCATGTATAAAATATATATATAATATCTTTACGAATATAATTTTGTAAATATATTATTTTATAATTAAATAATATATATTAGATATATATATATATAATAACTAACCTCATAAACCCTTACCTTCCCCCAAGAAATCTTCTTCTTCTCTCTCCTCTCTTTGCCATTCCCCAACTCACTTGTTACTATTTTTTTCTAATAAGCAACTCATAGAATCTTTCTCCCACAAGCAATACTATTTTTTTCTAATAAGCAACCCATTTTCATCTTTCTCCCACAAGCAAGGGCAGCAACATCATCGTCGATGAAAAGTTAGTGTCGTTGCTACGAAATGCAAAAATGATGGCAAAAGACAATGCCGAAGAAGACGGTTGTGGGCGCAACCATGGCGAAGACAAAGGGAATCGTTTGACAACTGTCGCAGGAGAGCCATCGCAAGAGACAGGCCGCGGAAGGTCAACAACAGCGATGGCCGACGACAACTACGATGGAAGAAAATAGGAGCAACGACGATTGCTACGATGGGTTAATGAAGGTCACGAGCTAGGCGAGCGATAGGCGTGACTGACAAAGCAGTGGCGAGGGATCTGGCCTTAAAGAGAGGAAGAGAAGAAAATGGTGGCGGTGGTGATGGCTTGAAGAGAGAAGGGACGATGAAGACTCGAAGAGAGATGAAATGAAGAGAAAGCAAAAATAAATATATTTTTCATGTTTTAGAGGGTGTGTTTGTTTTGGCTTTTTTGTATTATTTTTTATTTTTAAAAATATATAAAAAAAAAACGTATTTTTATTATTTAAAAAAATTAAAAACTAAAAATGAGCTTAAAACAAGGAAGAGAACGTCAACTGCAGGAGCCTGAATGAAATATGCTAAAATTGGAGGGAACTGCGTACAAGAAAACACCACCACCTAGCTCGTTGCAAATGGCTCAAAATAAAATAACATAAGAAATTTATATCCTTTTCGATCATGTTATTGTGTCTTCTTCTAATCAGAATTCAGAACTCTCTTTCAAGTAAATAATAATTTCTTCGGCAAGCAATAGCCCGGTGGACAATGGTCACCGGATCTAACCAGCCGGTCAACATCAAGCCGCCGGCCGCCGCCTTTTTTTTTTTATCTTCATTTGAGTCCTCCGGCCGGCGAACCCAGTTCTAGAACCAAAATTGGCTAACCGGCCGGGCAGAAAGAAAGGAACCAGAGCAGTGGACGAGGGTATATTGAAAGTATTTTATTAATTAATTCAACTACGACAACCATTTTCAGACATCGATATATCCACGTTTGGCCGGAAGAAGAAGTAAATCAAATCATCAAAGGACTACATATTATAATTATTTTCCATCATCGTTCACAGTTCCCTGCAGGTCTAAATTGATCAAGCCCTATCTAGGTATATATCCTGCGTCATTAATTAATTATTCAAGATATGGCTGGTGGATTCATTGAATGAGCAATATTGATCCCAGAAGACAAACCAGCTGGAGGAGGAAGACGATGATCGCCCTTGAGAGATCTGCCGACCAATTTCAACGGCGTGGGGTTGACCTGCATGAACAAGTAGTTGCCGGCGAAGAGATCTCCGAAGTGGGACTGGCTCTCTTTCAGCCGCTTCAAAACCCTAGCCCAGGAGTCCGCCACCAACCTGGCCTTTCTCCTCAGGAACCTCTTCAAGCTCGGGATCCTCAGCCTCAGCCTCTTCCTCACGTGCACCTTCCGGGTCCTCGGCCAGCTCCTCCGCCTCCCGATCACTCTCTCTCTTATTTCGCCGCCGTCGTCGTAGTCGTCGGCGCCGTCGCCCTCGTGGCGTAGCCTCTGGTAGGAGAAGGCGGAAGACGAAGACGAAGACATGTCGAGAGAAAAGTGTGGGTTTGCTTTCGATTGGGAGGAGGTTTTAGTTGTTGTAACGGGATAGAGACAGAGACGGAGAGAGACTGAGAGAGATCATCACGGAGAGGAGATTGAAGGTTGAAGCAGAAGTAGGTGTCGGCATTAATGGCTGACGGGTGACAGCCAGGTGGCCCTTTATGGTTAAACCAGAAGAACATGTGTGATTCTCCTCTCCACATTTTTATTTTTGTTTTCGAAAAAATAATAAAGTGGACACCAAATATAAAAAATAATTAGCTGAAAAATTATTATTCTTTAAAAATACTTTTGAAAATAAAAATTATATTTTATATTTTTAAAAGATTAATAATACATAATTTAACATAAGATTATACCACATTTATAGCTCATCCCAACCTCCCTCTCCCTCACCCTCACCTTCCCCTTCCCATTAAATCTATTTAAATGGAGGATAGGATAGAGAGAAAGAGACAGTATGAACTATTTTTAATTACATTTTTTATTATATTATAAATAATTTATTTTTTTCTTAAAAATTGTGTTTACTTTAACCACATTCTCTATTATATTCTTTATTTTATTCTATATTTCATTTATTTATTAATAAATTTCAATTCTATTTTTTTAATCTTACCTATAATTTTTACTACTATCTAAATTTAATATTTATTTTCTAATTTAATAATAAATAATAATGTACTCGTCGTGTCTCTGCCATGACTAACCAGTGACTCTTTGTCTTTTTCGATCGTGAACTTCCTTTTTTTTGTCATGTCTAATCGCTTGATTCAATAGCCGTAATCAAATTCATTGACAAATTAGTTGCAACATATTTCATCATGTTCGTCTTCTCTAATGAAATTTTGTGCTTCGATGGTGACGATTGCAATTGTGGTGATGATGACGATGATAATAGCTGCAGCGATGACCATTGTAAAAAGAGATGGTGAAGACTGCAACAAGGGTTGGCAATCGCTAAAAGTGGTGAAAAGAAAGACTTCGCCATTTAGATGACAAGCAAAACCCTAAATAGTGAGTTTCGTTAGAATAGCTTATTCTCTCCACTTGGCTAAAATTTTGGTTTAGCATAGCTTATTCTCTCCACTTGGCTAAAATTTTGGTTTAGCGAGAAAAAATTAACAATGTTTGAAGTAATGTGGGAGAGTTTTTTCAATACTTTTATAAGGCTTAATATTTTGAAATTAATTAGTTGTTGCCTCGTCATTAATATTTTTAAACACATATTTTTTAATATATTTAACTAAATTATCATTTACCTATATTACACATTGACTCCTAAATATTTTATTTTTTTAAAATTATATCTTATTTATAGGTATATATATTACTTTCTTTAAACTGTTTAGAAAGAACAATATCAAATAATTATATAATCATGAGTCCCTCCACCGCTACCTCCAACAGTGACGTTAGGATTTCGTTTGCTTCCACGTACGTATGGTCACATTGGGAAATATATTTTAATATAAAATATTATATATATAATTATTTTTTATCTTATTTTTTGGCATTTATTTGTTTTGTAAATCATTTTTTTTAAATTACATGTGTATGTATGTATCTTTATGTTATGTGTGCACGCATGTGCATCTATGTATATCTTAAGCTTAATACATAAGGTCCTTAGAGTGCATGGAATATTAAGAAATTTAATTTTTAATTTTTTTAATTAAAATTTTGATATATTTTTTAATTATTTTTTTCGTCACCTTAAGACATTTGGTTAACTGGGAATTAATAGCTCAATTAATAATAACAAGTAAGAATAAATTTCTTAAACATATCAAATTAATTTATAAATATTAAACTAAATATTTACATGTCTATCTCTTATAATAACTATAAAAATAAAAATAAAAATTTCAAATTTGTCAAATCTCTAACTCCTCTGATCTTTTCCTTTTCTTCCTTATTTTTGGGTGTAAAAGGTGAAATCCCTCACCTTAAGGGTTCCCACACTACCTCACGCACATGGAAGGGGTTAATCATCGTGCTACGCACGTGGGGGCTTTTCTTCCTTATTCTTTCTTTTGTTATCCGTGGACCACTTTCACTATCACAACCACTCATCTGTCTCTAGTTGTCTGCCTACCACAGTACCCCTTTTTTCTCTTTCCTTTCTTATTTCTTTTTTCTCTTATTCTAGACTCCACAACGACCATCTTTATCTTTTTTTTTTTTTTTCTATAGCTACCATCCATTGAAAATAAAGGATTCAACATGTGGAGTCACAAATATATTTTTAAATGTGTAATGTTATCTTAAAGTTTAGTCAATTAAATGTGATTTATAAAGTTTAATTTTTAATAAGTTATTGAGTATTAAATTATTATAAAATTAATGTATAGAAATAGAAGTTGTATTTCTAATTTGAGGGATCAATTTGAAAATACTAAAAATTGTTAACTGTTAGTAGCAGTTATATATGGGTCATGGTCCCTAATTGTATAGTAATTTTATTCTCTCTGTATCCCATCAATAGAGAAATTTTAAGAGAATTACATATCAATTGGAAGATTAAAAAGCTCATTTTGATCAATTATAATAATAGATATAAGTACGTTTTTGTCTATTTTTTTATTTTATTTTTGGTGATTTGATAGAAATATTTTTAAAATTTAAGTAATAGTTTTTCACAGAGATTTATTTCTCTCATCCTCCTCCACCACCACCACCACCACCACCACCACCACCAATAATTCACTATTGTAACCACTCATTTCACTCTTCAAAAAAGAAAAGAAAATAAAAAAATATCCATCTTCCAACACAAAATCACTATTTGTCCCTGTGTCGCAGGTAGCCACCGACCATCATCAAAGCAAAATTCACCCAATTACTTTAGCCGCTGCCGCCACCCCCACCACCACCCAATCACTTAAATCTTCTTCTCCACCGTCACCACCACTAGTCGCTCCTAAGCAACCAAAAGCCACTTATCAAAAACTCCTTCCACTGCTTTATCACACCAAAACCCATCTACTAAAAACTGCAAGACTAAATAAATTATGGACAAATTCAATTTAGACAACAATGAGAACTAGGGATAGTCAATACCAGCAAGGAGTGGGGGTGGCAGTGGAAAGGTGACGGTGGATAACGTCACTGCAAAGTTTAGATTTTTTTTTTTTAATTTTTCAATCCATATCACCTAAAATTTACTTATATGTTTGTCCTTCATCCCTTATACAATTTTTCTAACACACGTGTAATTACACTTTAACAAAGAAAATAAGAACACCTTAGTCTTGGGTGATCAACCGTTAAAATTTGTATTTTGGACCTAAACCTACTCGCTTTTCCCAAAGTTCATTCTACAACAATGGTGCTTGTAGTCACGCGTAGCTTGTCACTCGTGGGGTTTGTGCGGGTTTTTCATAGTCCAACTTTGGCTCGAAATTTCTTCTTTCTTATTTTTATTTATTATTTTTTAAAAAAAATAAAATCTTGTAAACGCTTGACAAATTTAGGACACAACAATATAAATCTTGTATATATATTTGTATGTGTATATTTATATACATGTAAAGATATATTTGAAAAAGAAAAAATAATTTATTACTTTTAATATAAATAAGAAAATGACTTACAAATTTAAAATTGGCAAATTATGTTATATCCTATTGTGTAAAATATTTTATTATAAAAATATATTTTTAATTTTTTAATCAATCAAATACTTAAAATTAAAAAAAATATCTTGCACTTAAATAAAAAGCGTGGAGAGTCAAAATAAAAAAAGAAAACCTACGTATTAGCATAGATGAGGATGGCTACAATTTTGTAGGTACGCAATGCCGCTGAATTATTAAATTCGTGCCCAACGCTACACAACAGGGGTCCGGGGACTGGGGACCTTCCTCCAGCAAACGGATAGGCATATTATCATCATGCAACCGTAAGTCAATCACTTAGTTGGCAGCTGGGACTGCCATTATGACAACTCAATTACAATGACTCTCGTCCCCAAACCGCCCACAACCCCCAAACTCATTACAATTCTTTAACATTACGAATTCCATGGATCCAAATCTTATAAATTTTCTATTGGCTTAAAAATATTTGGATGTTCATCGTTACGCCATTTTTGGTGTTCGTGCTTTCGATTAAGTCAAGGAAATAAATCACAGATAAGGCCTTTTGAGTCTTGCATAGGACGAGAATTAAACTTACAACCCATTAAATTAATATCAACATATTGCTTATCCGACTGTTTGACTTATATTTTAAAGATAATTTTTTTTTTAACAAGGAGATGAAATCGAATCAAAATAAGCTTAAAAAAATACTTAGATTTAGGTGTGAGTATTTGATTGGTTTAGTTATCGAATCCATCAAATTGTTCAAATCGAATAGACTGAATATTTTTCAAAAATTGAATTGAACCAATCAAATAATTACTCAAATCGAGAAAAAATTGAAAATAACCCTTTTATTTCGTTCAATGGCTTTTTCTGCATTTATGCCAAATTTGTCCTTCTCTACCTCTTAATTTAGTCAAAAATGATATCATTTTTTATATTCTGATCGATTTAATTATTTTAATTTTTTTTAATAAAAGACGAAATCGAACCAAAATAAGCAAAAAAAACTCAAGTTTGGAAATCAAATCAAATCAGTTTACAAATTGAAGTAAATTGAATTACCAATTTCAATTAATTCGATTCGATTATTTTGATTTAACCATAATTTTACTTACCCTTACTTAGATAATCTTTAATAGAAATTTACTTAAAAACTAGATTCTTATTATATTGGCAATCATGTTGGCAAAATACCAAATTTAGAAAATTTTAATTATCCAAAAATCAACTAAAATGATATATTTTAGAATTGTTTTTGTAGAAAATAGGCCATCAACCAAAAGGTTCCTATTAGATGCTTCACAAACAAATTGTAAAAAATAGCATTTAAGTATGGGTTTACGGTGAGAATTAAGGATGGGAATTTAGACCTTTGTGCCCAGAGAACAGAGTATAAGAATAGTTAATTATTAACATTTAAATAAAATTATCTTAACTATTTTTATTTTTGAATTATATTATCTTTCTTATATATAGTCTACCATTAAAGAAGGTCATGTTTGTGAGTAAAAATAATAATAACTATTTCATTATAATAATCACTACTATACTATTATCCTGTGAATAAAAAAAATCCTTCAATATATATTTATTATATATAAATCACTTATGTGAATATACTTATTAAATTACTAGATAAAAAAAACTAAAATACAACTCATCAAAGACAACAAAAAGGTAGGTAAATAAATAAATACTTTTCGGATCAAAATATGAAACGATTAAGATAAAACTGACAAGTATTTTGAAATTTCTATCAGATTGTTTGTTAAATTTTTTAAAATTCATTGATAATTATACTTTTTATTTCTCTGTGTTTGTTAATGTATATGATAAGTACTAAGATAAGAGTTTTTTTAACAAAATATCCCTATTACCAAATTCATTTAAAATTGTTTGTTAACATCAATAACAAATTTATGATTAAAATAGTATTTTATGATTAATATAAATTGTCAAAAAAATAAAAATAAAAATAAAATTTTATTTTCTAAATTTATATTCAAAAATAGATTTAAAAAAAGTTGAAAAGTAGAAATAATTATTTTTGGAATTACAATAATTCTACCTAAATAATTAAAAATGGCCAAAACATATTTTCATAATAGATAATAAAATATAAAATTGAATAAAATAATTAAAAAATTGGTGAAAGGAATTGTATTAGTTAATAAAATATATATATAGAGAGAAAAATTTAAATTTTAAAAATTGATGAAAGGAATAATGTCATTTAAATTTTAAAAATTATCAAAGCATATGATAATTTAAAATTATATTAAATAATATTAATTATAAGATTTAAATGAATAATTTTTTTAATAAATTTAAATCTTTAAAATGCGTTAAATGATATTAACTATCCTACGAGGAACATATAGGTAATTGAGACTTATCTTGAAAGAGTTAGATAAATTTATTTGAGAGAGAATTCAGATAAATTTATTTTGAAATAGAGAGATAAGAGGTTAAGTGAGAGCTTTTTCAAAAATAGTCAGATAAACTTAATAAACACATTGGAAAGATCGAACATTCGAAATGTTTTTAATATTTGACATTTTCTCCCTTTTATCTTGATTAACAAATACCTCCTTATGGTATTATAAGAAAACTATAACTATAGAGCTTAAAATTATGAACACAAATGGTCAATTAACCATATTTATGTGATTATTAATGTTTTACAGTATTAGCGTGACACTCGCAAAATAAGAAGGAACTGAAAACGCTATTTTTTCCTTAGATGATTTGTTGACGTATATCGGCTGCCACCGGATGGACGTGTGAGCGTGCGTAGACCCGCGTGTTCCCGCTAGTTCGGTTTCCTTCCAAAATCTCAGTTTATAAAGGTGGTGGTGTAACAGAAACACGACTCTCTCTCTCTCTCTCTGCACGTACCTTCAACTTCCACAGTTCCAGTGTTCCTTCGCAACAATACCTAATACGAACACGAACTTCGAGACGCAATATCAGAATTCACTTCATCTCTGTTCTTCAGGTTCCTCTCTGGAAATTTTTCTCTTCGTTTGAATTCGATCGTGAATTATCAAATCTAAACCTACGGAACCGCGTCTTTGCCATTGTATCTGACAATTCTATTCCGATTCTATCCAAGATATTCCGTGAGAAGTTTCCGTGATTTCAGATCAATACGCGGATTGAACGCTTGCTGATTAGATCTAATTCTCCTTGCTTTCCTTTCAGTTTTATCATTATTGACATTTGTCACTTCAATTTTGTTGGCATAGTAACGCCGTTGTGATTTCTTCTGATACATTTATCCTTTTCCCTTGGATGTATCAGAGCTTTTACTGTCCGGGAGATACCTTTGCCAAATAAATCAAGTTTGGCGCATCCGCGGCGTGTGTTGAATATTTTGATTTGTTATTTCGAATTGGATTTTGATCTGTGTCGTGGATGATGGAATCCGGGATTATAACTGCATTAAGTAATAGTACCAAACATCAATTCATCCATTCAAATGATGATTCAGAGGACCTCCCATATAAGCGACCATTTATTATTGGTAAGGTTATTTCACGTTGAATTTCTTGATATCTCATGGAATTGTTATAATTGTTATTCGTTTTTCATATCCTATGTTGCCTCGTCATCTGCTTTATGTGTTTTCATCAAGAAGTGATGATTGGCGTAGAAGCTATTGTTAGTGCTGGATTAGACATAGACCAAGCCTTTGAAATAACAGATGATGATTGGCGTCAAAAATTGAATCCTCATTCTCCAACTTTGGACCACAATACTTTGTTGCATTGCTAAACAATAACCTTGTCTGTGAGGACTCAGGTCGGTAATCAGAACTTATTTGACATATCTGTGAACATCTTTGGAGCTAATTAAAATTTCATAAATTCTGACCCACATTGGCAGTCAGTTGGTCAAGAAGGAGGCACAAAATGTCTTCGTGGTGAATCTTGGACTAAGACCAAGGATCGAGTCTCGCAAACGGCAATGTGGGGTACCTCTCTCCAAAGTGAGGGGGGCTCCTTGTGCGCGGTGAGCTCGGGTCTAGCCACTGCGTCCGGCTGGGTCACTATGATTAACCTCCTCCTACGTTCTGTTGGGTCGGGTGTGGGGGGCCGCTCGAGGTGAGCGATTTCACCTTTTGGACCAAAATTTTATAAATTCAGATGCTTGGATAACACTGTTGGAAAATTTGCATAAATAATATTGTGGTATATTATATTAAAGATCAATTTTAAAAGAATGAACAAAAAATTGATTAAAATGCATTATGCGCGTTTGAATTCAATTTGAAATTGAAAATGGGATCTTGATTGTCAATTTCAATTGTATGATAATAATAATATATTAAAAAGTAAATCAATGATATGAGACAAGGTGAGTGTATATATATAATATATATATGAGTGAGAGATTGAATTGGGTGCCTTGCATATTATATATGTAAAATAATGAAGGCCCCCTCTAAATAAAGCATGCTGCCGCCAGTGGAACATGCAAGCAGAATGTGCGGCCTAATTTCCTCCAGAAGTTTTGACGCACATGCCGCGCTGTAGCCAACACTGCTCCGGACTTTCAGTCCTAATTCTGGCAACCTGTCCCCAACAGCCTCTTTAAATAGAAGTCTCTCATTCATTTGAAAAGGGAAGAACGCACACACCAACTCAAACGTTTTCATCTGCTTACTAAAATCATCTTATTTTCATATCAAATTCTGATAGTGTTCGGCGGTTGTTTCAGTTTACTGTTAGACTTTGAAATTAATGCTACTTTTATAGATTGTTAATCGTTGTATTCTAAAGATAGAAGTCAACCATTCTCAAACACTCTCTATAATAGACAAATTTGTTTTAAGAGAATTGTGTGTTACATAGGTCTCGGTTTTCTATTATTTGTGCATTTATCTATTCTGTATTATATTATATATTAATATTTCTGTAGTATTGTTTAAATACAGTATTAAATTCTGTATTTTATTGGTTTGGCTAACAAACACTTCTTAGAGACTCTGTAAAATGGCCCACATGGTGAATACTTGATAGCATCAATGTTCATTATTTTTGGAAATGCAACTCCATACTTCAAATATGTTTGGGAACATCTCAGAAACGTATATGTCATCTGCATGGATCAGCAAAAGTTTAAATACGGGGAGATTTACCTAGAAAAAAGTATAAATATACAATGAACAATTTTTATGTGAAAGAACATTGCTGTATATATAGAAATAAAAATGTAGCAACCACGCGGTACGCTTTATGTTTACAATATGGTGGGATCTTCCATATTTTGCAATTTTGAGTAGGAAAGCTTATGTAGTAAATCAGATTACATGAATTTCTCATATGACGAATACATTCATAAATCGTCAAGTTATTGTAGAGTCTTAACTCAGAACTTGTTAATGTCCATATTACGTAATAAAAAAGTTCGAATGTCTGAGAGCAATGACTCCCAAGGACTTTACAAACTATTACCAGTAACATTATAATTTGTATTAATAGAGAAATTGAATGAATCATATGTTGCTTTAGGAGCTAAGCCACATAGAGAAATTGAGTTCATCTACGATATAGAATTACTTGACAATGAAAAGTTGTATCAGCAATTGCATGAAAGCATGACTGAAATGAATTGGAGCCTTACAGGAAATAGGAATAATATTTTATTTCCATGCTAAATCAAATTCTGTGACATTTTCTTTAGTTTCAACAGTTGTGATTATTTTTTCTCTTTCATCCCCATATTTTCTCATCCGATTCAGGTGTAATGTTTTATGATTTGTTGGACTTAAAGGTGTTGCTGGAGGGACCGCATCTGGAAAAACAACCGTTTGCAAGATGATTATTTCACAGCTTCATGATCAACGAGTTGTTCTTGTTTGTCAAGTACTTCCCTGGCTCTCTTATAGCTGTTAAGTGCTACTAAATTCTGTAGTAAATTCTTTACAATGACACTAATGTACCATAGATCAGTTAATTCTTTCAACTATAATTATACTTGAAGCATAGCTTAAATAAAAGAAGTTGTATCTACATATGATGTACAAGGTGGGAGTTTCAAGCTGCCCATATTACTTTCTTTCTTATGTATCCTCATAGCAAACTGATTCATTTTTATAGTATTTTCCTTTTAGCATAAAATTATTCAATTGCAATATTGAAACTAAAAATTAATAGAGCAATACCCCTCAAGAAGAGAGTTCCACAACTGCGAATCCCATTGTTAGTGCAATTACTCTGTTAAATAATGACTCTATAACATCTTTAGAGTGCCCTTACATTATATTTACTGTAATCAGATTTCATAGACATTCATGGAAATGCGAGTTCTGTAGAATATAATGAGAGAGTGAATTAAATAATGTAACTTGCCAGTAGAAATCAAGAAGAAATACAAAAACATGATAAAATGTTTTAATTTGCCTGCTTCTTCAAAAGTTTCCCTTTCCAAACCTAAAATATAATGCAAAGACACTTCTCCATTCTATTGATACTGCTCTAATCAGGGATAAGGCATCACAAAAAATAGAAAGAAAATGTAAACCCCCTATATAGCAAAGAAGATGGAGGCAAAAAATCTATTGATTACTGGGATCTCTAAGAACTGCAGGAGTCACTCAGCAAATCATAGCATACTATTTGCAAAGCAACCCTGCACCACCAATTGGTTCATCTTTCTGGATTGGCTTCAAAATGCCTGGTGAAACTGTGGCACCTCAACTCCACAGGACTACAAACTCAACTAGCAAAGTGCATTAAGTGATGCTGATATGCACCCATTACCATTTTCCCTTTCTTTTCAGAGCAGAAAATTCCAATCCTTAACAATATATAATTCTCATAAGAATTAGATCCTTGCAGGATTCATTTTACCACTCTTTGAGTGATGAACAAGTTGCAAAGGTCCAAGAATACAACTTTGACCATCCCGGTAAGGGTTATCTGGAGTTTTGTTCAGGTGTTTGATCTGCATAGAATCAGATACTAGATGATGTGTTTGTGAGATCTTGATTGTATATATACATGGAATCATTCTTTCCACATTCTGGATCTTTTGTAGATGCCTTTGACACAGAGCTTCTCCTTTCATGCATGGAAAAGTTACAACACGGGCAAGCAATTAGCATCCCCTACTATGATTTCAAGAGCCATAAATACATAGAACCATCACGCAAGGTACGGAACTATATATGCAATTTCTTTTTAGTGCAAGAGATTTGGAAGAGGTTCAGGGATTTTTAGATAATATAAACACGATCCTGGTCCATAATAACTTGTAACCATAGGTGATATCATACTTCAAATCAAGCATTATGTTCCTGACTCTTAACATCAGTGATACTGCTGGTCTTATGTGTGTGCCTTTTTTCTCTTCTAATCCTTGCAGTTGTGTTAGAGTACAGGTAGTTGAGCTTATAAACAATAGCAGTATACGATGATCAGATAACAGTAATAGTATTCTGTTTTAGACAATGATGCCCTATTTGGTTCTTACAATTCTGCTTATTCAGATGTCTCATCACCTTTTTACAAGGACATTCATAAAGTTTTGCTAGAAAGCACTCTAATCAGTGATGCAATTTTAATCAAATGTAGGTTAACCCTTCAGACGTCATCATTTTAGAGGGAATTCTAGTTCTTCATGATCCCCGTGTCCGTAATCTTATGAACATGAAGATCTTTGTGGACACAGGTTCTTCCTTTTCTATTCTTGATCTCTACATCATTTAGTAATCTCTTCTATGTGGCTTTCTGAATTAGAGAACATGCGAATGAAAAACAACTTGTAGTTTGTTTAGTTATAATTATATCAGAGATTCAGATATTTGTCTTGGAAGGATATTTAGATTTTTGACCTCTCTGCTAATACAAAAGCATCAAGAAAAACATCTATGTTAGCTTGTAAGAAATGGAGTTACTTTCTCTTTCTGTATCTCAAAATAATGATTTGATATGCCTAATCTTGTTTGTGGAAGCCCCCCTAATTGTATTTGTGCTTTTCAAACGTCAAGATGATGAACATTTGCAACTAAACCACTAACCTGAAGAACAGTGAAAAGCCCTTGCTCCTGGAATTTGAACATTGTTTTTAGTTGACCCCCATCAAATTTGAAGCTTGGAACAAATGAAGTAACCGCAATCCTACTACTAGAGATTATGCAAGCAGAAATATCAAGTTGGTAAAAAAAATTATTACTTTGTCAATATTTACAGCAGAAGCTTTCTCCTTTGAATTATTCTCTAGCGACTTAGGCTGCAGGTTCCAATAAAGAGATCTGAGTTCAACTCTTTTTAAGTTGGCTATAAGAAAGTACTCACAGAGGAATTTATGCCAAGTAAAGATGATTCATAAAAGGTGAATCTAGAGCATAGGCATTAAAGTCATGGAATTTTTTTTCCTGGTTGGCATGAAGTTTTTCGTTTGTTCTGTCTCTTCTTAGTGATGAGTTCTAAGCATTCTATATTAGTGGTCTTTGAATCATAGCTGAGAAGATGGACAAAAATTGAAAACAGGTTTCAAGATGATGAAATCTTTCTGGAATCATTCATTTTGTAATCATGATGTTGAGTTTTCTGATCCATGTCGATGTATCAAAGCATGATTCTTATCTACATGTGATGAAGAAAACTCCACCATCTAGGTCCTATGATTACAGTTCTTGTTCTGTAGTCAAAGAAGCACTTCCAAATTCACACATTATATTTTCAACAAGAATGTTAAACAGTATTCTGAAAGCAGGGAGACACTTGCTCCTTCCTACCCCTCTGCCCTCCTTTTATTTATTTATTTTTTATCTTTTCACTCCGTTTTAGCTACCTCTCAAAACATCATTCATGATGATCGAACAGAATTTCAGCATTTCTTCAGTTTTGGTCTCTATAGAGATAACGCCAATTACATTTCACCAGTGCAGATTCAGATGTGCGGCTTGCAAGGAGGATACAGCGTGACACAGTTGAGAGGGGAAGGAACATTGAGAATGTGATTGAACAAGTTAGTGGACTCTTCAAATTTATAGTGAACAAAAAGAAATAAACTACCATCTAGTCACCAGTTTGATACTCTCTCTCTCTCTCGTCAATTTGGTGATTAATCATGCACGGTCCATTTGAGAATTTAGGACTGCATTTTTGGTAATGCATTTCTAGTCATGCCCTTAAAGTCGCACAACCCAGGAGAACAACTTCAGTCTAAACAAACCAGTCATATCTTTTTCATGCTAGATGATTATAGAAGAAGAATAAAAATAATCTCTCCTGTTTGCTCCTCTGGATTAGCGTGTATTTGAAATCTCATGACCCTGCACACTGGTATCTGCTTTCTCTTATAATATGGGTTTTTCCCACTTCATATCCAGCAAACTCCATAATCTGTACATCAGACTTGCATGCATAACCAAACTGTTCACAGCTATAGTCAGGTGGTGGCTGCTGGTAAACAATCCAGTTTAGAGGCTTCTTAACCCTGTCCATCCCAGACCATAAGAATAGGAAGTGAGTGAATAATTCTACACCTGTAGTGGTTGGCTTTCTCTTTCGTACATTTTGATTCTATTTTGGCGGTTGCTTCATTTTCATGACGTACTGACAAGAATACTTCAGAGGGTGCGCCTTGATGGCAATGATTAGATTGTTTTTTTTAACTAGAAGATCTCGGGTTATGAAAACAGCTTCTTTGTAAACAAGCAAAGAAAAGGCTGTATATATAAATATATGGCTCTGTCTTTACTCTCAGAAAGTAGGGAGTCTCATATATCGGAAGTCCTCTTTAATGATGATGATAAAGTGCCTTCCATCCATAGAAGTTTATTTAAGGGCACATTATATATGAACTGTTTGGGCATTGAAGTTGGTAGCTTTTTCCACTTAAAAGAGATTATCCTCACTTCAGTAATTTGATTTGCAGTATACTAAATTCGTTAAGCCTAGTTTCGAAGAATTCATACTCCCATCGAAGAAACATGCGGATGTGATCATCCCTCGGGGAGCAGATAATGATGTTGCAATTGACTTGATAGTACAACACATCCGTACAAAGCTCGGCCAGCATGATCTTTGCAAAATATACCCAAATGTTGTTGTCATATACTCAACATTTCAGGTAACAATTTGAATTTCAGATCTAGTCTTGCGCTAATGGGAGCCTAAACCTTTTTTTTTTTTTTTTCTCTGTAAATATAGGGGGCCTAAACCTTACAGCTTTTTTTTTGGGCTAAATAACCTTAATTGAAGCAAGAAAAGGTGACTTTGTTTTGGCTAAATAACCTTAAATAACTCCTCACCTTTTCCCTCAGATACGTGGAATGCACACGCTTATACGAGATGTCAGGACAACAAAGCATGACTTTGTTTTCTATGCAGATCGACTCATCCGCTTGGTAGAAAAGATGAATTAAAGAGATATCCTTTTGATTAATTATTGACGTCTCCTCATGGCACGATAAATATGGTTTTGAATTGATGTTTCAGGTTGTGGAACATGGTTTAGGCCACCTCCCTTTTACTGAAAAACAGATCAGTACTCCAACAGGTAACTGTACTTAATTTAATTGATTCATGTTCCATTAGAGAAAGACACTGCTGTTGTCAACATTTGCGTTTGTTTCAAATCAACATCTCCACTCTCTCAATAAAGCTAATAAAAGAGGCCAACCAGCTTGGCTAGATCTCTGGAGGCGGACTGCGTTTTCATCTCATATCTTGGCTAGATCTGCCAGCCGTCATGTTTCCTGTTATCATCTCTAATTATTTTGTTAAATTATTGTTTCAGGATCCGTATATACAGGAGTTGTTTTCTGCAAAAGCTTATGCGGGGTCTCAATCATTAGAAGGTATTTCCAACCCTGAGGATTTTCTATATTCTGCATCCTCGCACTCACTATTTCCAATCGTTAATATTGCTCTACGGGATACTTACATCTCAAGTTTCCTGAGATCAGTGGAGAAAGCATGGAAAATGCACTACGAGCATGTTGTAAGGGAATCAAGATTGGTAAAATCCTCATCCATGGAGAGGGTAACAATGGCCGGCAGGTTCGTGGAACAATGTATATGCTCTCTGCTTCTACGAGTTTTGGGGTGTGTATGCTTGAAAGCTTCTTTCGTAAGATTCTACTCTTGCTTCGTTTCTGCAGTTAATCTACGAGAAGCTACCAGCTGACATTTCAAGCCGCCAAGTTTTATTACTCGATCCAGTCCTGGCTTCCGGTAAAATGAAGTCCAAACATATGGTAGCTATTCAAAAATACATCCCCACAATCAATTGTATAAAACCTTAAAACCATTTGACAGGAAATTCTGCAATCAAAGCCATTTCTTTGCTGCTGAGTAAGGGCGTGGCAGAATCTAGCATCATCTTCCTTAACCTCATAGCCGTAAGTCTTCTTCTTCTTCTTCTTCTTCGATTATTTTGAACAAAAAGGTAAGAAGAGGGTGACTAGAATAGCTCTCTCCGGCATTACAGTAAGAGTTCAACAATTCTTTTTTATCTTTCAATTACTAATGGGCTATAGCAGACTAAAGGGTTGATACGTCGTTAATCTTTGAGTTTTGAGACAGGCTCCTGAAGGAATACATGCAGTTTGTAAGAAATTCCCGAAGGTAAAGATCGTGACGTCGGAAATCGACATGGCCCTGAACAAGGATTTACATGTGATCCCGGGCATGGGGGAATTCGGAGATCGCTACTTTGGCACAGATAATGCTGCAACCTTTTCCCTTGACACCTAAATAACTCTAAACTACTACTTTTTCTTTTTCTATACCAAGCAATTCATAAATAATATATAATAAAACTTAATTCTCCAAGGCAAAAAATAAAGTAAAAAAAAGCTTAATTTGTTCAAGTTACATATTTATTTAATTTTTTTTAATGTGAAAAGTACTTTGCCTTCTCCATGTAATGAAAGTAACTCTTTTGAACTTGCTCAGAGGGGTGTTATGCCACTAGTTAGATGTGGAGTATGGCTCTCATAGCTTAACGTGGCAAATAACATGTAACTTTTTTTCTTTTAAAGAATAGCATATTTTTTAAAAAAATTATTTCAATTTTTTTGTCATGTGTTGGCTTACTGCTAAGATTGAAATCTGTTTTTTTTTTTTGTCTCAATCAGTTTAAATTCTATAGTACTTTGTATTTTGCTGGGTCTTATAGGAATTTATCTAGTGCATATTAGGTAACAAATCAAGGATAAGAAGAAGATTTTTATTTTTATCATTTTTTTTTTTTTTGGAGGGGGGAGGGGGAGGGAGGGAGGGAGGGAGGATGGTGCTTGTCTTATTTTGTTTTGTGAGTTTGGTGAGTTAAGTAACATGTACATGTTGAAAAAGGGAGTCATGTCTATGTGTGTGTATTGTGTTGACACAGTCACACAGATACAGTTGTTAACATGGTTTTGGGGTTGTCTAACATATGATTTTATTAAAAAAAATTTTAAAAAAATTATAAACACGTAAGTTTGACACTTTAAACTAACATATTGAACAATTATAAACAGTGAGAATTTTTTTAATTTTTTCTTACAAAATGTTGGGGTAATTTCTAAAATTAGTTTGTATATTATTGTGAATTTAATGATGAATTTTTGTTACTATTTTAATTATTTGTGTAATTGTGTGAAATTTGAACTTTTCAAGTTCATTTTTTTTAGAATTATATAATAATAATATATGTGTATATATGTGTTGTCGTATTCAAGGGTCTTAATTTTTATTGTTTCCCGTCTGTGTCTTGTCTTCTTCATTCTGTGCAACTTTGGTGGTGAGTTTTATGCAATTAATTAATAATTATATTTAAATACAAAAGTGAGTACTAATTAAATCAGATGTTTCCACCTTCGATTTATAATTAAGTAGTACGAAGGAAAAGATTATTTTATCCAAAAATTAATAAAAAAATCACAAAAGTAAAAAATAACGGAGTAATTATTTATTTTATTTTACTTTTTTAACTAATTGCCAAGACTCAAGGGGTCTTAGGTAATAACTAGGGCCTCCCCATACTTATTGCGGCAATAGAGAAGGGAGGGGAAGGGGTTGGCAGCAGTAGTCTGGCGGTTGGTGATTGGTGTCGACAGGGCAATGGCGTAGTCTTGCTCTTTCTCTCTCTCTCTCTCTCTCTCTCTCTCTCTCTTTTGCGCGCTATTTCTTTTCGTCTGTGTCTACCGGTCCAATCGACATCTCGCCGTCTCCTTCTCGGCTCCGTCTTCTCTTAGGTGGTTGACTGATCGACCGTCAATAGCCTCATTCTGGGCAAGGTTGGCAACCTCTGCAAATTTTTTGGGGCCTCCCTTCCTAGGGGTACGATTGGTCGACCATTAGTGGCATGCTTTTGTGCAATAGGCGTCGGTCTCTGGAAATTTTTTAGGGCCCCATTTTTTCATAGTGGCATATACCTTAAGTCGACCCCATTAATTGTAGTAATTATTTTTTAAGATAATAAAATAATTTCATAATATTCTAAAGTATGAGTCAAAAAAAGAAAAAAGGCGAAAAAAAGAAGAAGAGTGACGCCTAAACACCGTTCAGTGTTCAGAAGCCCAAAAGTGTGCTCGTGCTCTCTTCGATTTGATTTCCCATAACCCATCTTATATTTTCATAAAGACGAGCTTTATGTGAATTGTTAAGGGTGGGGCCGCTGAAGCTGGTTCGTTGTGAAGTGTGTTATGGGCGTGGCAGAGAGCGAAGGAAAGGAGCGGGGTGAAGCAGCAGCCGCCTCTGCTAGGCGTCTTCTTGACCCATCTTGCTTAGCAGTCCTCTTAATTAACTCCTCAAAATTATAAATTATTTTGCTCGTAGAAGTTAGAACTAAGTTCAGCTGTGACACCTCAAAGGACAAACATGTATTTTACCGTGGTTGCCTCAATCTGCCTTCCCCTACCCACTAGACTGACAAAAATTTCTCATGGACCTACCTACCTACCTCCTCACAAATGAAGTCACGACGAAGATAGATATTTAATTGTACATTTTTGTCAAGTTATTATTGAAGTACACCGACTCTCTCTCTCTCTCTCCAGATTCCTCCCCCCGTATTCAAAATCTTCTCTTCCTTTCCAGCGTCTTCTTCGTTTCGTTGCCGACTTTCCCTCTCCAGAATCTTCTGCCACCGACTTTGACTTTGAATCTGTATAAATATGAAATTGGGTGTTGTATGAGAGTGTAGGACAGAGAAAGGAAAATAGGAGGAGGAAGAAAAAGCAAGGAGTAGAGACATTTGTGTGTGTGTGGGTGGGGGGGGGGGGGGGGGGGGTGGAGAAGGATGAGATACATAAAAAAAGATACGAGATGAAGGAGACGAAGGAGACTACGGAAAGAGACTACGGATATCGATGGAAGGAGACAATGGACGAAAAGAGATAGCGAACGCCGACGAGAGCCGCAAGATTAGAAGAGCATGAGACGACAAACGCGCAATTGCAGGTTAGGTGGCGGTGACGCTTCGCACAGGACAACGAGAAAGAGAGAGCGCTAAGGTCGGTCGGTTGAATTGCTGCCACCTAAGGCTCCATCAACCCTTAAAGTCGGCCCTGATAGCACATGGTAGACATGTATGGAGTCTTACTTGGAGATCCAAGATTGACTAGAAGTCGTAAAAGACAACAAAGTCATGCCACCCACTCTAAAAAACAAAAAGTTGTTGCATACCGAAAATAGAAGATTAAAGTTGCGAAGACAATGTTTGCCATTAAGATCTTTATTGAGGAGGTTATGTCGGAGCACATTAGAGGATTTATTATAGCCGTACAAAGTTTGAAAACTCAACCAACCCTAAAACAAGTAGAAAATCTACTAGCTAATCCAGAGGCTCATGAAAAACCAATGGTTGGAGTTTTTTACAAAATAGACATGGAGGCATTATTTAGTGGCTGAGGTAGTGAAAGAGGAAGAGGTAAAGGAATAGGCAAATCACAATAGAGTGGAGTAGCCATGTAACAAAAGACCAAGACAACATGAAAAGAGTTACCAAGCAGGGAAAGCTCAAAATTTTCAAGGATTGGAAGATACACAAAAATTTTCTCACATTTTTTCCCCCTCACATATACATATATATAAGCACCGATGAACTCAAATAAAATTTATCACATTTTTTCATTAAGCAATAGAAGCCAATATAAATATTTACATCACTATTCATTATAACTCAATTTTAAGGGACAATAAAAACCTAAATATAACTTAAGCTCTTTCCTTTTTTGCTACCCTCAAAAATACACTCACGGATCTTTTGGTTGGGAGAGCCTTGTACATATACTAACCCACAAGAATCCTCTCCATTGAACACACTCACATCCATGACTTTTCCCTTATCTAGAATGTTGTGAAGCAAATATGAACCACAAGGCCCAGCAAATGTATATACATCCAATAAACGACAACAATAATATTCATAAAATTGACAAGATAAAAAACGATGAGGTAATAACGAAGAGCTCATTTAACATAAGAGAAGTAACAAGAAAAGAAACAATATGCTTTGCTCACTATTAATTGACTCATCCATGACATATTATACTCTATCATAAACCCATACAAATTTATTTCACATCATGCAATCATACCCATGTTATACTTTACAACATTACACACTCTTATGCATATGCTTTTCCTCATGAAATATATATATACACACACACACACACAATCTTGCCAATATATATATATTTTTTTATAGACCAAGTCTCACTTAATCTCACCTCTCCCTGGCAGTACACGTCTAGCCCACCCAGACATAACCAGCATGGTTCGCTAGCAGTACCCCGCTTAGTGAAGAGGTCCACTTACTGAGCCCAAGTCTGGGATTCAGCCCTGATCCATGCACACAGGCACCCCCACAATTCGCTTTAATACCGTCTTGATTTCCTTTCCAACCATAAACTATGGATCATAGTCGCAACGCAAAATAATAAGTGCGCTAATGTGTATATATATATCATGCACATGTATCAACTTGAAAACATACAAAATTTCATGCATGGTCTCATGTCCCCAAATACTCCATGCAATGCCCACATATTGCAATTTCCATGCATAATAATTTCCCCTCATCATATATCAGTTCATAGCAATACTATGCTCATGCCCCAATGCATAAATGATGTATTACTTTCCATGCAAATGTACACTCCTAAATAATTATAAATATTTTATCAATTTTCTCCCATGAATGACCATGCTTTTACCCTGCAAAATGTCCAACTATTATTAAGATTAAGCCATGGACTACACCCTAGCTATTAATGACAACTAGAGTCATGCAAAAGCTGAACAAAAATAATTAGTCGATAACCAGGAAAAATCAAAAGTACACACAAGATAGCACTAAGATCTTGCATAACACTAGACCCTAATCAAGAAATGCAACATTTCTTAAGAAATATAGGGTGAATCAAAACCCTATTGAGGCTTTTAAATAAAACACATTAAGTATTTAAGAAAATCAACTAGCTTAAACATCATCTCAATCATAGGAAGAATAGCCAACACAAAAATGATTAATTAGGAAAAAATTCAAAAAAAAAATTCAGATTTCAAATGGTAACTTCGAAGGCCTATTTTGGGCTCGTATCTTAGCCGAATGTTATGAATAATATACTCAAGTCGAAGCCCCGTATCTCTAATTTCTGAAACAAAAAATGGATTCAAAATCAGAAATAACCACAAGAAGTTATTACCCAAAAATCGAAGCAAGGTAGATTACTCAGACAGTAAAATTTTTAGATTTTTGACAAAGATTAATAGAGTTGTTACGGGCTCAAAACATCACCAAATCGTGCAAGTAATATATTGAAACAAAGCTTAGGATGTCTATTTTATGGAACAAAAAGCAGAACTCAAATTAGATATAACCACAAAAAGTTATACCCCAAAAATTGAAGTATGGTCAGATTACACAAAAACATTAACCAAATGGATTACACAGAGATTGACAGGGCGATTACAAGCTCAAAACTTAACCAAATAATTCATGTAATATATCAAAAATAAGCCCATAAAGTCTAGTTTATAGAGAAACAAATGGATTTCAATTTGGATATGAACCCATAAAGTTATAGGCAAAAAATTGGAGCAATGATAGATTACACAGAAACATCAATTCTAGATTCAAGTAGATATTTTTTTTGAAGTTTGATGAGAAAGTGATAAGGTGCATCTTTCTCAGGTATGATGATCAAAGAAAATGGTGGAAATGTTGAGACCCAACTACTAGGCATTGTTATATATCTAGTAATGTCATGTTCGACGAAGCATCCTTTTCGTGGTCCCAACAAGAAATAAAGCTACCAAATTCAAGAGAATTAAAGAAAAAGTTACAAGATGAGCTAGAACAAGAGATTTGCAAATTGCTAGATATTCAAGGAACTGAAGATGAGCAAGAGAAACCGAAACAAGACAATGAGAGGTAGATGAAGGCAAGAGGAAATTCCTTATTTTGAATTAGAATAGCAGCTGAGACATTCAACTCAAAATCGAAAACCAAATCCCAAATACATCAACATTGCTTTTATTGAGACTAATGCAATAACTGAGCTAGAAAGTTATGAAGAAGTTTTACAAAATAGTAGTTAGAGAAAAAGCAATGAAAGAAGAGAGTTTGAAGTAATGAACAAAAATCATACTTGGGATTATATGCCCTAATACTAGATTTAAATGACATCTAAATTAACAATTTTGATGTATCATTATATTTAATAAGTAGCATTTTATCTTCATTCACAATTCTCTAATTTTGTATGAGTGAGTCCCTAGATTTCTTGTTAGAGACACATTGTTGCGCAAACAGAAAGCAACCCAATCTTACACACTGTTCAAATCTCAAAAATAGAATCCTTTCCCGACATAAACAGAGTCAAAACAAAAAATCGAAACCAACATTCACACAGACAGATACAAATAAAATTGGAAAGCAGAACGAACACAAGAGATTTACCGTGGTTCACCCAAAAGGGCTACGTCCACATTGAGCTCCGGTAACGGAGAGCTCACTGCACTATCGGAGTATGAAATAGGGTTTACAAACACTCTGAATACAAGCCTCACTATCACTCGTATTTACAAAAGGCAATGTTTCTATCAAAATCGCCTCAAAATCATAACAAGAAATAGATCAGAGACTTACCCTAATCGAACCAGAGAGAATTCCAGAAGAAGCCGAAAAGGGTCTGAATCAAGAATGAAGAAACCCCCCTTAAGCCCAACGACCACTCTCTTTCTCTCTCTCTCGTCTGTCACATTACAAATCCCAACGCACAGTAAATAAATAGGGGTCGCACGATGCAATTGAAGGGCTCGGATTGCACCAGATAAAAGGAAGCATCGACGGACCAGATTGCAGAAGGACGAGACAAGGGCACGATCGAGATGATGGGCGCCTGGGCGGTTGCCGAGCTGCCCTCCAGTGCCACATGGCACTGTTGCAGCTGACCCTCTTGCCCGGGTCCTTAAGGTAAAACGGTGTTGTTGAGCTTCATTTCCATCAATCTCCACCTTGAAGCATTAACGACACAAGGGACAGAACACCAATAAGTGCAGCAAACTCCTATCCTTACCTTCATTGCTCTGGTTGGTTTGGATTAACCAACTTCAACATGCAGTAAGCCCAAGCAGTGTTTGAACTTAGTTGCAGTTACTACTTTTGTCCCAATATCAGCTGGATTATCTTCTGTGGATACTTTGTGGATTTCCACAGTTCCATTACTTACCAGATTTCTCACAAAATGAAACTTCACATCAACATGTTTAGTTCTTTCATGATAAACAGGATTCTTACATAAATGTATTGCACTTTGGCTATCAGAAAATACCTTGACCTTACCTTGTAGAAGACTAATTTCCTTCAAGAGGCCTTGAAGCCAAATAGCTTCCTTGAATGCATCAGTGACCGCCACATACTTAGCTTCAGTGGAAGACAGTGCAACCAATGGCTACAACTGGGACTTCCAGCTAAAGCAGTTGCCACCCAATGTGAAGAAATATGCTGTGGTGGACTTACGGGAGTCCCTGTCTCTTGCAAAATCTGAGTCTACATATCCTACTAGGTCAAGAGTGTCAATTCTTTTCTCAAAGTTTAAGCCAACATATAGTGAACCATTAATGTATTTTAATACATATTTTAAAGCTTCCTAATGAATTTTTCCTGGGTTAGACATAAACCTACTTAATAGGGATATCGCATATGCTAGGTCTGGCCTAGTGCTTATCATAGAATACATTATGGTTCCTATTACATTTGCATATGGTATATTTTCTATTTTTAGAGATTCTAATTCAGATGATGGACACTGTATTTTAGATAATATAAAATGTCCAGCTAAGGGAACACTGACAGTTTTACATTCAGCCATACCAAATTTTTGTACCATTTTAAGAAGGTAATCATGCTGGTGTATTTTCAATTTTCTTTTGCTTCTATCTCTTTCTACTATCATCTCTAGGATTTTCTTAGCTGGTCCTAAGTCTTTCATGTCAAAGTTAGTGTTTAACAATGACTTTAACTCACAGATCTTTGACTTGGATTTGCTAATAATCAAGATATCATCAACATACAGTAAGAGATAAACAGGGGCATCTGATAGTATCTAGTAAAAGCAACTATCATATTTACTTCGATTAAAACCAATCTCGGCAGCAAAATTATCAAACTTTTTATACCATTGCCTAGGAGATTGTTTTAGTCCATACAATGATTTTTTAAGTAAGCAGACATGATTTGGATGATTTTTATCAATGTAGCTAGCAGGTTGTTCCATGTAAATTATCTCATCTATGTCCCCATGTAAAAAAGCAATTTTAATGTCCATTTGTTCAAGTTCTAAGTCAAATTGTACTACAATAGCAAGCATCATGCGTATGGTTTTGAATTTAACTACTGGTGAGAAGATTTCAGTATAGTTTATTCCTTCTCTTTGTGAAAAACCTTTAGCTACAAGTCTTGCTTTAAATCTTAGAGGATCAGATAGAGATATCCCTTCTTTAAGCTTAAACAACCATTTACATTTAATTAACTTTTGCTTATCAGGTCTTGGAACTAGTTTCCAAGTCTCATTGACCTTTAGAGAGGTCATTTCCTCATCCATAGCCTGTTTCCACTTAGTGCTGTTATGGGAGCTGACAGCCTCATCATAGCAGGTAGGCTTACTACTCCTTATTTCCATTCTGGCAATCAAAGCATAGAATACCAGATCTGAATATGCATATCTAACAGAAGGCCCAATTGTCCTCCTCACTCGATCTCTGGTGAGTTGGTAATTACTTAGGTCTTGTTGAGGAGAATCATACTCCTCAACTTCTGGGTCATCAAGTTGAGCCTCATGATCACTCTCATGATCAGAGGTTTCTTCTTGGTTTAAGGGATCATTAAGGATGTGAGGGTCATTTGGGCTTGGAGTAGTAGGAGAGTCCTGTTGCTCCACCTCAATTTGGGTGCTACCACCTAGAGTAATCTCACTAGGCTTGCTAGGTGTTGGGTTATCTTCATTATTATCTAATTTGCATGGAAAATTTGATTCATTAAATTTTACATCTCGGCTAATAATGATTTTAACTCCACCTGAAGTTCTATCCCATAATCTATAACCCTTGGTTCCCTCTTGGTATCCCACAAAGACACATTTAATAGCCCTGGGGTCTAACTTTCCAATTGATTGATGAGCATAAGCCTCACAGCCAAACACTCTTAGATAGTCTAAGTTCAATTTTCTCCCAGTCCATTGCTCTTCAGGGCACTTAAAATTTATAACTGTAGAGGGGCTTCTATTCACTAGGTGAGCAGCTGTAGACAGGGTTTCTCCCCAAAAAGTTTTAGGCATTCTAGCAGTAAATAAAAGGCATCTAACCTTTTCTAAGAGGGTTCTATTCATCCTCTCAGCAACCCCATTTTGCTGAGGGGTGTTTCTTACTGTTCTATGCCTAAGGATACTAGAGGTTTTGCACAATTCATCAAAATCTCTATTATAAAATTCCAATCCATTATCAGTTCTTAGAGTTTTGATCTTCCTATCAGTTTGGTTTTCAATCAAGATTTTCCATGATCTGAATTTTTCTAGAGTTTGATCCTTAGATTTCATTAAAAATATCCATACCTTTCTAGAAAAATCATCAATTATGGACAAGAAGTACCTGTTACCTCCGTGTGAGGGAACTTGGAAGGGACCCCAAAGGTCTGTGTGCAGATACTTTAGGCATACCTTCTCCAGGTGAGTTCTCTTTGGAAAACTCAACCTGTGTTGCTTGCCTAGGGTACATGGCTCACATAAGCCTAAGGCATCTGCAGACACTGGACCAAGGTATCCTTGGTTGGACAATGCCTGTAGCCCTTTCTGGCTCATATGACCAAGTCTCAAGTGCCACAAATATGTTATATCAGATTTAACCATGCATGCAGATGGGATATGACAGTAACCATTCAACACATATAAACCATGTTTCTTTGTACCAGAGAGAATAAGATCATCATTCTTAAATACATGCAAAAAATCATTTTCAGCTTTATATGAAAGTCCTAATTCATCTAAGGTGCCAAGAGAAATCAAGTTTCGTTTTAGTCCAGGTACATATCTCACATCAGTTAACATTCTAATTTTATTATCATGCAGTTTCAGAGAGATGTCACCTATACCTTTAATTTTGCATGAATGATTATTTCCCATAAAGACAGTGCCAGTTTCTTTAGAGCTAAAGTTTTGAAACCAATCTATATTTGGACACATGTGAAAAGAGCATCCAGAATCCATAATCCATTCATTTACAGTAGATATACAAGAGATATTTAAAACTTCAGCTAAGGCAGTTGAGTTATTGGTAGCTACTGTCACATTCCCACCCTGTTTCTATTTCTTAATGAAATCATAATAGTATTTTTTGATTTGACCCTATTTTCCACAGTGGTAGCATTTCCATTTAGATTGTTTTTGTTTTCCCTTCTTCCCATTTTGTTTTCCCTTATGCCCTGTACCCCCATTCTGATTTTGGTTAAAACTACCTTGACCCTTTTCAAACTTTCCCTTTACAAACAAGTTGTTACCCGATTTTTTCGAGGTGTGAAGTTCTAATTCCCTAGCCTTGATTCCAGAAATTACTAGTTCTAATGTAGGCACTATACCAGTGTACTGTAAAGCATATTTAACCACATTGTAATCATCAGGTAATGAGTTTAATAATATCATTGCCTCACTAGTATCACCTAGGGCTCGGTTAGTCCCTCTTAACATTATTGTAAGTTTAGTAAATTCATCTATATTATCATCTATAGATTTCGATGCATTCATTTTAAAATTGAATAGCATACCTTTCAAATAAACTAAGTTAGGAGCAGAGACAACAGCATACAAAGATTCAAGTCTATTCCATAAGTCAAGAGGGTTATCCATACCGTCTACCTTTCTGATAACAGCATCCCCCAAGTGGAGAAACATCAGGTTGAATGCCTCCTCCCTTATCTCATCGGTCCTAGCTGATTGCTCAGTGGACCATTTTCTGTCATCCGGTTCAAGTGTAATTAGCACTTTGTGCTGAGAGAGTAATACTCTCATCTTCTTTTTCCAACTCCCGAAATCCCCCTTTCCATCAAATGTTCCGATTTCAAATCAGGTTGTTGTCATCTTCGCCTTGCACGAAGGTATCCTAATGAAACCCTAGACATTGACAAAGACACACAGCAAACACCTACTAACGTGGCTTTTCAGAAAACCCTAGAGGCCAAAAATTAGGGTTAACCAGGCGACTAACAACCCTAACACGACTCTGAATGGGGGGAAAAATCAAGGACTCACACAGTGTGTATCAAAGAACTCGCTCTGATACCACTTGTTGCGCAAACAGAAAGCAACCCAATCTTACACACTGTTCAAATCTCAAAAATAGAATCCTTTCCCGACATAAACAGAGTCAAAACGAAAAATCGAAACCAACATTCACACAGACAGATACAAATAAAATTGGAAAGCAAAACGAACACAAGAGATTTACCGTGGTTCACCCAAAAGGGCTACGTCCACATTGAGCTCCGGTAACGGAGAGCTCACTGCACTATCGGAGTATGAAATAGGGTTTACAAACACTTTGAATACAAGCCTCACTATCACTCGTATTTACAAAAGGCAATGTTTCTATCAAAATCGCCTCAAAATCATAACAAGAAATAGATCAGAGACTTACCCTAATCGAACCAGAGAGAATTCCAGAAGAAGCCGAAAAGGGTCTGAATCAAGAATGAAGAAACCCCCCTTAAGCCCAACGACCACTCTCTTTCTCTCTCTCTCGTCTGTCACATTACAAATCCCAACGCACAGTAAATAAATAGGGGTCGCACGATGCAATTGAAGGGCTCGGATTGCACCAGATAAAAGGAAGCATCGACGGACCAGATTGCAGAAGGACGAGACAAGGGCACGATCGAGATGATGGGCGCCTGGGCGGTTGCCGAGCTGCCCTCCAGTGCCACATGGCACTGTTGCAGCTGACCCTCTTGCCCGGGTCCTTAAGGTAAAACGGTGTCGTTGAGCTTCATTTCCATGACACATTATTAAGTTGTTAAGAATATAGTGACGAGATTCTTTAGTATAAGAAACTAAAATTGTTTCCTTGTCCTTAGTTTTATTAAATGGGGACTTACAAGCAGGGCCGGCTTAAGGTATAGGCCAGTAAGGCCTATGCCTAGGGCCCTCTAAAAGGGAGGGGCCCCAAGAAGCAAAAATTACAGAGCAGAGCGCGGCAACAATAAATGCAATAAATGTGAAGATGCCACAACAATAAATGCAATTAATGTGTGTTGACATTTTAACTTTTGAGTGACATATGAGTGAATGAGAGAGAGATGTGCGCTGGGCTCATCTCAGGGCTGCTGGCTGACATAACTAGTTTTTCTAAATTTATAGAATATATGTAGCTATCACTTATGAGATTGGGATTTGGGGGTAACAACAAGAAATTAAGCCGTTGAAATTGAAATGGATTGGGAGTATAAAAGGTTTTAACGAGCTTACATTTAACCTCTCGCCCACCTCTCTCTCTCTCTTTGTATATGATTTCTCTAATTTTTCTAATTTACTACAACTAATAGAATACAAAATATTAACAATTTAGCAACGTGGTAATTGATTTTATTTTTGTATTTCTCTTTCTGTTATTTTTATTTTAATATTATGATTATTTTTTAATAGTGTATATTTTAGTTTATTTTAATGTTATGATTAGTTTTTAATGGTGTATATTTTGATTATATTTTTTGCAAGTAATAATATCAAGTTTTATTGTTATTTCATCAGAAAGTACATTTAAAAGAGCATAGTCAGGTGCTACCCTTCCTACTTTCTTGTATTTTTTAAAATTATTTTTATTTAAAAAAATAATATTAAAGGGTTTAAATTAATTATTGTTTGAATAAAAATGTTTGGTAGAAAGTATGATTTTGGATTTGAAAAACGTAAGAAAAAAAAAAGAAGAATTAATTCAATCCCAAAAGGTGCACTTAGATAGATTTAAATGAAAAATTAGATGAAAATTGTGAAGAAATTTTTGAGGATAATAATTTAAATTCACCAAACAATAGTGAATAATATAAAGAAAAATTAGAAGATGTTCTAATTGACAAGAATAAAAATGAAACAACTATTCAAAATATTTATGATCCTACACAATGTTTAATTAGACTAAAGATTATTTAGATTGAAGATTAATTAATTTATTAGTTGAGAAAGGTCCAATTAGACATGTTTTAGATTTCCAAAAGATACAAATTCTCGACACTTTTCTACAATTCATTACATTCAAAATTTACCAAATGGAGAAAAACATGATAGAAAATGGTTAATATATTCAAAAGAATTAGATAAAATATTTTGTTATTGTTATAAATTATTTAGTTTGAAATCAAATATAGGTCAATTAGCAAATGAAGGATGTGGAGATTGGAGAAATCTTAGTACTAAACTTAAAAGTCACGAAATAAGTAATGAGCATGCTATAAATATGAACACTTGGGTTGATGTTGAAATAAGATTAGTTAAAAATAAAATAATTGATCAACATTTACAAGAGAAAATAAATAAAGAGAAAGAGCATTGGAATAATGTACTAATAAGAGTTATTGCTATTATAAAAGATCTTTCAAAAAATAATTTGGCATTTCATGATACAAATAAAAAGATTTATCAAGATAATAATAGAAATTTTTTGAGTTTAATTGAAACGATTGCTGAATTTGATCCAATAATGCAAGTACACTTTAGACGCATACAAAATGGAGAAATTCATAGTCATTACCTTGGTCATAATATACAAAATGAGTTGATAAATATTTTAGCATTAGAAATAAGAAATATCATTATTAAAAAAAAAATCAAAGAATCAAAATATTTTTCAATTATACTTAATTGTATCCCAGATGCAAGTTATCAAGAACAAATGTCTTTTATATTAAAATGTGTAGATATTTCAATAAGTCCAATAAAAACAGAAGAGTATTTTATAGATTTTTTAAAAATGGATGACACATCTGGTTAATGTATTTTTAATGTACTTACAAATAAAATAAAAAATCTTGAACTTGATATAAATAATGTAAGAGGACAATAATATGATAATGGATCAAATATGAAAGGTAAATATGAAAGGTAAACAACAAGGTGTGCAAAAAAAATTATTAGATATAAATTCTAAAGCATTTTATACACCATGTTGTTGTCACAGTCTTAAATTAGTGCTTTGTGATATGGCTAATTCATGTGTTGATGCTATGACATTTTTTGGAGTCACACAATGCATATACACATTATTTTCTTCTTCTACGAAAAGATAGAAAATTTTACAAGATCATGTTTTATATTTGGCACTTAAACCATTATCACAAACACGTTGGGAAAGTTGTATTGAAAGTGTTAAAGTAATAAAATTTCAAGCTCATAAATAAGAGATGCTTTTTATCAATTAGCAGAAACTACTGAGGATCCTAAAACAAAAAGTGAAGTTATTTCTTTAGCAATACATCACATTGAGAATTTTGAATTTTTGTTAGGTATGATTATTTGGTACGATATGTTGTTTGTTGTTAATACAGTTAGTAAATATTTACAAAATATAGATATGGGCATTACTATTGCAATAGATCACTTGAAAGGTCATATTGCTTTTTTAAAAAACTATAGAGAAACTGGCTTTAAATCTTCTAAGATTTCTGTTAAAGAGACTGCAGAGCAAATGAATATAGAACCAAAGTTTCGTGAAAAACGTACAATAAGAAGAAAGAAACAATTTGACGAGAATAAAAATGAGGAGATAAAATTATCTAGTGAAGAATATTTTAGAATTAATTTATTTATATATTTAGTTGATCATGCTATTTCTTCTCTTCAAAATAGATTTGAATAGTTTAAAATTTATGAAGATAATTTTGGTTTTCTTTATAATGTAAAAAAGTTAAAAGTGTTTGATGATGATAATTTGAAGATAAATTGTTTAAATTTTGAAAATTTTCTAAAACATGATATGATTTCTAATATTGATGGTTTAGATTTATTTTTAGAATTAAAAATTTTAAAAGAAATTATAACTATAGAAATTAAAACACCACTTGCGATACTAAATTTTATAAAAAAAGGTAAATTCTTTTCCAAATGTGTGGATAGCTTATAGAATATTATTAACCATTCATATTACTGTAGTTTCAACAAAAAGAAGTTTTACAAAATTAAAATTAATAAAATCTTATTTATGTTCAACTATGTCACAAGAAAGATTAAGTAATTTGGCTATATTATCAATTGAAAAAGATTTACTTTCTAAATTAGAATATAAAATTTTAATTAATGATTTTGCATTTCCAAAATCAAGAAAAATAAATTTTTAATATTTTTATTATTTTTTAAAAAGCCACAAAGTTAATTATCACTTAGGGCCCCCATATGCTTGAGCCGACTTTGCTTACAAGCAAGTACCGACTTGCATAAAAGTTTATTACTTTGATTAATATGAGATAATAATAATAAAGGATGATGAGTCACATGCCACAAAGCATGAGATGCTTATAGTAAATGTGTAGGTGGTTGTTAGTGTTAGTGATGTGTACCCTAATATTAGATTTAGATGACATCTAGTAGACTTATAATAAATACATTTCACGTATCTTTGTATATATATATATATATATTAATAAAATGCAAGTTTATCTTCATTTATAAATTCTTCAGTTTGTTATATGAATGAGTCCTTAAATCTCTTGTTTGAAAGTTTTATTCTTAAGGTGTTAAGACTATGTAACAAGGTTCTCTGGTGATAGGATTTCTTAAATGATTCATAGTCTTTAAATTAATTGGATAAGGACTCTAATTAGTCGAGTATGGACTGACATAGACTTTACTATCTTGATTAGTGTGAGTTACTAATGGTTAAAGGTGGTGAGTCACATACCATATGACATGGGGATGTCTCTTAAAAACTCGTGAGTTATTATTGGAGAACAACACACTAAATGTGACACTAGTGACTAATCACATGGCATTGTGGATAATGGTTATGTAGTTTAAGTTGCGAGTATAGTTAATCCTTAAACTTGAACTAACACGGTCGTCTTATGTATTAGTGTGTGGGATTTGCTAATACGCGGAACCATCCAATTGTAAGATGGGAACGTTAATCTATTTGGTTCTATATTGCTGGTATATGCAAATAGGTGTTCAGAGATATAATCTATCACCCTTGTCGTTATTGATAAGGTAAACGTCCTATGTGATTTACTATTAGTTTAACAGGATAGTCCCTAGCCAGGGTAGATTGATTATCAGGAAATGTGTTTCCTGAGGTGTCATCTAGTCACGCTGTTAAGATCTGACACATAGTTATTGAGTTTATGAGTTTTTCATTCCATGACTCTTGCTCAGTCGGGACATTAGTGATGTTTAACTTTTGTATTTATTTTGTGTTTGGTTTTGATGATGAAAAACAAAATTGATAATATGATTTGAAAAAAAGAAAATTAATTTCAAGTACCTTTATGAAAATGAAAAGCAAATGATCTGTAATTTTCTATAGATGGAGATTTGCACAAACAAGTATTAAGATTTAAAAGAATCTCCTAAATGATTTTTCAAATTGGTTTGCAAAAGATCATGTTGTTGAGCCAAATTGCTCAAATCATCCTATTGTGTATTTTGATGTTTAACTTCTAAGTATGGAAGATTAGAGCATTATAAGGAGACATATAAGAAAATGTTTTCATTTTGAAAAATTATCTTCCGGCATTTTGATAGCTAATATTCATTATTGTTAAAATAATTTTTAATTAATTTTTTAATAAATAGAAGGTATGTATTTTAAGAGTGGTAAATTTGCTAAATCTTGAGTTTGTACTAAAATCAAAACTCTATTTTCTTATGGTTATGGATTTTGATTTTTTAGATATTTTTATTGAATCCAAATGGGGGATGCCTTTGAACTATCGGACTAAGTGCTTTATTTATCGACTATCTCCTTCAATTTCTCGACTATGTGTCGTGCATCTGTCGACTATATATAGCCATCTGTCAACTATGTTTTGTTCTATTGACTATCTTCGTGGTTTTGTCGACAGCTTAATTCAATCTGTCGACTATCAGTATGTATCAGTAAGTTTGGTTTGTTCTCTATCGACTATGCTTATATATCTATCGACTGTGCCTTAATTTTATTCACAAATATATTCAACTAACATCTTTAGTCTGTCGACAGTTTGTATCTCTGAAAATATCCAATGGCTAGTTTCTCAGTCTCCAATGGCTAGTTTCGGGCAAACCTTTTGGGAAGCCTATAAATACAAATCAATGACATCAGGAAAAGGTTAATGGACGGGAATGAATTGATTTGAGTTTACATTTATACTTGTTTGTATTTACAGTGACTATGCTTCATTTTTCTCCCTTCAAGGTTTTGATCTAAATTTGTATTAATTCATTCAAATCTTGTTTTGTATTTTGAGAGATCTTGTAACTAAGAGATTCATCCTTTAGATTCTCTCTTATTGTTAAAATCTTGTATTTCCTACCTTATTGTGCTAGAGGACTTGCTCTTTGAAGCAAGCGGTTGAAATTCCTAACTAGGTGCTAGAGCGCTTGCTTGTATAAGCAAGAGGTTTATAATTTCCTAGTCTTGAACTAGAGGGCCTACTTGGTTAAGTAGGAGGTTTTAGTGAATTGTTTGCAAAATCCTTAGTGAGTAGCTAAGGTAATGGATTAAGCTTGGATTAAACTGAACTACTATAAATCCTTGTGTTTTCTTATGCTTATGTTCTTTGATTTATTTTTCTTTCCAAGCATTTCATTATTCCTCACCTGGTTCATATATTTATCTTTGTTCATTTGTCACGTTTTAAATCACTAAAATCTCAATTTGTATCAAAAAGTTTTTCGAGTTCAATTAAGTATTTAAATTACCCAATTCACCCCCCTCTTGGTGTGTGCCATAACATTTCAAATCTAACAGTTAAGTGATAAAAATATTATAACACACGTTAATTATCAACTATAATAAGCTCACTTGAAGTTAGACTTTATTGTTTTCTATATTGCATGGACCGCTGCTAAGTGCTTCCCAAGATCTCTCAGATCGTCATCGAGGTATGGAGAGATATTAGTGACGGGTCAAGGTGTATTGGTCGGAATCAAATGGATTTTAGTGCTATTTGTTTGCTAACGGACAATAAATCTAGAAAGTCACATACCATATAGTGTTGTGTTTGGTATTGACACTAAGCACCCATTGTGTCTTGGATATGTCATTGAGTGTTAACGACGATAGTATGTTAACAGTTAGTGTGTTGGAACATTGAGAGTTGATTGCCTTAGCAGTCGACTAGCTAGTGGAGAAGAGTTGACTTTTGGTGTTGCCTCAGCCCTTCTTAGTGTTATCCACATGGCGAGCAATTGGAGGCTGATGGTGGAGGCAACCGGGCAAAGGAAAATTAGACGTGAAGTAGAGAAATTAAAAACATAAGTTTAGCTTAGGTCTGTTGTTATGTTATTATGTTCTTTTTATGTCTTCTTCTGCTTTGCTTCTGAAAATTAATTTTGTGTGAACATCACGTGCTAAAAGACATACGAGTGTCGGTGATTCAGAATCCTCAGGCTAGCACATGAAAAGGTGTATGAAATGGTACAGGTTTGTACGCTAGGTGTGGACAAACTAGGCCTTCCACACAGTGATGAGGAATTAGTCTCAGTACAGAAACAGTTTCTTTACTCATCCTGACATCGGCCATTAGGTATATTATTTATTGTATTTCATATGATGAAATAATATGTTTCTTAAATATCTAAATTGTGTATGGTGTGTGCATTTATAACTTCCACTATGCATATATGATACACATAAAAAATTTTAATTTTACCCACACCACCATGCGTATATTCCATTAGTTGGTTGAACAATGCACCGAACATGACATTGATAACAAATCACATGGTTGAGAGGATTAATGGTTTGTTATTAGTTTGTGTAACTAATTCTCTAAGTTGGAGCAACACGATTGTCTTATATTAATGCGTGAGATTAGCTAGTGATGCAGACTCATTTAATTGTGAGATCAAAATGTTCATTGTGTGGTTTTATTTTGATATACAAAGGCATGTGGCTGTCAAATAGGAGTTTTCAATGTGTCATATCATCACTTCAACTAAGATATATCGCATAATATTGAGTCAATGAGTTTGATTAGTCAATGACTCTTACTTAGTCGAGACGTTAGCAATAAAAGGATTGAATTACATAGTAGTAGTCAACGAATGAGTTTAGTATGAATTAATTGACTTCATTGCCATTTAGGTTATCTTGATATGTTGCTAACTAGACATCACTTAAGATCGTCAGGGTGTTTTGAGAAGATAGAGAAATTCTCATAATAAATTAAAAAGTTTGATTGACATCAAATGAGACAACCAAAAGCAAAGGGATTGAAATAAGAATTGTATTGTTTATTATGTTTTTGATGCCATAAAGAGTTAATGGAAGGTCTTAATGTTATTAAGAGTTAATGACGACTTTGTATGCGATAAAGGAAAGGTTGTGCACCATTACAAACAAAAAATTGTTGACCGGTTGATAGTTTTTTCAAAAGTTAAAAATTGTCAATTGTTCGATAAATACTATCAATAGTTTGTAGATAATGAGTGAAAGATTCAAGAGTTAGTGGGTTGTCAACTAAGTCCCATGCCATTTGTCAACACTTGATGTTGCACGGTTTTGAAGTGGATGAGCATTGATTATCCTTCCATTAAGCACATAAAAGAGAGCTTAGAAAGTTAAGGAAGAGGTTGGAAATTGCTGAATTTTCTGCAGAATTCCTTGCTTCCTCTCGACAGTTTCTTCTTCTTGTTCTTTTCTCTAAATTTGCTCAAGAAATTGAGCTAAGTTTGAAACCAAAGAAAGCAATAAGACAGCACATTCCTTGTGGCTTTTAGCTATCACAAAAAGAAAGCAAGGAGTTTTGGAAGCTTACTTGGTGTGAACCAAGTAGGTTCTTTACACTTGAGGAGGAAAGAGTTTGGCTTCTTCTACTTCATTCTTTGGATTTTCAAAAGAGGTATTTTCTGAATTGTTCAGTTTTACATTCAATGAATATTCCACATTGCTTAAATAAGCTTCATATAGTTTTTTCTTTAATTTCTCTACGCACATGAGATGTGAAAAATTTTAAAACCCACAAAGCCATATGACATCCCCAACAAAGATTTGGTACCAAAGCCGAAAGATGCAAGACTTATATCTTGTAAATGGATTTAAAAGATAAAGACTCAACCAGCTGGGAAGATAGAAGGATACAAGCTCAATTGTAACTCACGGCTTTTGTCAACGATATGGAATAGACTATGATGGAACATTTAGTTTGGTAGCCAAGATTACATCAATTCGAGTTCTACTAGCCTTGGTAGCAAAAAAGTCATGGAAATTATGACAGATATGGTTGTTAAGAACGTGTTTCTACATGGAGAAATTGATCTAGAGATATGCATTGAACAATTGAAAAGATTTGAAGAGAGTAGTCACCCTAGTTACGTGTGCAAACTGAAGAGGCGCTTTATGGACTCAAACAAGCACCAAGGGCATTGTATGGAAAAATTGCAAAATTTCTAGTTTAGAGTGGTTTCACTCCAACTAGTGTAGATTCTAGTCTATTTGTAAAAACTCAAACAAACAAGTTAACAATAGTACTTGTTTATGTTGATGATCTAATCATCACTAGAGATCATAAGATATATGTCAGATACAGGAGAATTTATCAATTCATTTCCAAATAAAGGAGTTAGGAGAACTAAAGCATTCCCTTGGGCTTGAGGCAAATAGAATGAAAAAAGGTATATTCTTGTGTCAACATAAGTATGCGAAGGATCTCTTACAAAAGTTTGGGATGCTTGAGTGCAAGTTAATCTCAACACTTACGGAGGTTAACGAGAAATTATGTGCAGAAGAAGGAAAAAAATTAGAGGACCTGATGGTTGGTAGTCTAATATATTTAACTGACATCACATTTGTCGTTGAAGTAGCAAGCCGATTTATGCAAAAGTTCAAAAAACCTTACATTTACATAATCAAAGAATGTTACGATATAACAAGGGAATGGCCAACTTGGGTCTCTTATACAAGAAAGGAAAACTTAAGATCATTGGATATTGTAATGGAGACTTTGCAGGAGACCATGACACTCGTTGATCAACAAGAAGCTATGTGTTTTATATTGGATCAGGGGCAGTGTCCTAGTGTAGTAAGAGGCAATTGACAGTGTCACTTTCCACTACAGAGGCAAAATACAGAGCAACAGTGACGGTAGCTTAAGGGAGTACTTGGCTATTACAGTTACTGAACAATTTGCACCAGTCGGTTGGTTATCCGATACCACTTTATTGAGATAATCAATCAGCTATTCGACTGGTAAAAAAAAAATTCGATGTTTCATGCTAGGACAAAGCATGTGAAAATTCATCATCATTGTACGAGAGAAAAGGTATTACAGGGAGAAAATCAAGATGCAATCAGTTAGTTAAAACAGGAGAATAAGTCGCAGCCATTCTCACCAAGAGTTTGGAATCATCTAAGATCACGGAGTTTTGACAGCAACTTGGAATTAATGGTGGCAAGAGAGCGAATATCATTCAGGTGGAGAGGTGTTGAAGCACACCCACTCCCTCTCTCCTCTTCTCCAAAATTTTCTTTCTCCCTACTCAAAATCTTCTCTTATCTTCCCTTCCAGCATCTTCTTTAATTTGTTCCATATATATATTGCTCTTTTGCACACCGACTTTTCCCTCTCCCGAATCTTCTATCCAGAGACTGTGCCCTCCTTTGTCTAAAATCTTCTGCCACCGACTTTGACTTCCACTTTGAATCAGTATAAATATGAAATTGGTTATTGCATGAGAGTGCGTAAGAAAGAGAAACGAAAATAGAAGCTTGAGAGATGAATCACCAATATATTTTGACTTTGACTTTGACTTTAATTTTTGGAATTCCATAATTTCTTGTGACGAGTAGATGCAAAAGATGGAGCATCCATGGAGCAACAATATAAAAATATGGTCATTCTTTCTTTGCGGCTATCAGCAGATCCCAAGCCTTAAAACACAGAAGCTTGAGAGATGAATCACAATCTTCCTGAATAGAGAGAACTACAAATAAAAACAAAGGCCATAGGTTATGGGTATATATATATGATGATATTTGTGTTGGATTTGGTCCTTAACATGGATTAAATTGAAGAGTAATGGGTGTCTTTTTGATGCCCACACCCAGTTTGTGGTTTCATTTGTTTGTTAAACCCTAAAACAGCAGATTGAGGGTTTTGTTTGTTTGCTGTTGATTCCATGCATGGTGTTCAATGGTTTTGTTATTGTTTTTCTTTTTAATTACCAATCGCACAATAATATATATCAAATCAAACTCATTGGATTCTTAACATTGTTATTGTCTTAATTAATGAATTGCTGCAGATCTGTTGAGGTTGCTGTGGATATAATGCTCAACACTGTTGAATTCCATTTGCAGCAGTAATTTCCTCATTTTCTTGTGGTTTCTATCTCTTTTCCATTTACAGCCTTTCTTCTGCAACATCATGCTTGAAGTTTGATCTTCCTTTATTCCTTTGTAAAATGACTTGTTATTTAGAAAAAGCTAAGCTTGTCACCTATTGATGATAAGCCAAATGAATTTATAAGGTTGTTTGCCTTCCCCCACAATATATATATGCATCTATGGGCCAACCAGGGCATCCCATCTGTCCAAATTTGATGCATGGCATGCATCTATGGGCCAACCAGAGCATCCCATCTGTCCAAATTTGATGCATGGCTAGGTTTTTTTTTTTTTTTGTCCAAGTAAACTCCACCATCTATGATGCACGGAAACTTTTCGAGGAATCCGTTTCAACTTTTCTAAAACACCAAGAAACGTTTTTGGGTCAATTTTATAATTTCATAAATTTTTCGTAACCATTTCATAATATTAAAAAAATATTAATCCATGAATAGAGATTATATTTTTTTCATCTCCATTTCAAAATTTTTAATTTTTTCTAGAATTTGTTTGAATACATTATAAACTTTATGTTATTTTTTAATTAAATAATTATTCTTTATAAATTTTTATATTAAAATTATATTTACAAAAAGATTAGTATATTTTTTTTATAAAAGCACTTCCATTTCATTTCTTTTTTTTTCAAATAATGTTTATCTTATTTCTATTTAATATCGTATCTATTTTCCTTTTCTGTTTACGTGCAACCTAGTTAGCTCACCATACACTTCAAAAAATTGTTTTCTTTTAGTTTTTTTTTTTTTTTGTATTAACAATAAAGATCATAACTTTTGCTGGAAGAGCTTTTATTAAATGTAGTCTTTATATAAATGGGCGTTCAATATGCTGAGGCTTTTTGGTTTGTATGCTAACAGATGGGCTGTTGTAATACTTGTTGGAACAATATTAACACATTCTGTAAATTACTGTGCAGATTAATTAAAATGGTTAAAATTGTCAATTTTGAATTCATAAATTCTCTTTTATATTCAATCTTTATATATTAATTTAGATGTTAAAACCTTAATTTTATATTTCTCCCGACTTGATGAAGTTTGGCACCAAATAATAAAAAACAAGGGGAAGAACAATTGCTTTTTAAAATAAATGTATAAAAAGATAATCTCAGTTAATTAATAGGATAAAATAAAAAGAATAATAAAAAATCAGCTTAGTAAATTCAATTATAATAGCTTTCCTGATATTAGAAATCAAAATTTCTTAAATAATGTTTGTTAATCAAGATATAGATTCAAAAAAGTGAAATATAAAAAATATTTTAAATAAAAATATTTTATATTGTGTTGGTTAAATTTATTTGAGAAGAGACGCTTCTGTTAGGAGAATTGATGAAATGTAATAATTAGTAAAAAAAAAAAAGAGGTAAAGACAGATTCAAGAAGAATTTGAGAGAGACATTAAAGTTTGATATCAAGTATATGGACTTAAATAAAGATAAAACAAAAGATAGAAGTATAGCCGACCCCACATAGTGGGATAAATACTGGATATGTTGTTAAATTTATTTGACGACCCATTGAAAAAAAAAATATGTAACTTTTTATTTAATATTTTTAAATATATTTATCTTGCTCTCTTAAATATATCTTAAACTTTATAAATAAAAAAAAAAACATGTATTCTAATGTATTTTAAAAAATTTAACAAATAATTTTATAAAAATTTTAAAATACTTCCCAACATTATTTTGACCATTCCATATTTTAATTCAAAAAATATTTTATCTTTATTTTTAATATAAATTTATCTTATTTATTTTAACAAATACTACCTTAAAATCAATCACGTGATTTGGGTTATCTTATCGGACGCATCTCCAATAAGTTTACCAATTATAACGAGGAGAGGTTATTAAAATGGATTAAACACTTTAAATCTATAGACCCTAATCTTATGGCATCAGAACACCAAATGATTAATATAGAAGAATGGAACCGATAAATTCACCAAAATATATTTCCATAAGCAATGCTGCCTACACCTGCAATTGATCAGTTAGGTATTAAACAGCCCAACATGGGATGGGATGGGATGCTTCAACTCAGCTACTGAGAATAGATATAGAAGAATCCCAAACCACCCTGCAAAATGAATAAATTTAGTTCCCAGCAGTCTAAACATATTTCATCCAATTAATACAATCCGCATTATTTGTCTTCAATTTTAGTCTTTAGTAACATTTTCATCACCCCACAACGCATAAATCAGTGCTAAGCATTCGAATTGGATGGAACTCCTAATATAAATAAGGCTGGGGATCACAAAATTCAAACAAAACTGGTGTCATTTCTGCCAGCCGCTAAATCCATAGCGCCACTTTTTTTTAAGTTTTAAAAGGTGAAATAAATGAATTTGCCCAAGGTACTGGACCTCCCTCGCCTTTGAAGCACAACTTTCTCAGGAGAAGAGAAGCATCGCAAAAACTGGGATTTCATTGCAAGGCACTTGGAAACCTCTGCTCAATCACTGCTTGCTCTACAGACGGTCTAACCAATCAAAAATACTGTCCTGCGAGGCAAACTGTAGATCCTGCAAATGGGTCGGGAATAGTACATCTTACTAACCTAATGAGTGAATGTTTTGACAAAAAATGGACCACAAGAAGTAACTTACTGCAAGTTCAAAGTCTGGAGGTGTATCCAGTTCTAGGTTCTCCAGATCAGCAATTCCACAAGTTACATTTCTATCTACACCGGGAATATCATTTGTTTGGCACGAGAAGCCATTAGCAGGACCACCATTCAGTATTGAAGCATCAGGAGCACTGCAGGGACTGAAAATCTCATTGCATAGCAATGAAACCCCACAGTTTTCATGAAGAGGTTGGGATTCACCAGCCAACCAAGTGCTGTTGTCCAAATCATCCTTGAACTGAGTAGCAGAGCAAGGATGAGATGTTTCTCTGGAAAATTCTGCTACCTGTTCCATGATATAAAAAATGAGTATAAAACATTAAAACAATAAGCAGGGAAAGATGAGGAACTCAGAAAAATCATAGATATGGAGTAAATAATTTGGCAGAAAAGATACTCCCATCGTAACATTATATTCTGTAACACCTGTCAAAAATTTTAGAAAAATATCATCAGCATCACTAGACATGCAATAGCATTTCCCTTATATTTTGGGCAGTGACCATTTTAATCTTATTTGTATGTGATGGATATCTAAGAATAGAAGTGGCAATCCATCTGCGATCTGATCCTACATACATGGAATACGAGTATGTGACTACATGGGTTTTTCTTTTTAATCTTCAAAGGCTCCAGATGAACTGCAGCAAACAGAAATTAAAGAAAATATATCTGGAATGTTTCACTTAAATAATATCAACTAGTGGAAGCTACTACTAACCTGCGGTGACAATTTGGGTGCATAATCATCAGCGACATCATCACATGAAACAGATTTTCCTGGCCGTGGAGGATTGGGAGTATTAGACCTAGGGGTCCTAGGACTGGTTCGAATTGTCCCCATATCAGGATCTCCTATTACTTGAGAAGCATCATTATCATCACTTTCCTTGTGCTGCTGGTAAAAGATTTTTGAAACCACATAATGGCCTTCTGGTTCATCTTCTTCATTGCCCAGATGATATTGGTGCATTACCCAGTTAGATTTCTCAGGCTTGGAACCCTTCTTTGAAATTCTATACAGAACCATGATCTTCTTAAAACCCTTCTGTGCCCCATTTTCAATCACAGGCTTTGTTCTACCTGTCTTGTGCCAGCGGACATCCTCCTTTATCAAACTATGCTGATTGTGAATTTTGCGACGTTTCCTTTGACCAGTAGAATAAGCATTAGTGGTTCTGTGAAAGAAGTGGATAATGCTTCCATCTTTTTTTGCACCTACAACAAAACCAAGTGATGGTTCAAAAATTTGTTTCTTATGTCAAAGACAGTCATATCAACTTGAGCACCTCCTGATTCACACTACAAAAGTAATCTAAAGAAGAAAATATCAGTTAGACGAATGATACTTCCTATGGAATTTTACAAGCTGAATAAAAATGATCTAGAAGAAGCCAAACAAGGAACTTAAAATCCCATGACCAGAAGGATTTGACTGTGGGTTTGGAACTTATGGAAGAGAAAGAGAGAAGACAATGCAGACTCACCAATTTGCTTTTTAAATCTCTTTTGGTGTTTCTTTTCTCCAACTTATTCGTCAATGATGCACAAATCACCAGCCTCCAAATATTTAATTATAAAGTCATTAAATAAATCTGGTCTGGGTTCAGGAAATTGAATAGGTCGTAATTAGTTTTATGTTATCTGCTTCAATTGAATTTACAATGTTAGTAAGGACTTGTGTGACATGCCATCCATAGGAGAGATATAGCAAAAGTTCTTAGAATTTGGGGTTCTTTACCAGGAAGATCTTCTGGATGTGTATAGCATATTCCTTCTGCTTTGTCAACTGTTGGGATGAACTCATCAATGAACATATGCGGCTTTGAATTTCCCACTCTGCATTTAGCAGACAAATGTTCCAAAATCTCTGTATCAGATGGATCGAATTTTACACCAGCAGGCAATCCAGGCCATTCATTGGAGACCTATATGGGCAAAGCATCATCAAAGACAATCAAGAGCAAGTTTTTAATGGATGAAATTTAGCCAATTATGCAACAACATACAGAAGTTCCAGCTTACATCACTGTTATCAATGCAATAATGGCATTTTGGGCATTCTCGTTTTGCTCCACAGTCTTTGATTTGATTTCCAGGAGATATACCAGCATTTTTCACTTTGGTAGCAATTCCTTTGCAGTCAATAATCCAACTACTGCATCATGGTCATGCATAAACATATTAACATTACATTAGCATAAATAACAGAAGCACCTTCAAGCAGAAAAAGATAGAAACTAGCCCAGAAAAGGAGATTCTCTATGTAATCTGCTAGAGGGAAATTTTAAAACTGTCTGGAAGAATAAGCAAAGGGGGGGCGGGCGGGACTCCCTAAAATTGCCCAAACACGGACATGTGAAAATATTTTTAATTGGACCTCGTCAATTAGTTGGATCCTAACATCGTGTTTTCATCTTTGACAACAACATATTAAGCCTTTATCTTACTATGTGGGGAAGCCAGGATGAAGTATACAAGAACAAAGATGATACAGAAACGCAGGGGCACTGACTATGTATAATTACTACACATGCATTAAATGCCTCGCATTTGCAAATGAAGAACAATCCATGGTTTATGCAAAATTCTAGGAAGTTTTTGAATCTCTTTCCACCTGTCCAGTAAGGCACCCAAATGCTTCTAAAGATTTAATTAACTAGGCTTTCCAAAATCAATCCACCACCTAGTGAACACAGAAAGATCCCATCAACCAACTCAAACGACTTTCAACATTGAACCAATTCCCCTTAATTAATCACTGGAAGATTCAGCTTCCTAACTAAATGCCATATAAAACCCAGAAAGAATTCCAAATCTCTTAGAATAGTGAAAGCCCATATGCTTGAAGAACCAGCTCAAACACTGCCAAAGAATGCACTCACTTCCCTCCGGTCACCACAGGAAACGAGAACAGCATCTTGTCACTAATTATACTGCAAATTAACTTATCTTGCTCCAACCAGGCCAATTAAGAATTGACCTTGGGACTCTTCACAGTAATGCGGTCGCAATTCCCATCCATGCTACGGTAATCACTGAGTTTAAGCACCGCCTAACTAGAGTCATGTGGTTTAGCCCATAAATCCAAAGAAATAAGCTTTCAGGGAACTCAAAATACTTTACTTCTATGAATGTACTAGTAACTACACATGCACCACTACCTGCATTTCCCAATTTGCCAACTCTCAAATAAACAAACAGAATCAAGAAAACCCTCCTCTACACTACAAGGGCTCGCCATAAATCACCCATAAGAACAAAAACAGGCGAAACACGTCAGCCCCTCCATAGTTTTCCTCGAACTAAATCCAAGAACGAAATCTGAAAGTATATATGTGGTAGAATAATCTAAATGTTTGATCCGATGTAAACTCGGAAAAGCTAAACGAGGCTGAATTGGGCAAAAGAGGGGAAAAAAAGAAAAACGAAAAAAACAGGAGTTAATCGGACGGGGGTGCGAAATAAACAAGAAAAATAATCAGGAACTAGGTATTCGTCCATACGAGCGCCTTAATCCAAGCCATGAAATAAACAAAAACAGAGGGCTTTTCTAAAAGATCAAGGGTTTTGGTCCGTATTCCAGTCATCCATCCAAATCGAAACGACCCAAAAACAAAACCGAGCTTTCTCTTTACCTCCTCGCCATGCCTCTGAGACGCGATTAGGAAAAGACATGCAATCAGAAAGACAAAATAAATAGAGAAGACGAAGAAGAAGAAGAAGCAGCAGCAGCAGTAGTAAGAGTGTTGTGTGTTCGCGACACTTTCTTTCTTTCTCCACTGGACTAAGTTTTTAGAGAGAGAGAGAGAGAGATGAGCGGGAAAGCTCGGCTGGGGAGCCGTTATGAGAGCTCTATACACCGAGCCTGAGGCTCGGACAAGCATCTTTGTCTAGCGAGGCGCCAAGCCAAAGGTTTGGGCGTGGCTCCCACCATTGACCGAGCCTAGAGAAGCCAGGGGCTCGGACGCCGCCCGAGGCTTCGTCAAACGGATTACTGTGTTTTCTCGGAAGCCGTGTTTGCTGGGGCAGAATCGTAATTTGGACTGCCTTCCGCCCCAAGTCATAGAATGGAACGTTGTTGACCCCAATAAAATGACTTTTTTGTTCCCTTGTCTTACTTAAATATAAATAAATAAATAAATAATAATTACAACTTCCACCCTCCAAAATTTATGAACTCTATATTTTTTTAAAATTTGGTATAAAATATAAAGTTAATATTCATTAGTGTTTTAATATATTTATTTATTAAAAGTATACTAATATGTTAAATTTTAAATAAATTATAAGAAAATTAAATTTTTATTATATTATTTAATTTTAAACCACGGTTACTCATTCATTAAATGGAGTGCAATTTTGTTCATTCCTTTAACGGGGTGAACGTAACCCTCAGTGAAATTAAAAAAATAATTCCTTAATTGAAAAAAAATTACAAAATTGTTTAAAAAAAAATAATTATGTTTCAAAAAAAAATTTATCTTTAGAATTTAACTAAAAATGTGACAAGATCAAAATTGGATGAATTAGAATTTATAAAAAAATGACATATTTACAAAAATAATTGACAGGGTTAAAATTAAGTCAAAACTGAAAAGTGATTGTTTTTGACAATTAATTTGTTTGAATAATTAAAAATAATTTTTTTTACGAACATGATTATTTTTTTAACTCACTGACGGGGTTACGTTCACCCCGTTAAAGGGTGAACAAAATCGCACTCTATTAAATGCCGGAGTGGCGTGTCACATCAACTTTTATAAATGTCATACTTTTGAATTAAAAAATATAAACATATATTTATAATAATAATAATATAAACTAAACTAAATTTATGGCCGCACCGCAGTGGGCCGCCGCTGCCACACCAGCCATGGCCCATGAGGACCAAAGTGGTACGATAGCGGCGGGTCATGGTGACTGGCAGCCGATGGGTTATTATTTTTATTTTTATTTTTGTGTGATACTTATATCTTTTGTTTCATTTATATTTATGAATATATATTATAATTTTTAATACAATGTTTGTTACATGCCATGTCAACGCTTAACAGAAGAGTGACAACTATCTAAAATTAAATTTTGATATTACTATTGATAAGTTAAAAATTTAGTCCAAAATTATTAAATAACAGAAGTTTAATTTTTAATAATTTACACTAAATTACTACATACAAACAATCTATATATAATATATTATTATATGATTTATGGGATATAAATACAATCCCATTTATTTTTTTATCATAAAAAAGTCTGAACAGTGTTTTTCATTTTTGAAGCCTTTTTTTTAATTTAGTAACACCGTGATTGCTTGTAAATATTCTTCATATTTATGACAATTTAAAAATCAAACCAGATTTATTTACAATCAAATTCAAATTTTAACAAATTAATTTAATCAAATGGTACGTATTTCAATTTATTCAATTAATTTTTTTTTTTTTTTTTTGTATAACAAAAACAGACCAAGCTGAATTAACCAAGATTTAATAGATTCAGTTCAAAAATTAAATTCCAAAACAAATATTTTAGGGCTTTGCATCAAAATCAACAATGGATAACAATTAAAACTAAAAAAAAAAAAGGCTCGCTTTCAACGACCAGAGTGGTAATCCAATGGCATTGACGTTGATGGCTTAGGAAAAACCCTTCCAAAAGCATCCACACTGTACCCATTCGGCCTTGCATGCATTGTCCATCACAGCTGGGTTATTTAGGAGACTAACGATGTTATAATCGAGGCCTAATAAAGATCTATTTAATCTCTTAAATGGTCTTTTTGTCTGCTTGACAGCTGCGTAAGTCAGTAGAAAAGGTGGTTTACATATTGTTGGGGCTCACTTATTTACGCCATCCTAGGAATTCTTTTGACATTTAAATAGCTTCCACCTTTTACTCTGACAGAGAAATGAAGGAAAATTAATAATAATAATAATAATAATAATAATAATAATAAAGCAAAAAACTCATTTTCTCATGCCAATGTGAAGCGAAAGACGACTCCTGCTGACATGAAAGGAAAGGAGAAGAGTTGCAGCAGTAAACATGGATGGAGCAAGAAGGCGGCCTTTGGATGAAACCTCATCAATATCATGACATCACAGCAACCCCATCCCAGCTCCACATCTCTACTAAACCACCACCTCCTCCTTCTTCTTCTTCTTCTTCTTGCATTTCAGTCAGACCCAACCAGGTAGGTCACGTTGAATGTAGATATAATAATTAGTGCTTTTCATGGCAGCTAAGACTGTAACATCCTATCTTCCTATATGAAGATTTCTGGGTAATTAATATTTCCACCCTATTATTATTATTATTATTTAACAGCTTCATTTCACTAAATGCATCTCTAGTAGGAGTACCTCTTCTTTAGTCTTCACAGAGTAAGGGTAAGGGTTGGGTTGGGTTGGGTTGGGCTGTGTGGTGCCCCTTTGGGGATCATCACATCAGTAGCATTGGTCGAAGCAGAAGAAGAATCCTCTTGGCTTGTTTTCTGTCGGGGTTTTTGGCATTGCTTCTGCAGAGTCGTCTCTTACAGTCATCAAGGAGCTTGTACCGGGAGACTCTGGTGGCAAGACAGCATTCTCAGAAACGAAGATCCGGGCTGGGATGGCCGGCTCTGGCGGGCAAATCTTCGACAAGTAATTGAGAAGCATTTGTATTATTTGGCTGAAGTTGGGCCGAGCATTTGGATCCTCTTTCCAACACGAAGTCACGATTAAAGCCAGGTCTTCAGGAAGCTCATCAGCACTAGGCCTCGCGTTCTGAAACAGAACCAAGTACACAATCTCAAATCATAGCCAAGCTACTAATTTGGGAACCTGGTAAATAGGCTGCTACCCAATATTTTCCCAGAATACATTTATGGATAGAATACTCGCTCAATTTCCCATATTCGCCCTTCTCACTTATCTTTGTACACAATGTCAAACTGTCTAATCTTCTGACAATTGAGTCAGTCTTGCAGCAAAAAAAGTCTTCAATTTTGACAAACTAAAACTTAGTGGTCCATCAGTATGCTTTTTGTCCCTACTTTAGAGGTGAGGATCCAATCAACTAACAAGATACTGTTTGATGTCATCGTCCTAGTTATGCTCCATCATGCCCTAAAGGCTAAAACCCTCCCTTTCCCCAATCAAAATAAATAAACAAAAGTGGAAAAAAAAAAAAACACAATATAGGAAAGAAAATAAACGAGAAGAATAAGAATAATTACTTTGAAAGCAGCTGCATATGCTGCCTGCAGATTTGACATGCCTTCAAATGGTAGCTTGTTATGTATCAGCTCCCACAGTACAATTGCAAAGCTGTAGGCATCCACCTTATGGTTATAATGCTTCTTCTCTCCATGCCTCAGAGTAACCGTACTGTAAAGCTGCAAGTGAATAGAATGGAACCTACTAATAGTTAGTTATTTTAGTGCCAATCCGCAGCTCCTCCAGAGAATAATTAACCAAGCAAAAGAAAAGGAAACATAATTCATTATTGTACCTCTGGGGCCATCCATCGATAGGTTCCAGTTTCAGCAGTCATCATCTCTGTTAATGACTCTTCTCTTGCCAAACCGAAGTCGGCAAGTTTAACAGTTTTGTGGTCTCCTGTTAAGAGTAGGTTTTCTGGGAGCAATAATATCAAAGACAATTCATCAGTTTTTCTTACAGGTGGCCACTAAAAACAGGCATGGAAAATTAAAAGGAGATTTGAGGAAGCAAATACTCTTTCTAACAATTTTATGTGACTTAGCAAAAAAAGACATTTATTTGGCATGATATCCATTCAGGGAGGAGGGTAAACTTTGGCACGTGGTCAGTAGATGCTACAAATTACTTTCGCAAAACCAGTGTGAGAAGCCAAGTACTTGTGTCCTCTCCGCTTGTCAGAATTTTCAACCTATGACATAGAGCCATATGTAAACTGGCCATTTGTCAAAGACAACCGAAGATCATGAGAAAAAATATCAAACTTTAATTGAAATAAGTTGCATCTCCATTATCAGTTGTCAGTTTACCCAGACTCTAGTTTAGCTGTTGGTATCCTTTTCCATGAGTCCATTCATTCATCTTATATTCAGACTACGCGAGGAATCCTAAAAATATTATGAAAACCAAAACGATTTGATTTGGGAAAAAAGTCGCAGCAATAATCAAAAGAAGTCAGGCAACCCCAATAACCCAACTGTACTAATAGAAAGTAATGGATCATATTTTAAGCAACTGTCTAACATGCACATGAAAGATTCATACTTCCAGGCATTAGAAAGCATTCACTGTTCATCCTGTTCTAATGGCAAAAGATCTGTGAAGATGGACACAGACTCACTATTGCCGGTTATCTCACGGTCTTACACAGAAATGTTTTCAAGTATTTCCCGAAGCCATCTGTGCTCAGTAAATCTGGCATCCCTACACAGGATAAAATATTTAAAGACCTTATTCTTCCTAGACTCTCATGTCATTAAAAGAACAGTTATCAGCTAACAGCTCAATAATATCAGAATATCAACAGAACTTTCTAATTCCCAGCTCCATGAAATCTTTTGAGAAGGACAAACAAATTATGAGAGGCATAGACATGCATGCCATCAACAACTTGAGTTAGGCAAAGCCCAGTCCCATTTAAGTCACATCTGCAAACCAATTGGTTACAAAGGGAAAATAGAACCCGAATAAAGAACCTTTACCCTTCACCTGTGATATCTCAGCAATTCAATCAGAGGTGTGCATACGTAAAACAAGGAGAATATTTTATAGGCATCAGTTACTGAAGAACAATATTCAGGGTAACACAGCATCAAGATAACAGGAAATAGGAACAGTAGTATTAAATGTATGATGAAAGACATGTTTGAGGACTTTAAGAAGCTTAACCATTTAAGACGCTTGTAGAACATATCAAATACATGTTCCCAGCTAAAAGCAGTTGAGATAGGGATTTAAGATGAATAAAATAACTGCAGAATCCATACTTATACAGAAGTAGTTATGCCCATCAGGATTTCAATATAATATCAGATACTGATATTCTCAACAAGGCTATCTGTTCAGCTATCAATGACAACCTAATTAACATATACCTGGCTTTAGGTCACGGTGTATGATCACATGAGAGTGTAAGCATTCCATTGCACGAGCAATATCAAGAGCAAAGCCAATTGCAACACGAATATCCAAGGATCTTGGCCGCATATTCAGTAGGTATTTTCGCAATGTCCCACCAAGTAAAAGTTCAGTCACGATCACCATGACAGGTTCTTTGCAAGCTCCAATGAACTGCAGGTACAAAATAGAACTCAGCCATTGCACAAAAAACCAGTTTTGCAAATTGCAAGTTATTTCTGATTATCCACTCGCCCGATTGCAAGATATCCATCCAGATAAAGACACTTGCTATTTTTGGGTTTGATACAAATATAAAGAAACAAATAGACAAAGGGGAATGGGAGCATCGCTTTTATGATAGAAGAAAGAACCTTCACTAAATTCTTGTGTTGGACTCTAGATAACATTGCGACCTCTCTTGCAAACCGAACTTCCCTCTTTGCAATCTCCTCCGGGTGGTCCCCTCTATGGACAATTTTAATGGCAACATTCTGGTTCTTGTATCTGAATAAACAGTATCAGCCAAAAAAAAATAGAAAATAACATCATATCAGACACAAATCGTCAAATAATCCAATCAAACAAATAATAGCCACGGTTACTAAACAGTGGTTATAGGAGACGTTGATAAGAACAAATAAATTGCAAGTTTCAACAACGATTTTCTTTTATAGAGAAAAAAAAAACTGACAAACCAAAACTAAAATATCCCACCCTACAAAAGAGTCCGCACTTACCAAATTCCCAATTCCACATTCTCAATCAGCCAACATTACCCTTGAGAAACAATTTAAACTACCATGTATGTCAATGAAATTCTTTCGTACCATTCAATTTTCCGGTGAAAGCCACTAAAGTGGGAAGAATAGAATTATATGCATGATAAGTTTGTACAGCGAGCAAAATAGACTTACTTTCCCTCGTAGACTTTGGCATGAGCACCCTCTCCAATCTTCGGTCCAACAAAAAGAAGCTTCGGATCAACCAACCATTTAGCATCCAAATTGAACTCTACCACAGGGTAGAACATATTCCCAGATCCCATATTCTCACTCACCCTCTCCCCCTCTCTCTCTCCCCAAAATTTATCAAACGACTATCGGCTCACAAATTGAAAATCTTTCCATATCAGGGAAAGCAACAAACAGGCAGGTACATGAATGAATTCTACAGAAGAAGGTACGGAACTAAATAAAGAAGAGTTGCTATATTCTGCCCCAAAATCCCTCCCTGAGATTACCAAATCCCCAATAGATGCCCTCAAATTAGGGGGGCAAAATAATACAATTTCAGACAAACCCACCAACGACAGGCACAGAAACTCTAGAATCCACTTGAAGAAAACAAACAATAAAGTAGAACAAACTGAGCTCAGGAACAGAGCAGATGAGCTAACTCAGACAATCAAACAAACACTTGGACAGCAAAATTGAAGACGACAATTTAACAGTGCAAGGCAACGACCCAGATGGGGAATTTGGGGTGGAGTTTAGCATTCGCTGATCTCTCCGCGTTTGGAAACAAACAGCAAATTACTAGTCTCTGTTGTGCGATTCTCTTGATCTGCAAAGTTAAAAAGCCGCGGAAGGGAACGAGTGAGTCCCTGTCGGATGAACAGTGAGGGCGCAGGATTCTAAACTATTCTATAGGAATAGGATGGGAATGGGAAAGGGAAAAGGAAAAGGAAAGGAGAATAATATAAATAAACAAGGAGGAGAGGGGGGTAGAAATGTAAGAGAAGTAGATAGAGATGGCCCCGTGGCCGTGGGTGGCATGGGATGTGAGATATTATATTTTTATAATAATAATATTTTGGAAGAGACCTTAAAATAAATAAAATTAATCGGCCAGCAGCACATGGAAATGGATCCTCCTATTGGGGACAGCAATACTCAACCCTGGATGATGATGATGATGATGGGACTCTATCAAAAGCAATAATTGATTGGTAACGCTTATCATTTTATAGTTTTAAGGGTTAAGAGTTGTAAATTTAGATTGGACATTTGTGAGTTTCAATTATGTTTTTATCAAGTTTTAATGTCATCTTTCATACTGATCCATATTTGAGTAGCAAGTGTGGTGATGAACGTTGTTATGATTATGAAATAATACTTAAATACTGTTAAATCTTGTGAATTTGCTTAGGGTTTAATACTCTCCTCGTACTTAATTTTCATAAGATAGTGAGTAAGACATAAACACATAATTAGTTAGCACACTCGATGTTTTTCAAATATTTAGCCTCGTCGTCTTAACCAAGTGAAAAATAGTAATGTATAAAAGGATTAATAAACTATGTGACGTGCTATAAATAGCGAGTGAGGTAGCGTGTTATGTGACAAATAATTGACACATTAACAAAACGACATCGTTTTGTGTTATTTTTGTTACAGACTATAAGACAAAAATGACGTCGTTTTTGCCTTATTTATATTGTTCTAATTATTAAACTACAACAAGAATAAAGAAATACAACGTCGTTTTACTAATGTATCAATTATTTGACATGTTTGCCCACCACCTCATCCACCACATCAACTAGTACACACTCGTGGGAAATATAGAATAAAATTGACTTCAATCTTAAAGTATTAGATTCATATTAAAGTAATTCTTAATACGGGATAAAATTAAAAAATGATCGAAAGTTTATGATGAATTAGTCTATTAACCCTATATAAAATATAATAATTTTATAATATAACATTTTAATTATTATAAAAATTTCACTTAAAAACAGATCTGGTCAAAGGCTCAGGCAGCATGATTCAATATTAATCACTGCAAAATTCAAAATGATTCGTCGCTTTCATCTTTGACATATAGACAATAATTAAAAAAAAAAAGTGTCCATAGTGACGGTGCAAAAATTGAATCATCAATATAATTAGAAAAAGAAACGGATGGGGTGACAAAAAAATTCCATTCAACTTTACAAGTATTGGTAAATTGTAGAAGAGAAACAATGAAATCACCCTGAGATTAATCGGGAAAGTCGAGAAAGTCACTCGAAAACTTAAGTCGAGCACGGAGCAACAAAAAGTAAGCTAAGGAGCTAGAGATATCTTAGAATTAATATTAAGAATGACTACTTACCTCTAGTAGGAGTTCCACATCCTTTATAGCTATGCTAAGATATTTTTTCGTTTACAATTAAGTCTCCTTGTCGAACAAAATCCAAGAATCGTTAACCCCTTAAAATTTAAGAAAAATGGTTTATTCAAAATATATATGGATTGATTGCTAGATTTTATGAATTCCAATCCTAAGCAGGATCATCTTTCTTGCAAATCTTCATAAGCCCTTCCACTCAGGTCATAGAAGATCCCTTGTAGAGTACCAAGGTCGAATTAGGCCTAGTTAGGGGATCGAGGTTGAGTAAGGCCTAACCAATGGGTTGATTTTTTTTTTTTTCCATATTTTTGAAAGTCTCTCTCACTTTCTTGATTCAATGTCATTAAAGTGAGGAAATAAAAGTAATATCAACTTTTTCTAAACCAAAGCTAACTTGTCTGTATTAGAGCTAAGGTTGGCCTTTAGGTGTCAAGGTTGGCCTTCGAATGTCCAACCTTAGTCGAGATTAGCCATCAGATGTCGAGCCCAAGGTTGGCCCTTGAAGATTACTCAAAGGTTGCAATTTAGGATTCCAAAAGATGTGGGGGGGGGGGGGGGGGGGCATCGATGAATTGGCATGTAACGATGTGTGTAGACAAACAAGTTTTCTGTTAAACCTTTTTAAGAAGAAACACGCCCATGATCAGCTGATTTTTTTATGGAAATTTGCAACATCTTATTTGACCTTCAATATAAATCCCATGCGACAATTCAAACTTCATCTTCTTGCTCTTTCTTTACTCACAAGATTCCTACTAAGTTGTGTCCTTCCTTCTTCTAAGTTCTTTGCCTCTATCTCCTTACTATTTTTCCTTTCAATCAAATCGCATTTTCTACTCTAGAAAATGTCGAGGGACTCAAGCTTGTGGCTTTAGAGCAACATCTAGCTAGGATTAACATCAAAACCAAGTGGACTTTATCGCAATAATAGGAAAAGTTCCTAAAAAAATATGAGATCCTAGATTCTTAAGGAGTCGAATTCAATACTAGCCTCAAGGTCTTCAACCTATACTAGTTCATGCTTTTGACTTTAGTTGTTGTTTACTGCCTCATTGTTGAAGATAATCACTAGTATGACGGTACAAGCAAAAATAAATTTTTTACAATATATCAAATACACGCAACAGAATATAATATACACATCATACATAACTTGGATATTTAAGGAACACACATAGTCAATAATTGAATACATAAATAAATGCATATCTATTGTCCGATGTAAAGTTGAGGTATAAAAATAATTTATGTACTAAGACTGTATCCACCTCATGTTGTGGTGGTCTTAATCTGTCTACACCTAGTATGCAGCAATGTACTATTTCAGTCACCTCTTCTTGTGCTAAACACAAAAGATCTGCATATCACTAGTGTTCACGTCTCAAAATAATATGCATAACAATTACACGTATAATTTTTATAATATTTTTAGAGGAAATAAAAAGAAGAAAATGAAGCAAAATCGTGAGGGAGAGAGAATGAAGAGAGAAATGGGACAAAGGCCCTGTCCCTTTATTTATTAATTTTTTCTTCCCCCTTCCCCTTTTCTTCTTCTCCCAATTCCATTCTTTCTCACGTCAGCCAACCCCTGGTTATTGTGCAATCAATAATTGATTTCACTACGTACTATAATCCGCAATCAATGATTGATTTTATACTATACATTATTACTGTGCACTATGCATTATTGGTAGAAGGGGCCAAAGATCAACTTTTAACCTAACCATTTTCAGAGACATTTTAGGCACACGGTGTCGATACCAAATGCAACACTATATAGTATGTGACTTTTTAGGTTCACCACCCGCTAATAATCAGATAACACCGAAACTTTTACCCATCACCGGAACTTTTTCAAATTCTAACAACGTTCCAAAAGTTCATGAATAACGCCTAGCAACGGTTCAAAATAATATAGGTGGTAGTGAAGACTTACTTCAAATGAACCTATTACAATTGATAATTATCGTATGCTATAATCATTCTATCACCTAACGTCCCAACTGAGCGAGAGCTATGGAGTGACAAATTCAGCAACTATGTGTCAGACCTCATTAATGTGACTAGATGACACCTTAGGAAACACATTTCCTGACTTTCAATTTGTCTTGGCCACGAACTGTCCCGTCACATTAATAGTAGATCACATAAGACGTTCACTTTATCAAATATCGATGAGGGTGACGGATCCTATTCCCAACACGTATCTCCATATACCAGTAATATAAAATCACATAGATGAACGTTCTCATCTCTTAATTAGATAGTTCGGCTCATTAGCAAATCTCATACACCAATACATAAAACAATCGTGTTGGTTTAAATCTAAGGATCAATACACCATCGCAACTTAATGACTCGACCATTATCCATCAAGCCATATGGTCAGTCATCAGCATTACATTAGTCTGATAAATTCTACAACGACCACTCACGAGTTTACTACCGACATCTCATGTCATATGGCACATGATACACCATCCTTCCATTGGTATCCCCATACTGAACGAGGTAATAACCCCTGTGTTAGTCCATACTCGATTTATCGAAGTCCCCATCTAAAAAATCTAAGACTAAGAATAGTTTAAGAAATTCTATTTCCAGATAATCATATCACTCAGTCTCAACATCTTGAGAATAAGATTCTAATATATAAGATCTAGGGACTCATTTATATAATTGATTGGAGAAAATATGAATGAAGAAAACGATGTCTTTTATTGATTTATACAAAAATATAATTAATGCCTTGAAAATAAGCCAGCTAGATGTCATCCAAATTTAGCATAAGAGTACGTAACACTAACAATTGTTGCATCCAAGACTTCCTTCACGAACTCAAAATCATGCATGCTCAATTTTCTCCTTATGCCTAGAGATACTTGATGGCTTTCGTTCTAGTTTCCTTCGCCCTAATATTCTAGTTCAACCTAGTTCATGATTCAAGTGGTTGGATCTACTTCTCCCCCTAAAAGATCCCCCCATATGAGAAATTTGAAGCATAAGGCCGGGGAGCTAATCCCTAACAGAGGCTCTAAATATACAAATGATTGAAAAGAAGATTGTCTTCAACCATCCTTGGTTATGTGAGTCCTTAGAGGAAATCTAGTTTGTCTTGAGATACACAAAATGCCTTTTAACAAACATTAAGGAGAACGTGAATAGATTTTTTAGCGCTCAGAGCATCTTTGATGACTTCAAGAAAGAGATTTTCTCAAGACCATTCTTAATAAACTTCGAGCTTTTTGGTAAGTGAAGTATGTCTTTTTTTCTTTTTCCTTTATAGAGTTGTATTCCTTTGTCTTTCATCTTTTTTGTTTTTCTCTCATATTTGTCTTCCCTTTTCCCATCCAAGTGAATACTTTATCTATGTTATGCTTACAACGAACATTTTTGGAGAAGTTTGGATTTTTTGAAGTTGAGGGGAGAGGGGGTTCCATCTCTCTCTAATGGGCATGAGAATGAAATCTATAAGAAGATGGTTGACATTAGCCTTTCAAGGCGCCTTGGCTAAAAAAAAAGCAATTGAAGTTGGCCTTCTAGATAAAAGGGTCTAGTCGAAGAGTCTCAAGGGAAAGAAGTCTAGACGGGCACTCCTAAAAGGCAAGATATTTTTGAATCTAAGGATAAAAAGGCAAAAAAGTCTGACCTTTGATAAAGGTCCTTGAGCTAATGTCAAGAGTTTAGTGGAGAAAGCCATCTCAACACAAGATAAAGACAAGCACTTTGAAGAAAGGCTAGTAATCATCACTTTGGTCACCAAGATTAAAAGGAAGGCTAAAGAAAGAGTTATTTAGACTTTAAGGTCATATGATCCTTTGTTGAGAATGGCAACTTTAATGATCATTTTTATAGCCATGCAAAGATAGTTCTTTGTTTAGGATTAAGTCTCATTGTCACACAATACCTAAGAGTTGTTATCTTAGAAAAACTCGAAGGAATTGAGATTATATTTGCAAACTACTCCCTAAGGTTTAGGAAAATGAGTTTATATCAAGTTTATCGAAATTTGGATTAATTGTTAAATTGCAAGACTTTTAATCCTAAACAAGATCGATTTAATTGCAAGTCTATGAAAGTCCCTTCGTTCGACACCATATAGGCCCCTTGCAAAATACCAAAGTCGAATAAAGCCTACCTAGTAAGTTGAGGCCATACAAAACCTATCTTGTGGGGTCAAGATTAAGTGAAAACGGGCCAATAAATCGACTATAGAATATCATCATAAACACATGCCAAGTTCCTATTATATATATACTTGCAAGCTCACGAATTAATTATTTTGATGTGCTTTTGTTATTATATTTACTATCTAATTCTACTTATACACACACTATAAAACATCTAAAATTACACTTAAATTTATTATTATCATTATAAAATTTGAATCCCATTAAATAAGATCTACCACAAATTCTAATTCTCAATCTATCATTATTCATAATTCTATAATTTATAACATCATATAAAACCTGATGCTTACCAATAAGACTCGACAATTATTTACAACTTAGAAGGAAACTCGACGAAAATAATTGAGTCAAAAAGTAACCATTTTTGTAAGTTTCTTGTGGCAGCCATTGGTCACAAATGGACATGGCATGGGACATTGCATGACAGGGAAGGAAGTATTACACTAGCCACGAGGTTAATTAAAAATGGACGACTTTGTGGTTTGACTTTGACTCTGAATTAGTTGGTAAGATTGAGTTTCAAAAAGTATTAAATTGGGTACCATGTGCCCATCTAATTAATCTATTTATTAATTCCCAATTTTTCAATTTAGGTCAATTTGATCTTTAATTTTTTTTATTCAAATTTAACTGAATCATTTTAAGGGTTAAACTGACCAAATCAAAAAAAGTTGAGGGCTAATTTGGTATTTTCTTCCAAATTAATTTTATAAACCTATTCTTGTATCATACGAGTTAAACACCTTGTGATTGAAATCATGTTTATTTTTATATATTTTACTTAAAAATTAAAAAAACATAATAATGGAAATTTTTATTTCTCAACTTAAAACTCATAATTTCTAAATCGTAATAAATTTTCATAACAACTTAATTAATTACCACAATAAAACTCATATTTATTTAAAAATTATTTGAAAAATTGAGCTTGACTATTTTAGTTCGAATTGTACTTATTTTTTGTAATTTGGCCTTTGAAATGTTTTAAATATTTGAATATTTAAAATAATTTGTAAGTCGAACTATAAAAATAAGTATAGTTCGAATTGAAAGTAATTTTATTATAATAAATAAAATTAAAATTAACAAATATTATCTTTTAAGGTAGCGTTTGTTAAAATGAGTAAGATAAAGTTATATCAAAATAAAGTTTGAATGTTTTTCAGATCAAGATATTGAATGATCAAAATAATATTGGGAAGCATTTCAAGTTTTTTATTAAATAATTTGTTAAATCTTTTGAAATGTACTGGAGGACACATACATAATTTTTTCTTATTTATAAGGATCAAAATAAATTTATCTAGAGGGATAGAGATAAATTTATCTAAAAAAACTTAGATAAGAAGTCACATGACTTATTTTTTAAAGGTCGCTAAATAAATTTAACAAATACAATAAAAATTATTTTTGTCTAAAATGCTTTCTATATCACTTTCTTCGATCTATATCTTGATCATGTAATATTTGTTAACTAAGATATAGATTAAAAAATATAAGATATAAAAAATATTTTAGACTTTTGTTATTTTCAATAGATTTGTTAAATTTATCTGACGATCCTTGTAAAAGAAGTCACGTAACTTTTTATCTGAATTTTTTTAAATATGTTTAATTTTCTCTTTTTTAAGATAAATATATTTTAATCCTTATAAATAAATAAAAAATGACGTTTATATTTTAAAAAATTTAACAAATAATTTAATAAAAAATATTTTATATTTTTTAATTTTATCTTAATTATTTTATATTTTAATATAATTAAACTTAGTAGTCATCTCGAGCACCACTTCCTTATTAATAATGGAGGAGAGAGAGCTTCTAGGAGATTTGTCGGTGCATTGCGGAAGCGGTGAGTAGACTTTTCTGCTCAATGAATGGCCGCCCACTCTCCCCTCAATCAACAACTCCAAATTAGAAGATAAAAGTGAAAAAGAATAGACATTTATTATTATATAAGGAGAGGAATCGTTAAAATTACCATTATAAATATTATTGATTGAACGCAGATTGGTCACCGGACGCCACCCGTTCTCAATAAACTCTAGCTTTGCTTTTAAAACCCTTATCAATAGCGTGAAGTTTTGAAACGAAAATTCTTAAGAGTCAAATAGGTTGATAGACAAGTTTATGGAATGAGAATTAAAAAATTAAAATATCATCGCTCATATTGTATTGTACTTTTTCTAATATAATGTGAGTGAAGACATTTTAGTCTTTTAATTTTTATTCTATAAATCTGTCTATTAATATGCCTGACCCTATAAAAAATTTGAAAATCTAAAAGATGTTATCATTTATTAATTTTAGGACACAAATTTCAATTGCCCTCTAATATAAAACCTTAAATTCAGCTTCAGGTACTATCACCTCATAGCTTAACAATAAATATCAAATAATAATGATGAGTATCTAATATCGAGTTTGACTAATTATATCAACTTTAAATGTCATGTTTACTTCTCACCATGCTTTGTTAACAGAGAAGCCTAACTAGGCTTGCAAATGAATCAAATTGTTTGTAAATAATTTAACGTTTAATTCAATAAAAGTTTATTCATTAATATAAATGAGTCAAGTTTGAGTTTAATTTTAAAGTTTAATTTGTAAATGAGATGAAGTTAAACTCGGTAAAATTCGATTTGTCAGCTTGCAAGCTGACTCGATTAAAAGTTCACGAGCAAATCCAATTAGAAGTTTGCGATTAATTCGTTTATAAATATATTAATACATTTATTCATAATTTTATAAATATATTATTTTATAGTTAGATAATATATGTATATATTAGATACATATTTTATAAGTATATTATTTAAAAAATGCATAATAATATACATAAATCATTATATCTATATCATATATTTATTAAATTTGATTGATTGATTGATTTAAGAGATGTGTTGTCTCTCCATCTCCAAGAAACCCTTTCTTTTTTTCTTATTTTCTCTCATCTCTCTCCATCCCTTCCATTTGTCGCATACTTCTTCATCTTCTTATCTCACAAAGAGATAGCCTATCTATGCATGTTTTATTTCTCTTCGTCTCCTTCTGGCACTAGGCAGGGACGATCGACAATAGCTTCTCTTTTTTTTCATTGGTTGTGACTTACAACCGACACCTGTTTTCCATCTTCTCTAACCCATTGGTGTGCGACCTCCGTGCCTGTGATCGTCCACCTTCTTCGATGAAGGCAACCGCCAACCATTCACTTTTTCTCCAATCGATTCGTCTTTTTCGATCGAACGTTTGCAACACAAACTCATTCATCGCCTACGCCTACAACTTCGAGCCCTTATCGAGCTTTCTGATGAGTCAAGCTCAAGCCCATACACTTACTCACCAAGCTAAGGCTGAGCTCAACAAAACTCAACTCGCTTTGATTCAATTGCAACCTTGAGCCTAACCTAGTATTATTGGATTTTTTTTCCATGGCACATGTCAAGTGGTTAGACTATGATAAATTGAGATTCATACCAATAGGCCATGGATTTGACTCTTACTCTGCGTAGTAAGACAAAGTCTCCATATTCGATTTATCTCTTCTGTCGAAATTGAAAACATGAGCGGTAGGAAACTGCACAACAACGATAATCCCAAGTAGTATTGTTGGATTTATAGGCGATACTTGAATATTGGCTTATCTTTAGATTTTTAAGTTGTCAACTATATTATACGTAATTTATGAGTGAAGTGACGAGTTGTGTAATCTTTTAGTTATTTATATTTATCATTCAACCAAGAAAAAAAAATGATTTCACTATTAAGGTGGCATTTAAAAAGATGAAGTTCAAATGAGAAAAAGATGTTTCAAGTTGGAATTTTGTATCTCCCATGAAACTTAGATAGTCAACCATTGTGCTTAACTTGAGTTAGGGTTAAGGGTTGATGACGTATACATTGATGGCTCATCAAAGATTAATTATTCATAATGATTTGGATTATTATGGTGTGCAACTTGAGAAGCAAAATGTTAAATTAACTTCTAATTAACTCGATCAAAGTTGTCTTAAGATTTATTTTGTATACAAAAGATCATTTCCCTTTCTCCCAAGGCCCACCAAAAAAAGAAATCGAAATTAACTTCTACAAGAAAAATAGGAGTTTTTTGGCTTTTTTCTAACACATTTCTATGATTTTTTTTTTTCAAACCTCTAGAATAAGCTAGGTTGTCAAAAATGCCTTTCGGATAATTTTTAGTAATTTGCGAAATGCTCCCGAAATATTTCACAAATTACAAAAATGTCCTAAAAAGATTTCAGATCATCTTTATCATTTTCATGCTTAAGAGAGAATAAGTCTAGTAATGATGAGCCAGCCATTTACACGTTTATAAACTCTAAAAATGAAGCTAAAAAAACGTTGGCATTTTGCAATGTAAACGTCGGAAATTTTGTTTTGTTAAAAAGGCCAAAATTTCTCTCTTTTATCCCATGACCATCTCTCTCTATGTCACAGTCCTCTGGCTGTGCCATTTTGTCCTTGCCACCACTTGCTGCTCCAATCTACTCGTGAGTTGTACCTTTTCAAGACTCTCCTTGTGTTTCGTGGATCCCATTATTTGGTTTATTATGGTGTATTTATGGTTTATTATTAGTTTGGTTTTTGTAGGAGTCATTGTGGTTTATTGGTGGATTTAGGGTTTATATGTGATTTATTCTAGTTTAGGGTTTATTATAGTTTAGGTGTTTATCTATGGTTTAGGTTTTAGGTGTGCATGAAATTAATCTGATTATTTTTTCTTATTTTAATCAAATCTTTTGAAGATTGCCCACAACTTGTTTGTCAAAATGCCACAATAAGCCAATAGGGGTAAGCAAGAAAAATCAAACCAACCACTCAATACGCATAAATCAAATCGATCCAAACTATCAAATCGCTAAATTACGAGAGAATCATTCGTTATGGTTTGTCAATTTTAAAAAAGTCTAAATTGCTCGCCTACCCAAATGCTAAACAAAATTAAGTTCGTTATGGTTTGAATTTTTTTTTATTTACTCATAAAATTATGAATTTTAATTGATTATCAAATAAATACGTAAAGAAAATTATCAAAACAACCCAGCAAATGTTCCCCTGTTGGTGTCTAATTCTGTAAATTGGATTACTTCACAGTAACAATTGCATCCAAAGATGGGTGGATGCCTCTGGCCTCTGCCTCGTTATCCCTTCTTGGTGTTATATAAAGGGTGTAGAATTGTGTAGAATGTCTTAAAAGACTTTAAAATGTTTTAGAATGTTTTAGGATATCTAGAACATTTCAAAATGTTTTAGAAGACTCCAGAAATATGTAGACTAGTTTAAAAAGATCTAGATTAGTTTAGAGAAGTTTGAAAAATTTTAAAATATTATGAAATCTTATAGAGTTGTGTAGAATATTTTATAATATGATAGATGTATGAAAAGTTTCTAGAGAAGCAATAACCACCATATAATCAAGTTGATCTCCATCTTTCATTGAGGAGGCCAGTAGACATTCATTTGTAAGTATGAAGTCAAATCAAAAACCTTGTAAAGCATTTTTAAAGTAATTGAAGTTCTTTATTTTTCAAGATTCCTTTCAAATGTTCTTTCTTTGTTTCTACATTCTCTCTTACTTTTTAAAATTCTTTAGCTATTTTTATAGCGTGTTTGAACGATGGATTGACTTAGTTGCAATGGATTACGACTAAATGTCGCACGATCGTTGATAAAAGTCCAATCCTGTGACAATATTGAAGGGAATAAGAGTATGGGTCTGGGCCCATCTCTCTTTTTTTTTTTTTTTTTTCCAAAACCCAAATGGATTTATTTTTGAAATAAAAAGAATTCGGCCTTCAACTTTAATTAGATCTGTTTGGGGTTAATTTAATTTAAATTAAGAGTGTTTTTGGGCCTGTTTTAATTAATTTCGGACAGCAGGTCTGATATCGTAATTTAAAGTAGCTTGGTTTATTCTAAAACCAGCTGGGCTGGTCTTTTAAATCCAAGGCTTGTTTTGGTTTGTTTTAAATGAAAACAAAAATGTGTCATTTTATATACATTGTGGGTTTGGGCCAAATTTAAATAATATAAGTAATTAATTATAAATTCTTGTGAATTTGTATTCAGTTACATAAATATGAATGTTATTTGTTTTATTGATTATAATAAATTCTAAGAATTTATATTTGTTCCCATAAACATGCATATTACTATGAATAAGATGTTGGAATTGGTGTGTTATAGGTTCATGTGAATTTATATAAATTCAGACATGAATATTTGTTTGTTTTATATTCATATATTGTGACATCATGCATATTATGTTGTGAGAAGATGTTAGAGAATAAAATGATTTCCGATTCAATTCAATATATTTTGTATTATGAAATTAAAAAGAAATTATTTAAATAGTTTATAACAAATGATGATTGGGAACTTAATGAATTTTTAAGTTTGTTCCGATTCAATATATTTTTTTGAATTGTCAATGACAAAATTGAGGATAGTGACGATCAAGTTTGACACTTACAAGAAGCACTTTAATCACTCAATAAGATTATCATCTTAAGGAGATATCACATATGATAAGAGAGCTCAAAGGAGCTGGTCACACCCTAAGCAATAAGTAACATGTTTAAACTATAATTAAATTTCTCCCGAATTTATGAGGACATGTAAAAGTGAATTTGACTCACAATGAATCACTCAAAACTTTTGATGATGTTGTAGATCACATTGAATTGGAGGATAAGCACTTTGGAGGTAGCTAGACCTTCCAATAGTTGATTTTATTATTTTGGATACTACTTATGGTGGTTCTCAATAATAATAATAATTATTATTGTTTTTCACTTCTCTCTAGTTCTAGTGACGCAAATGTAGATGAAAATGTTTAGTATACTAGACTATATCACATTGGATAAGACAGAATGAACATGTTAGTTGGAGAAAATCTACTGAGATCACTCACTAAAGTTGACTTACTGATATGTGAATATTATTTGGTTAGAAAAACAACAACAGAACCATTCGAAAGGGGACAAAAGTCGAACAAGCTTTCCAACTTTATCTATTCAAACATTTTTGTGGTTTGATGAATGTGAGGGTGAGGAATGGACCTCATGTTTCATTACTTTTATAGATTATTTCATACTCTTTTATCATACCTACCTAATTAACTTCCATAAATCCGAGGCAACATATTGCTTTAAACTATTTTGCAATCAGGTTGAGAATTAGTTAAAAAGAAATGTCAAGACCTTGAAGATAAACTGATGATGTGAATATTTGTCTAAATAATTCAAGAAAATGTGTAATGAAAGATAAATTATCAGGCAATTGATCCTTCTTGAAACACAATAAAATAAATGAAAGGGAATGGTGACTTGCTGACACACAATCCATAAAAGAATTATGCATGGATTGGAGGATGTGATTGGGATTTGGGAGGCTTCAATCCTCTTGAGTGTTTGTGATGCTATGTGTATTGAATATCCTATTTTGAACCAGGGAAAACATATTCTCAATGCTTTATAAAATTTTGGATTATTCCTGGAAAGTAAGATTGGGTGATAGACTATTGTTTTCTTCCTTCTTTCTTGATTCATTAGATTCATTAAAATTAAAAGTTAGAATTTTAAGAAAAATTGATGACTTAAATGAGCATCTGTGGAAGTTTTAATTGAGAAGTAAATGAGGCTCTTTCTTGGTACTTGGTATATAATTTGCGATTTATTCTTGATTTGTTGTGTTATGAGTATCATCAAGTTTTGTTTATTTATGCAACTTGCATTATAATTATGTCTTCCCTAGCAAGGACAAGGCACTGTATTGTATCAATTTCTTTGAGCAATCTTACGAGATTGGATGATCATGTGAAGGCTTGATTTTTGACATGTGGTGTGGAATTATCTTGCATATATTGTTTAATGGAAGTTCTGATGACTTTTATTTTCCAGATTACTTCCTGTTAATGAATAATGCCATGCCACCATAGTACCACAACATGAGCTTAATTTGCTTCTTTTATTCTTCTACTTTCTCAGACTTCTTAACATCGATATACAGGCAATTTAGTTCTTGGCCTCTCAACATGTATATAACGTTAGATGCATCCACTTCCAGTAGTTTCATTAACCATTAGTCTTCCTCAGAACAGGGCATAAGAAAAAACTCTACACCCTAAAGTAAGTACCAGGTAATGAGCTTCAACCTTCGTGCATGTTCACAACAATGACAAGCAGATAGTTTTAGGGTTCAACGACGCTTGTACAAACATGGCTTCAGCTCAGGCCATTCAATTTCCTTCCACTTGGTGGATGGCTTCTCCTACACAGATAAAAACAATTAGTGATGTAGCTTGAATAAGCAAGCAAATGACTTATTGTCATCTTGTTAGCAAATTGGTGTAAAGCTATCAAACCTTTTTCTTGAAGTACAATAATATAAACATTTTGTTGGAGAAATCCTGCACATGTTTGTCGTGTGTTAACAAAGGTAAACGGGAGATCATTTTTTGAAGGGACAATATGTGAGAATAAATATGTTACCTTTGACGCAAGGGTAAACCCCATTGCACAGATTGCTTTTAAGAACTTATTCGGGTCTGCCCCTCCCGTATTTGGATCAAACCTGCTCTTCACTTCTGCTATCAAGAGCCACCCACTGCAAATGGTCATCATGCTCTCAAATTATGAGCTGGAAAAATCAGACAAAAAGATATGTACAGCTACCAAATTCACATGCATACGATGGCTTAAGAACTCTGTGTGCTTCTTGAAGGTAATTTGGGTAGTTTGTGCCCATCAGAGACAGGCAGAAGACTGCAACATCTATAAACGAGGTGTCAAGGGGCGTCTGCAGTCAAAAGCACAATTATTTAAGAAAAACAATCTTAGAACGAAGCATTAATGAAAAAAATGTCCTTACATTATAAAGATCAGTTTTGCTTCAATAAACTCGGATATGTCGGGAAAGAAAACAGTAAAATGATTGCAGCTGTGCTCAAGTAGGGAAAATCCCATATGTCAGAGCTTACTGTTAAGTGTCAACCACCAAGGTTGGGGGGTCAAAACAACTATAAGAGCCCACAATGATAACCACAAGCTAACACTTAGAAAAAAAATAATGTAATGTGTTCTTTACAGTGGAAGCTGAAAGCAACTTTGACCTGCCCCCCAGTTTGACCATTCCTTATATCATAAAGAGAAGTTCGCTTGCATCATTCAAAAAGATTGAATCTAATCTCTTTGATGCCCAAACTATATCTTTTTGACAGACAATTGTAAATTAAAACACATTTTCACCAGGGAAGTTAAAAGGGTTCAGTATCATGAAAATAGGATTTAGATATTTCAATTAAATTCCCATCTCATGCTGAATAAAATTTACTTGCAATCTCAAAATTATATACAATACAATCCACACTTCGAAGATCTTTGCACTGGGGACAGAATACAAGAATCTACTTCTTTTAATATATAGTTAGAAGTTACAGGCCAGAATCAAAGTGAGAGAAAAAGTGGAATAAAACCATTTAAAAAAAGGACATGCATATGTCATAATCAAAGCTTGTAAAGGAAGATGTACATGTGACATATCACACTCAATTACTGATGGATCGTTCGAGACAAGATCTAAAGAGAAGACTTTATTCTTGACATTTTTTGCAAGGCGTGCATCCCCTGTAATACAATGGAATATGATGACAATGAGATCATACCCAAAAGACAAACTAAGAACTCATATTTGATGGTATATATTCAGAAAATTTCTAATTTCAAGGTTTTACATTCTTACCACAGCCAAAATCAGCCACAACTAATGATGGGCTGTGATCCTTCAGCCATTTTGCAATAATATTAACCGGTTGCTCCGGCCAATGTGACATTTGCTCCTGATATCCTGTATGATACTGGTCAAGTAAACATAAGTTACAATGCAGAATATTGAAACATAGAATAAGCTGGCAGTATTTTAGTAATAATGTTTTACAGCAATCAATGGTATAAACAAAGTTGCAGGAAGAACAAATAGGAGTAAAGAGTAACTAAGATAATATGGCAATCCCTACTCAAAACAAGCCCCATTCTTGGGATTGTCAGGATATAGATCTCTAATTCGAGATCTTTTAAGTGGGTGGGAGAATATTTATCAACCTTGGAGACCATAGGAATCTCAAAATCTAGTCATCATATAGCTCTACAATAAAATTCGTGTGTCGGATATTGAGGTTTGAATTAAGTTCCAATGTATAAGTAAAAATCAAAAAAATCCAATCAGATTTCATATCTATATTTATGGTCTTTGCATGAAGTACGTGCTCCTTTGTTTGATATAACATCACATATATTGCATTAAGCAATTATAAGAGCTCATTACATCGGATGTACTTGCTGTACCTGGCAAAATCATTACACACCAGAACTCTAGTTTTGAGTCAAATTTTATGACTTCATTTGGACTTAATTTTCTGGTACTGTCACATCTGTTGTTTTATGCAGAAGTCCTTTGATGTGATGGCAAATGAGATAGAGATTAAGGATCTTCCAGTCTGTCAGGTCAGATGTTACAGTTAATCGCCTATATCATGAGGAAAAAATTGTGGTTAACATAAATGTGGCATGCTTAAATTACTGTTTAGTTAAAGGAAAATTAAAAACTGGGTAAATTTCTTAAGTATAAGAATGAACATGTTGTTTTGAAGCCAATTGATTGGCAAAGAAAATAGATCAATCACAAGAGAAGCATCCAGTCAAGATGCCTAACAACTTTCAAGGATCTCTTCCACTCAAAAGTAAACAAAAAGATGTACAACTTTCAATGATATCCAATTATCCTGATTTTACCTGTTATGCTTGTACTTGGTCCACTTATTAAGAAACAGTACCAAACTCAAAACAAAAGGAATACATTGACGTATACATTCCTATTTGACTCTGGAATTAAGCAGAAGTCAGGAGTTGATATACACATTAAGTAGTAATTCTTCATGCAAAAACACTCAGCACAAACAAAATATTAGGGTTCTTGAAAGTGAAACATAACATGTCAATTCACTGCATGTCAGAAACAGAAAACATGATAGTTGAAGGCACTGAAAAAATTAATCAGTTTTATGGATAAAAAAAAAAACACAACACATTGAACTAAAGAATCCTACATGTCGAGAGGAAACTAAAACATTTGTGAGTTTAAAGTTCTCTATGAGCCTTAGTATACGGATGTAGTCTTCCACAGTTTGTTGTATATTAGTAATTGCAAGCCCATTCATGTAGCTTAAAAGGGTTAGAGGATGAGCATCTTCCAGTATTTGACATTAGATGTTATTGTTAATAAATAGTGAGAAGTGAAGTTTCATAGTGTTAAAATATAGGTGAAATGCTTGAAGTGAAGTCCTTCAATAATGAGTTGTAGAAAATATGAAGTATATGCACAAACAGACCAATGTGTAATGTCTCAGAAGCTCAAATTTTCTGTTTTTCCGTCTCGACGTCTTATAATTCAATGATCACATTAGCAAATGTAACGGCAACCAAATGCAAATAATTAAACAAAAAATTCTCACCATATTAAACAACGTTGGATCTTCTTTAAAATAGTTAAGCGCTTCATCCCCGCTGCAGAAGAATGAGAGAAAGAAATTTGAAGAGCATATATATAGATACTAGAAATTACCCATCCATGAAGGAGTAAGCACAAAGGTACAAACACGGTCAGAATAACAGAACAACAGAAGTAAACATACGTGCAGGTATAGAGCTTCTCGTTAATCATCCGAAAATGGCCTCCCGATAACCTTGCTCTCATCTGCAAAACATACAACATCCTCAAACCAACACTCATTAGTTAATGCACTGAAGCAAGAGTCCAAAATTCAACTGCATATACCGAAGCACATCAAAATTGAGAAAGAGAAACAGAAGAACCTTGTCGAGAAAAGCGGAGGATTTGGAGTCTCCGAGCGAAATCGAACGGCAATGGGCAGCAGAGTGTCCTTCGCCTTCGATGTTTACCGAGCTTTTACGATCATTGGTGTGCTTCGGATCGATAGAAACAGGTTCTTCAGTCGAACTCTTGCGATGCCTCGACCTTTTTCGTTTTCGTTCCGATCTCTTCTCCTCTGCCGTCGCCGTCATCGCTCCGATTGGCAAACAACGATTGAAGATGATGATCAGATCAGGGCTGCAAAGATTCCCGGCGGAAGTAAATGAAACCGACCGAAGATGGGCCTAGCCTAAAGCCGACAGTGGACAGTTGGCCCAAATAATGGGCCGAGAGGCCCGGGTAAGTTTTTTGGGCTAAATGATCACTAGTGCAGCCTACGGGCCTAAATATGTTCTTGGAGATTGGGCTAACGCTAGGAGCAAAATAATAGGAAAATGCTATTAATATATTATGGCTACCGTTGACCTGCATAATATAATTAAAATATTTGAAATATCTCCCAATTTAAGGTGTGAGACACGAGAGGTATTTTTATCATTTGTGATATATTATATAGTTTAAGAGACACTAATAGCATGATCCAAAATAAAAAAAAAATTATATTTGGCACTTATCGACAAATCATCCATAAGGGGTGAACTACAAAAAAATTATAACATTCAGACTCATCAAATCAAATCGTTTAAACTATTAAATTATAATTTTACAAAATTAGTGATCACTTATGATTTAATCATTTTAAAAATTATCCAAAATTCTTTATAGCATACTTCTTAAATATGATTGAATAATTTTTGTATGCATATTGACAATTAATAGTCTTACATTCTATATTTATCTGTAACATACATGCACGTTAATTACCATTATGTAATAGTTTTTTTTTAAATTATCCAAATAGTTAAATTATGATTTGAGTAGTTTCAAGCACAAAATAATTTAATTATAATTTGAAAGATAATTAGACTCCTATTAACTATTTGATTTAAAAAAATACTTTATGAACTACTAATATTGACCATTATACACCTCAAAATCATGTAAAGTAGGCACGAATGAGTAATCTTTTGAGCTGAATGAATCATGATTTTTTTTTTCATATTTTTTGTGTTTCCTATTTATACAAGAGGCACATAAATAGGCTCAAAATAGTATTTTATGAATTTTTATTGTCAAAAGGATAAGACATGATTGTCCTATTTTTGACTCTTGACTCTAATATCTCGTCTTATGCCTCGTCATGTACTTTAATGGGGCAAAAGTTTTCACCTCATTTCCACCCTAACAAGGCGTGATGTAGGGTTGAGGTACCCCAAATCCCAATCCACAAAAAAAATAAAAAGTTTTATTGTTAATAAAAAAAAATATTTCATATCATATTTGTACACATTTTTATTTTTAATAAAAAATAATAATTTAAAATTCACCTTAGAGATGATGGCTCATACCTTCACAATGACTTACTTGCTTAGTTAATAAAATGTATTATATTTATATTTATATTTATACTTATACTTATATATATATCTAGAAAAGTTAGGTAATATTTTTTTTTTTTTTTTGTGTTTAATAAAATAGATAATGTGTATATATATATTTATAAAAATATAATTTTAAAGTAGGATTTAAGACAATATATGAGAATATTAAATATTATTTCTACCCTTACTCTAGTTGAAAATTAAACAAAGATTCTTCGATCTGACTCTAGTCAAATAACTTTTGATCTCGTCTTATCTTAAATATCTATCTTCACATATTCAAATCATTTTATTAACATTAAAAAATAAGTAATCATTAACAAAAAGACAATAAAATTTTACTAATTTTGAAATTTATTATTAATAATTGACCATATAATGTTTGGAATTTGTTTTTAGGAATGAAAATAGACTAGTATCCTTTTGTCTCATTTTTTGGGTTGGCATTCCATTCTTGCTCTTGTTTGTATACCCAAGCTGGAATCCATGAAATAATGCACTTAAATCCTCATTTACTCATTGCCATCCTATTCCTATTCCTATTCCCCTCACATGTCCACACTCCATAGTCCAGACCTGAATAACTGGCTTTTTCATTGAGAGATTGTTAGACTAGATGTAAATCATAAAAGGCCTTGTACCCACCCATCAATCACCTTCCATACCTAACCCATTGAGAAAAATATTTCAAGTCCATTAGTTGCTCCAAATGAATTAAATTTGTCAAATACCCAGCCATCGAAACGAGCAAAAAAATTGGCCATCTCTAGATGCTATGATATTATGCCTCTACTACATGCATTTATATATATTAACATAAGACCCTCTCTGTCCCTCTCAAAGCAAGCAACTCACTTCCGTGACTTTTTGAACCATCAGTCATAATTGTGTCATGCATTGCTCATGCAAGAGGATGCAGCTAACATTTGATTTCTGAACACAACTGATGTGGCGTTATGACAAACGTTAAACATTAAGAGGTAATTAACAAGCCAAATTAAGTTTAACAGAGATTTAAACAAAAAAAAAAAAAAAAGCAAGTTCACTGAGAAAAGAATAAAAATTCATGTGATTGAACCGTGCAAACAAGACAAGACAACAAGATAAGCTGCAAAAATGGAGGACAGGAAAGTATGTAATTGTCAGCCAATGGATAAAACAAAAACCTGATTAAAAGATACAAAGGCAACTGTTGTTTGGAATGAAATAATTTGGCAAATATGAATGTTCTCTGCATGCATGCTTTTACACAAATTTTTAACCTTCCAAATGTTTTTGGGGCCACCTTTTGAAGATGATTCCTCAACTGCTTATACTCTTTTAACAATTTTGAAGTCAATTCTAGTTGCTTTCTATTGGCTGAAACTAACTCCCAACACTCACCAAACTGGGCATATTACCTCCAAGAAATCCGACCAAACTATTTAGAGGTTTTTCTGGACCTTTCTTTCACCATTGTCTGGACAAAGAGCTCGCCTGCCCTATATGATGATCGAACCTGAAAGAGTCGATGGGTTAGGGCCTTGGAGAGGCTTGTAAGGAAATAAAATGCAGGCTTTAAAAGTTTCACATAAGTAAATCGAATAGTTCCTTCCAATTTGGCCAGAAAACAGATGAGTTCTGACTCTCTTTTATGACACAAATTTTATCCAGTCTAGTCATGATCAGGCTCGTGAAAAACTATAATGTATCAAACCTGTATCTCATTGTATGGGGTCTACTAAATGAATTATAACTTGTCAATCATTTCTATCTGTGATTTTACTTCTGTAAGGCCATTAGAACTTATTTACATCCCCAACGATTTGTCATTTTTCCAGAATTCATTTCTTTGACCTGATGGATTTGAGTTTGAGAGATGTATCTGGTTCAACCAGTAAAGGTGACCATTGATACTTCTAGAGCAAGTAGGAACTCAAGATGATTGCTTGTTAGTTAAAAAACAAAAATAGGTCAGAAATTTACCAGCGGTCCACTGGCCACGTAGCGGAAACCCATAGATTCTCCAAACTCTTTCCAGAAGGCAAATTTCTCAGGGGTAACATACTCTTTAACAGTTAGATGTAATGGAGTTGGCTGCACAAAAAAACAAACACTTGTCAATCTTAATGTCCTCAAAGTTGATGACTGCCAGTGCATCTAACAAAGACAAAGGGCAATCTGTTAGGTGCCAGCTTTATGAACCTTGTATTCACCATTCAGCCAAAGCGGTACTCAACTCAGGCTGACAAAGTGATCAACCTTGAGTTAATTTTAGATCTACCTATATTCCTAGCTATAACCATGCATACGTAGCTATACAACATGAAGCACATGCAAAATTTTTAAGGCCACCCACCATCTCTTTATAAACTCCTGGAATGCAGAAGTCCAAATCCATTTTAACCCCCCATAAGATGAGAGAGCTTGATATGCATGACAAGCAATTGCAGTAAGGAGTTAGGTATTATCTCACCTGTAAATACTGGCCAAGTGTCAGAATGTCGACATCAATGGCTCTTAAATCGGCCATCGTTTCCTTAATCTCATCATCAGTTTCGCCAAGGCCCAACATTATGGAAGATTTTGTGATCATTCCCTCCTTACTATGCTTGGCATGTTTCAGAACAGATAAGCTCTGTTCATATCTGTATCATCCAAATAAAGTGCTTAATGGATAGTAGAAAACCAATTCGTTGCATGGTAAATTTTGATATTATTTCAGGACTAAGTGACATTTCCTTCTCAGATATATTGTGATTGTTTCTTTGTGACCATTGTTGAGTATATGCACAAACCAAAAGCAACTTAATCAGGGTTACTGTAAAACTAAGAAGAAGAATATGTAAATTAAAGACAAACAAATCCTAGGTGGTAATTTTATAAGAACCCAAAATTATTTGCCCTTGATTGTCTTTGCTGCAATTAAGAGGCAGACACCAGCAAAAGTTCCTGATATGTTTTTAAGTAAACTAATCTTTCATGGAAAATCACAAATACTAATTATTAGCAACAACTGACTAATTAAATGTAAAATAAAATGTTGACCAATGCCAATTCAAACCTCTTGCTGCAAATTCCAAATAATTCATCTCGTGTAATTTGCATAGGTGAATCAACGAAGCCATAGATTATAGAATAATATGATATGTTTGGTAAGTGTCTACAAATGTTTAGAAGCCTATATTGAGTGTTGGTATCCAACGCAGTCCAACAAAATTAAGCACCTTCTTAGATGTTTTGTGCTTGTTTATCCATATAGAAAACAAGATAAAAAGAAGCAAATTTCTACAAATGTAAAAGCAAAAGTAACTTATCTAAGAACTGCACCAGAAAGAAAAATGAAAGAACGTCATCTCTCAACATAGAAAAGAGATAATGGTTCCTTTCAAACAATGAATTGAACTCTGTATGCCGTGCAGCACTCTCCTATTTTCACTCCAGATGCACCACAAAACCTGAAAAAAGTGGTGGTCAAGTACATCTCATACGACAACCCTAGGAAAACCCAAACACCAACAACATATCAAAACTTAATTCTACTAGGTGAAGTCAACTATATGAATTCTAGTTCACCAATCATTCCTATCTATGGTCAGGATCTTGATCCCAAGAGTACAAAAAATCTAAAATTGAGGCCCACATCACTCACCATACACCATCTGGGAAAATAAAATTCCAAACCTCTTGGGCAATGAGGCAATGAAGGACGCAGTTAACTGATTTCCAATTCCTCACAAATTAGGTACCATTCTGTTAAATCATGTGAGAACGGACTAAAAGAAGTGGTCCAAACAACAGTAACATATCAAGCATTATACATTGGTGGGTGAGCTATACAAATTCCAACTCACCAATAATCCCTATCTATAGCCATATCTTCAATAAGGCTTTTATAACTCATATCATATCTAAGTTTATCACGGTTTTCTTGGTCTTCATCTGCTCTTTTGCTAAGAGCTCTCCTCATAGGGGCCTCTATTGGTTTTTTTCTCACATGTTCAAACCAGTTTAATTGTGTCCCACGCATTTTATCTTTAATAAGAACCACTCTGATCTTTCTATGAAAAAACAAAAAGAACTTGGCGGGGGGGTGCCCTTCATCTCCATGAGGTTTTTCAAGGGATGAAAACTCTCCCTTACTAAAGAAGGCATTGTAGAATTCTTGACCCATAATTTGGTGACTGACAGTAGTAATAATAATAATAGTAACAATAACAAAATAGTGGTAATGGCTAAGCATATCTAGAAAAGCTGTTGTGGACTTAATTTCCCTTGGCCACCATATCTACTCTATTATTTGGTAAAGTTAAAACAGACCAAATGAGTGGTTTTAAGGCTGACAATGGCTCCATGAGTGGCTTTACAGATTAATGGGGACTCTTTGGTTGCAGTGAACAGTAAATGTGAAGCAAGAAATTTTTCCCATTAAGTCCACCTGATAAGAACTGAACTATATTTGCCAATATATAACCTAAATACTAATTATTTAATTGAAGCATGATACTTGTACTTGAAAGGCCAACTCTCCTAATTGTTCAATAATTGAGACCCAAGAACAGAAACTTTGAATCTTCAGCTGCAAATATCTAGATCTACTAAATTCCAACTACATTAAGACCTATGGACCCATAAAAAGTTGACTTCCAGAAGATTTTCTAACCACCGAACTACTCCTTAACTATAAAACTGAATAAAAGATTAACAATGGCATGCAATGATAAAAAGCTTCTGATGTTGGAACTTTTAAAAGTGGTGAATGGGTGAAAACACAAAATAAAGATTGAGTAACCCTTGAATTCAACTACAAGGTTCCAAGTAGATCAAAAAATAATTTGTAACTTAGCCTTTCCTAGAACATTATACTCTTTGACTGCCTGTCCTTTCCCTTTCCTAGCATGCTCTGCATTACAAGTATACATGCTTCAAAAAGAAAAGAAAAGAAACCTATGTGAGAAGACTATAAGAAATCCATGATGAATAATGCAATTGCAGGGGGATCTATATTCAGAATTCACAAAAGAACAGTAAAACCATTAAAGAAAAAGTTAATGATCGCAACTTTAAAAGGAAGCCCTGTAGAAAATATTGGTTGAAGAAATGGCATTACTCATTGGATCATCTGGTATGTGATTTGTTAAGATAAAGCAACTCAAGAAAAATCTGCCTTAGGTTAAAATGTGTATTGAATAATAATGAAGCTTGATTGTATACATCGACACATGGTTATAATAAGTACAGCTAAATTATTACTGCAGGTAGGGGAGAGAGAGAGAGATGGCTTTCATAAAACTAACCCAGCCCTTGGATCTCTAACAATACGCTGGAGCCGTCTCACAGTTTCAATGTTGTGGGCAAAAACATCTAATCCAGAGTGTACAAGAGTAGCAACAGCATTCAAGTCACCCCGAAAATCAGAAGTCAGGCACTCAACCATGATATCAGGTTTGAGTTTCTGCCAAGCAAGGAATAGATGAAATTCAGATTGTTTTATGTCAAGCTGAAATGCAGAACTTTAGCAATTAAATTTCAGTTCAGAAATACACATACCTTCATGGCTTTGACAGTTTCAGCAAAATGTCCACTCCCACCATCAGGTAGATCATCACGGTCAACGCTTGTGAGGACAATATAATCCACACTATAAAATAGATTAGAGAAGAAAAAAAATATGATTATACTTGAAAATGAATATTTCTATCCAACGAAATGAGAAACTAACATAAAAAACTCAACTAGTGGTTGGTAGTTAATTTACCATCTTCTGTTAAGAGAGAGAGCATGTTAATATTTCTGAGGAGAATGGAATAACATCTGAACCATAAATTATTTTGCTTATAACCATGCTACATAAGGAACTAAATTCCAGTGTGAAAGCAGTTGCGGTATAACAAATGCAAGCAAGTTGTTGACTGGTCAAATTTTGTTACTTGGGCATTGGTGAAAATTTTGGCCAGAGAAAGAAAAGAAAATGTGTAAGTACTAAACTGACCATTGGTGTATCATACATGGAGGAAAACTGACCTTTTGGCTCTTTTTTTTTTCTTTTAATTATGATTTTGCTCTACCATGAGCAAGACTTGGTAGCAATGGTAAGTTTATTCCTTTATGACTGGAAGGTCTAAGGTTCAAGTTGTAGAAGCAACCTCTTGGAAAGCAAGGGCAAGCTGAGCACAGAGACGATCCTCTCCTAGTCCTCACAAAGAAAAGAGCCTAATTACTAGAGAGAAATCTTTTATGGGTGAGCCTTAATAGCAATGGTAAGGTTGCTCCTTTGTGACCAAATATCATATTGAAGGTTGCTCCTTTGTTTATAAAAGACGTCTTTTAGCAGCAGGTTGGCTTGATCTGTTGGAATTGTTGTCTTTTGCTTGGCTGGGCATCACCTCATGGTCCTCATCTCCGCCCACCCGGGGGGAGGTAGAGAGCCTCCATTGTTACTTGTTATTATGACCTCAAACAAATAGTCAGTTCACCAGTGAGTTATCCCAGCATTTTCTGTAACCTAAATGGATATGCTTGGTAGAATGAGAAGTTCCTCTAAAACACGACAAATAATGAAGATTCTATATGGATAGATTCATTAAGTCCAGCTACATTATTGATGGTTATCTGTTGCTAAATTGTGGCTATTTACACGCACTAACTTGCTAAAAGAAAATTTGTTCTTACTGAAACTATAGTTTAAATAAAACCAAATTATCCTTGGGATTTCTAGCTGAAAAAAGTATACCTGTTCAGGATTTCAACCAAATTGTTTAATGCTGAGCTGAGAATAGTATGTCCCAAATTCCAACTCCATTCATCCAGAGGCAATGCTAGAGGGAATATACAAAGCAAGTTTTTGCCTTTATCGAAACTAATACAGAAGATTTAAAACCAATCTGTTTCTGAAACAGCAGAATGATGTATCTTACTTTAAGGAAACTGTGCTGAATCTAGGTGCCACTACCACCATATAATTCTTGTTGGTTCACATATTTCTTATGGAACAGGAAAATGTGTTCTTGAAACAGCATCAATATTCTCTTTTAATTTGAATTCAACCAAGTTAATGAGTCATCATCACTAATTTAATGCCAAAAAAAAATGAAAATGAATTAAAAAGTTTTAAAATGTACATATGGCAGATCTCTTGCACCTTTGAATTTTGACAGTTGGAAGAACCGTTTGTATGCTGATACAGAGCCTTATACACAATGATACAATCTTACAGTAACATCTTCAAATTCCTAAGTGCTTGTGTAGCAAAGTTATGAAGGAAGAATAGTTTATTTTGTTTTGGTTCTACGTGCTCCATTAGCTCCTGTTTTCATTATTTCCTTGGCTCTATGCCTCAAACAATTTAATTTGGACAACCTTTCCCCTATTTATTGACAAATCACAAAAGACTGTTCGTCAGTCATTGAAGTTAAAATTGTTGAACATTCACCTTTTGTTAGAGCGTCTAAATACTATAATCATCACCTCCTGGGAAGAAAAACCAAACTTCATATGTCAATGGCTTTTTAGGCTTAAATTCCAATAGATGACCATCTTTAAATGGCAACATTCAAGCAAATTAACGAATTTCTATATAATAGAAAGTTAAACCTGATGTCAAAGAGAATGGAACCATTCCAATAGATTGACACCCAAAACAAGGACTAAAAAAACATTCATTCGCTCAAAAAAAGAGGAGTTGGAAAAACATACCCCCAACTAGCAATAGCCTCAGCAGTGTTCTGTGGCTCCATTGGATCAGGCGGGGCAGGATTCCTACTGGTTTTCACGGCGCAGAATCTACAGCCACGGGTGCAAGTATCACCAAGAAGCATGATTGTTGCAGTGGCTATACCATCTTCCCCTCCATTCCAACACTCTCCAATGTTAGGGCATTGAGCCTCTTGGCAGACCGTGTGGAGATTCAAACGAGACAAGGAGTCCTTCACCTCCTCAAACCTCTCCCCTTGCGGAGCTCTCTGCCTCAACCATCCTGGCTTCTTCACATTCGGATCCCTCCCCGTATAGGGTCCTAGGCTGCCGCCCTGTTTCTCCAGGGACTTTAACGGGACGCCGCCGCCGCCGCCAGAATCCGCCGCAGCAGCAGCTGATGTAACTGCTGCCTCCGATGTTGAAGACATTAATGGTCTCACTCCGTCAATTTCGCCCTTAACATTCCTTCTTGCAGTAGAAGAATGAAAAGAAGAAGAAGAAGATGATGATGATGATGATGATGTACTCACAGATTCGCACCTAATACCACTAACCCTACCAATTGTCGAAGATGACAAACTAACGCAATTACTGAACCCGAAATTATCATGACGACGACTGTAATGATGATAATTAAGAGGCCCCGGAGCTCGAATCGAGATGGAAGCACCAGAACAAAACGAAGATGAAGAGTAGGAAATTGAAGGTTTGGTGCACAGGCACTGATGAATCATCTTCCAACAACAATGAATTGGGGGAGTAATTTGATCCAGAAGCTGTGATGGGAGATTGAATGTGGATTGCAAAGGCTAACAAAGAGGGGTAGAAACAATTCCCTGCTCTAATCAATCAAACAGAGTGAAGAGAGAAGGAAGAAGGAACAGTTTGAGGCGGGTAATCTTCTCCCTTGAACGTCATCCATGGCCTTCTCTTGATATGTCCGCCCCCCGAGCTTTCAATCAATGAATTCTTGGAGCATCGGCCGCTCAACTACCAGCAAGTACCAAAAATCAATCTCCTCTTACTTTACGTGAGACAAAGCATGGAGTGGTCAAATTCATAAATAATTTTTATAAATTAATATGATATATATATATTTATAATAATTTTATTTAAAATTAAAAATATTTTATAGTTAAATAAAATTATTATAAATTTATGTAAAACTATTATGAATTTGTGTGTATCACATTAATTTGTTAAAATTATTTGTCAAATTTACTTATAAGTATAACATTTTTCAAAATTTATTATACAAAATTTGAGAATTTATTGAGTTCTCCAAACTCACTTTTAAGTGTTATTTTTATAGATTTTTTATATTTTTAAAAATATTATATTCATAAATAAATTTAATAAATAACTTTTATAAACTAACGTGTAATTCATAGAATTTATAATAATTTTATTTCTAGATAAGAAAATTATGAATTATTGTTAATTTTATATAAGAATATTATGAATTATTGTTAATTTTAAATAAAATTATTATAAATTTTATGTGCATTACGTCAATTTATAAAAATTATTTATTAAATTTAGTTATAAATATAATTTTTCCCTCTACAAAAAATTTAAAGAGAAAAGAAAAAAAACTAGAGGGGCAACATAATCACCTCCTTTCCTCTCATTCTTTTAAATTTTCATTCCTTTTAATTTTCGAATATATAAAGGATAAGAAACCTATTTTAGTAATTTTATATATTTTTATTATTTTATGCTAAAATAATTTTTCTCATAAAAAATGTAATCACTTTTTCTTTCTCTTTCTTTTCCTTTTTATTTTATTTTATTTTTATTTTTATGTAAGCATTCCCTTTTGCTCGTCTCAAAACTATCCAAAATAAGCTAGCGAAATGAGATAAAATAAGGTAAGTTTGATTATATAAAAATATTTGGAAAATAAATATTGAGTTTTAAACATAATTATTTGGTAAAACATTTGATCTTAATTTAAAGTATTTTAATATACTAAAATATTTAAGTTTGGGCTCTTTATATACAATACCAAACACTCTATTTTTTATTATGTTTTTGTTATAATCTCATCTCACACGAGAGACCTACATCAATAATTAATGGTAAATGGTAATGTTAAATTGAAACTAAATAAAAATATTAATCTCTAAAGTTGATAAAATTAAAAAATTAAGTCTAATATAAAAAATCAAAATAAAAGTTAAATATTTTCAATGAATTATTGACCGCATAATACAATTGAAATGATTTTAAAGTTGTTGTGGTTAACTAATAAAATTGAAAGTCAAAACTATAAATTTATAATACAAGACATAGAATGGCATTTTTGTAGTCCTTTGCCAATTATTTTAGCTGAGAGCATATACCCATTTTTATTTTTTACATAATGAGAAGCACTTAACCAAAACTTTGGCATAAATGCTCATGTCTTTACTTACACAGAGTTAACAAATAAAATGGTGCTCAAAGTGTTACATCATTAATTTAAATGGTACGTCACACCTTTTGAGTAATTAGTACCCTTAAAACAAATTTAACAAAGATAAATTAGAGATAAAACTATTTTATTTATTTCATGAAAATGTGACTTATCAATTGAAAATACAACCGATACAGTTATAGCAACGGCTCCAACCAAATCAGAAGGGAAAGGATACGCGAAGGGGTTTCAGAAAGCATCCTGATCCGGGTAAATAGATGGTGTCTTCAACCTAATCAGCTAAGTTTCAGCAACATTGCATTTGCATTCATACCAACTATGGGCGTGGCGTTTCAACAGAGTGACAATTTTTCGGCATTAATACAAACCGGCACCGTGGAAACCAACCAAAATTGAGCAAAAACTTCTAATACTGGCATTCATTTTCATCCTCACAATGCGCCAAACAAAAATAGAGCAAATGATAGATAGAGCATCTTTCATCCAGACCTTTTATAGAAGCTATACGCCACAGCAATGGTTGCAGCTGCTCCGATCACTGCAACAGCTGCGAGAACATCAGTTTGCTCCCAATTCCCGATCCAGCTTGAAGGTTTGCCCACCCCCTTCTTTTCTTGGATTTCTACAGTTTTTTTCACTTCAAAATTTCCATCTCTACAGCAAGAAAATCCATTGGCACCCTGACAACAGCTTCCCACATCTTCCTTTTTGTCTTGGATGCCATTTTCTTTGGGCTTTTCAGTGTTCTCCAGACGCTCTCCATTAGCGATCTTCTTATCACCCACACTTTCAGAATGTCCAACAGGTGCACCCATTTGTCCCCTGCAAACAGACGTGATTAACCACATGTTCCTTTTTTTTTAAAAAAAAAATTACAGAGGAATTAGAAAGAGCTAACCAATAATAAGCAAATTGAATAGGCAAAGATTAATTTGATGATAAATTAAATGACACTGATTTTCAGTCTGAAAATGGGCTGCCAAACACGGTTCCGTAATTTCACCCCTACTTGTTTTTTCTTTTTTTGCTTGGGTACCCCACTAGTTGCTTTTTCAGCACACAAATTTTGAACTAAAAAACATTTCCCTAAATTAAAACAAATGCATCATCATGCAAAACCGATAAAGAAACTGGATGTTAGGATCGGTTTGATACCACTTTGTTAGGATCTCTCTGACAGCACCTGTTAGGAATCAAATACCGCAAAATAATACAGAAATCAAGACACAGAAAATTTAATATGGTCCGACACCAATGCCTACCTCCACGATTATTTGACTGTGAAACAATTATTTGACTATGAAACACCCGAAAAACACAACCTTCTAGATAACTGGTTGGCCAAACTCCGAAAACTCAGATAATCTCAAGATGTGGTCCAATTAACAACTGAACCGAGGACGTTTTTTTATAGACAACAATCCTAATTGGACTAAGCCTCATACACCTATCCCCATCTCCTATATATAATCAAATTGGGTTTTATTAAGACAATCTCTATTAAACCAAAATTTGAGGACGACTTATCCTAACACTGGATAACCAACTCATATTCTAATGACAAAAGAGGGAAACAAAACTAGACAGGAGGGATTGCAACCCCAAAAGATTAAATCACAACCAGAAGCCACAGCATTTCCACTGTCTGAGTAGATAGATCAACTGCAGAGCCCCCGCATGCGTGCACACACACAAAAAGAACAGAAAATAAAAAAACTAAAAGAATTTCCCTACACACAAATTAAGACTTTCAAGCTGAGAAATGCATTTTGGTTACCAAGAAAGCTACACAAGGATCACTCCTTGCCTTCATGCGCAGACTGATTAAGGGCCAGGAAGAAGGGGGGGGGGGGCACCCCCTCTGGAAAATAAGAATTAATTAATTTGTTCTGACATTAACTTTTAAATTAACTAACTATATTACCTTTTAAATGTGTAAGAGTTGCTAAGAGTGGCAGCATGGCTGAGCGGTTTAAGTGTTAAGATTTGGTTCTACAATGAGGCAGCGCAGGTTCAAATACCACTGGGTAACATTTGAAGCAAATTTTATTATTTACATTATTTATTTTGTTAGACCAATTTAGATTGGCCTTTTCTTCGAACTATTTATAATAAATATAAATTATTACAATTAACGTAGATGTTTGTCCAAGTTACATATAAACTATTATAACTGTTGGTGATAGCAGATTCCTAAGAGTCCTATCAAATGGAGACTTTTATCTCTATCTTCTCTTAGTATTTATCCATATGTATTATCAGTTTCTTATTTTCTATTTTATTGTATTTTGTAATCTAATCTCTTCCTACAAATTATGAGAGATATTAGAGAGTAGTATTGAAGTAGAAGTCTTTAGGGTCCAAGAGTGTATGTCTATAAGAAAGCCCTTGTATCAGTTTTTCAATATATGAAGAATTAGATTGATTTCTTCTACATAGTATCAGAGCGCCAGGTTATCTAGGATTTTAATTTTACCCAATTTTTTTTATTACCTGGTACTGTTTGGTACTGGTTTTACGTGGCCTTCATTGCCACGCCTTTTGGTTCGTGACACCTTCGCGATCTTCTTCTTCTTCATCGACCACCTGCCTTCATTGCAGATTTTTTTTCCTTCTTCCATCAGTGAGTGATCTCGGAAGCCTTTGACAGTATGACAAAGACATCCAAGGTAAACCCTACATCCTCCATTCCTTCTCCTAACATAACAGAAGATCTAAGTCTGCTAGACTCTACTCCTATGGCTGTCGAATTGCCAACTCTTCATCAATCCTACTGATTAGATGGTAGGAATTATCTTCAATGGGCTCAACTGGTCAGAACTCTCCTCAAGGGCCGAAGCAAAGGAAGTCACTTGACAGCAAATCCACCGAAAGAAGAAGACCCATCCTTCATAGCATGGGATGTGGAAGACTCATGAATTCTGTCATGGCTGTGGAGTACAATGCAACCAGACATCAATAGGAACTATATGTTCCTAAACACAGCCAAGGAAGTGTGGGAAACCGTCCAGCAAACCTTCTCCAAGGTTAGAGATGCATCAGTGATCTTTGAGGTAAAAACAAAGATCAACTCCACTAAACATGGGCCGCTAACAGTGACCGAATACTACAACCAAATGAGGGGCTTATGGCTGGAACTCGATTAGTATCAAGCAATTAAAATGGTGTGCAAAACAGATGCTGATGCCCTTCATCAGATTGTGGAGAGAGATCAAATTGTAGAGTTCCTAGCCGGCTTGAATCAAGAGTTTGATCAAGTTCAGGTACAAGTCCTAGGTAAGGACAAACTTCCTAGCCTAAATGAGGTTTTTGCCATTGTTCAAAGTGAGGAGAATAGAAGAAGTGCGATGATTACTGATTATAGTCCTGAAGGATTAGCCTTCTTTATCAAAAACAAAAGGGAGATGGGATGAGGTTTGGGAGATCAGTCACCCAAACAAGGAATACAAGTTGAGAAAAGACAATGGTGTACTCATTGCAAGAAACCCCAGCATACCAGGGAAACTTGTTTTAAATTACATGGAAAGGAGGCTGTGTTGAAGAAGATTGGAGGATTTAAGAATATGAGATCTCAAAGTTATCTCTCTAGCAAGGATCCGGAAAAAAAGGGTGAAAAAGAAGAGCCAACAGAGGATGATCTAAAGCTGTTAAATGCTGAAGAACTCAGCAAACTAAAAGCCTTCCTAAGAACCTTCCAAGATGGAGCTTCATGCTCCACTGATCAGCAAGATATATCTCTAACCAATTGTTCTTTTTTAGCTTCGAAAATTGAAAGGGATAACATATGGATCCTTGATTCGGGAGCCACAAATCACATGACACCTAATCCCAATTTTTTTGAGACCTGTGAGCCCCTTACCACTGCCAAACAAATCACCATTGCAAATGGTGTATCAGTCCCTATTACCGGAACAAGTACCATTCACATTAGCCCTTCTTTAACTCTCAGTCACGCATGTCCCAAATTTGACTACCAATTTGATCTCTATTTATCAATTAACTAAAGATCTAAACTGCTATGCTATTTTTCTTCTCATTTGTGCAAGTTTCAGGCCAAGGACACGAGGAAGATGATTGGGGGTTGTACATTTTGCAAGGGGAGAATCCTAACACAAAAAGAAGAAGGCTTGGGATGGCATATTCCACTGAAACCTCTACTGATTTCTCCTCAATTTGGCTCCACCATCTTAGATTAGGCCATCCTCCTTTCATTTTATTAAAGAACATGTTCCCTAGTTTGTTTAGAAACCTAGAGCCTAGTGATTTTCAATGTGATGTGTGTGTCATGGCGAAGCACCATCGAGTGACTTACTCTATCAGCAATAAATTATCTTCTAAACCATTCTTCTTAGTCCATTCGGATGTTTGGGGACCATCTAAAATTTCAAACTGTTCTAGAGCTAGGTGGTTCATCACCTTCATTGATGATTGCACTAGAATGTGTTGGATGTACCTTTTAAAAGACAAATCTGTCATTGGGTCTACTTTACAACACTTCTGCAAAATGATTCTCACTCAATTTGGCACATCAATTCAACAATTCTGGACTGATAATGCAAAGGATTATTTTAACAATCCCTTGCATCTATTTTTCCAAAAAGAAGGCATTATTCATTAATCATCTTGTGTGGACACCCCCCAACAAAATAGAGTGGCCGAGAAAAGGATGAGACACCTTCTCAATGTCACCCGCACTCTTCTTCACCGTCATCAAGTTCCAAAACAGTTTTTTTTTTTTTTGGGGGGGGGGGGGAGGCTGTGCTAACAACTTATGTGATGAATAGAGTGCCATCTAGGGTCCTAAAACATCAAAGTCCTCTCCAAAAATTAGCCTCCTTCTATCCTGATTTTTCTTTGCATTCTCAACTACCACTTAGAGTTTTCAGGTGTGTGTGTTTTGTTCACATTTCTAAAAACCAACGGGACAAGTTTGATCCGAGGGCTCATAGGTGTGTCTTCCTAGGCTATTCTCCTACTCAAAAGGGCTACAAATGCTACTGTCCTACCCTAAGGAAGTTCTATGTGTCTGAGGATGTTACATTCCATGAAAATGAGTCATACTTTGCCCCTCTTCAAACCAGCAGTCAGGGGGAGCCTAATTTCAGCGAAAATTCAGCCTCTGAAACTTCTGTTCCCTTGGTAGAAACCAGCCCTTTGGACCTTCACCGCCCTTCCATCATGAACCAGCCTCTATTCCCAATGTCTAGCAGTGACCATCAACCAGCCCATGTCATTTCCCAGCCATCTCCAATTCGGTACAAGGGTTCTCCATTTGTTTACAAAAGACGATAGCACGTCTCTACTTAGCAGCCTATCCAATCATCAGTCCCTTGTCCAGCCCTGGAACCTACATCAAGTGAAGATGATGCTCCAGCAGAGTGCAGTCCATGCCCCGAACCTACTGTCCTTGATCTCCCTATTGCTCTTCGGAAGGGAATTAGATCTTGTACTCAACATCCCATGTCCAATTATTTATCCTATCATCTAGCCACCAAAGATTTCTCTCTTCATTGGATGCTATTGTTATCCCAACATTAGTAGAAGAAGCTCTAAAGAACCCTAAGTGGAAAGAAGCTATGCTAGAGAAGATATGGGCACTTAACAAAAATCATACTTGGGATCTCGTGGCCAAACCCAATGGTGTTAAGCTAGTTGGCTGCCGGTGGATATTTAATATGAAATTCAAAGCTGATGGTACTCTTAACCGATACAAGGCAAGGTTGGTTGTCAAGGGCTATACCCAATCCTATGGCATTGATTACCTTGAAACTTTTGCCCAAGTCGCAAAGATGACTTCTGTGCGGGTTCTTATTTCATCGACGGTAATACATGGGTGGCAATTCTAGCAATTTGATGTGAAAAATGCATTCTTGCATGGGGATTTAGAGGAGAAGATATTTATGGAACTACCTCATGGTTTTCACCAGGAAGGGGGAGGAAGAGTATGTAGACTTAAAAAGGCCCTCTATGGGCTCAAGCAATCTCCACGTGCTTGGTGCGGCCGATTTTCTAAAGCTATGCTCTCTATGGGATATCATCAAAGCAGGGGGGATTATACTCTCTTTATCAAGTATCATGGTGATCTGATAACAGCTTTACTTGTATATGTGGATGATATTGTGGTTACTGGTAATGACACTACTGAACAGGTAATCTTAAAGAAGAACTTCGCTAAAGAATTTGAAATTAAAGAACTTGGGGTGCTGAAATATTTCTTGGGCATTGAGGTTGCATACTCAAAAGATGGCATATTCTTGTCACAAAGAAAGTATGTTATGGACTTACTTATAGAAACAGGGCTTCTAGGAGGAAAAGGATCTAGCATACCAATGGATCTGAACCTAAAGTTGCAAGCAAATACCAAAGATGAAGTGATAGATAAAGGGAGGTTTCAACGTCTAGTGGGTAGGCTAATTTATCTCTCACATACTAGACCTGATATAGCATTTGCAATGAGCCTTGTAAGTCAATTTATGCATAATCCCTCCTCAGAACATATGCAAGCAATAAGGAGGATTTTGAATTATCTTAAAGCTACACCAAGTAAAAGAATCTTATTTACCCCAGGGGATGTTTTAAAGATTCAAGGATATGTGGATGCTGACTATGGGAGGTCTCTAGTTGATAGGAGATTCACAACTGGGTATTGTGTGTTCCTAGGAGGTAATCTGGTATCTTGGAGAAGCAAGAAGCAAGATCAAGTGCAGAACTTGAGTTTTGAGCTATGGCTCTAGGAGTATACAAACTTCTATGGTTGCAAATAGTTCTAGAAGATCTAAAAATTCCAGTATAGAGACCCATTGAGTTGCTATGTGATAACCAGTCAGCGATCAGTATAGCTCATAATCCGGTCCAACATGACCGGACAAAACATATTGAGATTGATCATCATTTCCTCAAAGAAAAGCTTGATTCAGGTCTCCTCAATGTCTCATATGTGCCATCAAGGTGTCAAGTGGCTGATATTCTAAGAAAAGGATTGCCGATTGCACAGTTTGAAGACCTAGTATCCAAGCTAAAGAAGTGTGATATACATTCCCCAGCTTGAGGGGGAGTGTTGGCGATAGCAGATTCCTGAGAGTCCTATCAAAGGAAGACTTTTATCTCTATCTTCTCTTAGTATTTATCCATGTGTATTATCAATTTCTTATTTTCTATTTTATTGTATTTTGTAATCTGATCTCTTCCTACAAATTAAGAGAGATATTAGGGAGTAGTATTGAAATAGAAGTCTTTAGGGTCCAAGAGTGTATGTCTATAAGAAAGCCCTTGTATCAGTTTTTCAATATATGAAGAATTAGATTGATTTCTTCTACAATAATGTATATGTTGGCCCAAGTTAAATGTGTAGTTATCAAGCACAGTCATATATTAAATAATTTTAGTATTCTAGTTTGATGCCATCATGCCAATAAGTTGAGCAGCTTAAGCCTTCAGTTTTAAAGGCTCCTTACCCTGTAGGGTTAAAGAGAGAGATTTGATCTATCAAGAGATGGCTTTTTTGGTTCATCACAATTTCTAGTTTTACATGTTTTCACCCTCATTTTCTTCATTCCTTCCAAGTTTCAAATCTTGAAGATTTATGTTTACTAGGTAAAGAAACTTATAGATATTTAGTATGAGACCTCGTAAAGAAATATTATAGATATGTATATATTTTTTCCTTTTTTGCTATTGGTTTTTTTAAAAAAATATTTGTCAGTGTATTTTTGCCCCCTGCTAAACTAATTTTCTGGGTCTGCCACTGCTTGCCTTCAGGAAAGTTTAAACAATAAATAATTTCAAATGTCATGTGGCTATGAGATGATATTAAACAAGATCAGTGGCAGCATAAAGCATTAACAGGGACTCTGCTGAGAAACAATACCAGCATACTGATATTCATGTTTCAAAAACTTGACCTGCAATAATAATCCCCATTTGTTTAACTGGGAGCTTCAAATCCACATCTAAATGGGTTTTCTGAAGAAAAAAACACCAAAATGAAGGATGCTGACGGCCGACCCACTCTGGTTGGCCTCATTAACAAATGCAGGGGTATGGATAACAGCTCTAACTAATTTCCAATGTAAGAGGTGATTACTATCCCTAATCCCCAGTCAAGTATTTGCACATGGAGGCTCAATATAGAAAGACATGTTTTACTTACATATACAAAATATAATCTACGGTTCCAAGTATTATAACCATCTCAAGGTAAAAAGCTTATCCTTTGAACATGGCCAAAATTAGAGTTTATAAATTGGAATCAACTGTACAAAATAACCCATGCACAATTTTAAATATAGATATGGCTCTATTGTTGGCATTCCCAATTGGGTTCTCTACAGATGCCAAAACAAATTCATTCCAAATGCTACCAGAAACAAAGAAAGTTCGTTGTTCTAAGATATGAATGTTTGGAACTTTAAATGGTACTTAACCCAATATGACAATTCAAAAGTGATTACCAGTGCATGAAAATACAAAAATAACAATCAGATGGCCATGCCACAGTGCCACGCTATATGAATAGTTCATTTCTCAGAAAATAGAAGCCACAACCCCTAATCACACTTCCCATCCTATCAACCAACAAAAAGATAATATTCTTTAAATATAATTCAGTAATAGTAAAGTAACTGCATAACCCACAGATTATCGCCTGCCCAAACACAGTCACAACAATTTTAGTCAACATGCCATACAGTTATTAATCTAACTTCTTAAAGAGGAATTGTATTATTATTCATCTAGCTTCTCCAAGAGGAATTGTATTACCAGTCGTGATAGCAACATTAACCAAACAATTCACAAGAAACAAAACAGAAAAATAAACTTCAAAGACAAACCTCCAAAGACGATCTATGATCTTTCCGTTTCCAATATGTTCATCTAGCAATTCACCCACATCATTTGGAGTCACATAACCATACCTACAAAGACAATAAGAAGAACAATTTATCAACATCATAAGAGTGCCAATTGAGTCACTTTCATTCTTAAGGAATTAAGAAACATAGAAAGTGCAACCAAATGCAAACTAACCAGTGACCGGCAATTTTCCCCTCTTTGTCTTCACTGAAAACTATTATATTTCCAGCATATTTATGACCCCCAACATGTGAGCAAGCATTCACAAACACCTGGTCCTTCAGTCCCTTCAGTTCAATCTCCTCTTTAAGCTTCTCAATAAGAACCGGTCCACAAACCCCACACCTCTGATCTCTACTAGCATGAGCACAAACAAATACATGAGAACCAAACAACACCTCCTCCACTCCAGAAGCCCATGGTTTGCCATTCACAAGTACATCCTCCACGAAACCATCCACATCTGAATCCTTCAAACCCCTTTGATCAAGAAATAAACTCAATAAATAAGAAGTGAGGACATTATTCACTAGCCCATGGTTTTCCATTCTTTATTTTGTCAAATTTATCATATCAAGGAAGCAAAACCAAAATTAAAAACCTAATTCGCTAGTACCGAAAATTCTTTTTTGGGGAAATTCAAGAGTTGTACTTCACATGAATAAACAATAGCCATTGAAAGCCTAACCAATCCGCCTGATATACCTGTATTTGATCATTTGAGGGAAAATCAGTACATCTCCGTCAGAAAATTCAGTTCCGTCGCGCCCCTCACATATCGTCAAACGAGTCTGCTAAACGGAACACTAGTTAGACAAAAAATTTCAACTCTCCGTTAATGTTAACTGAATCTGAGATGCAGTAAACTTCAAACACAAACGCTATTGCAGTTACGAGAATCCAATCATTCATACGTTGACTAAAATCCAGACTACTAACCTTGACATTGATAGTGTCCTTGCGAGCTTTAAGAGCAGCAGATAGAAGCCTGGGAAGAGGATCATTGTCGGGGCCTTCAACGCGAGAAGGCCAAGAATCGTAAGTCTTGTAGCAGAGGAACACGTGGCGATCGTAGGGGGGGTCGACGGTGCCGGCGAGGTTTTTCTGATACATCTCCGGCCTCGAGAACCCATACTTGACGTCGACAACATCGGGGGCTCCGGCGGCGTCGGAAGACAAGTTCTCCGCAGCTCCTGCCATGGTGGAGAATGGAAGCAACAACACGAAAGGATTGGAACAGAGGCGGTAAATATATAATATATATATATTTGTAAAAATAAAATTATGTAACACCCTAAACTATCCAACACTTAATTATCCCTTCTAATTTCCCTTCTAATTTCATTCGCCTGTCCAAACGCGTTTTAAGAGAAGTGGTAGAGTGCGTAGGTACAACCGCTAGTCCATTATCATTATTATTATATTATATTATATTTAGATTAGTCGCCTGCCACGTGCGCCACGTGCTTGCACATCCTCATTTTTTGTCACTCTCCTACCCTTCAACTATAGGAGAATTACAGAGTCATGCGAGTGCAATTTTATTTACCCCTTAAACTGGGTGAATATAACCCTATCAATTTTGTAAGATCCGATCGATTTTCTTCCTTTCTCCATCGTCTCTCTCTTTCCCTCTCTATCATGCCTCATTCATATTTCACCCTCGTTATTGCCTCACTTCTTATATGTCTATATTTGATGCATTTTTTTCTCTCTGTAACGAGAAAAAATATAACGACAATCTATCACGTGAGATAAGATAGCAAGAGGTGAGGCGACGACAAGACAATAAAAGGCAAGATGTTGGCAACGAGAAAATTGAAGACAAAAGGAGATTGCTGGAGCAAGGGAATAAAAAAGAAAAAAACAAGATAAATGAGTTTATTGGAGAAACCTAATATCGTTAATGAAAATTAACTATGGTTATATTCATCTCGTTAAAAAGGAGAACAAAATTACACTCAAGTCATCTAATATTTTATATTTTTTATATTATTAAAATTATATTAACTTTTCTTTAAAATTTAAAAAATTTATATATCCAACCCTTTCAACTTAAGTTTCTCGAATTTGACCATTTTGTTATTAATTATAAAAATTATAACTTCAAAAATTACATGTCGACTCCTTCCAAGTGGACAAAAATTATATATTCAAATTATAACTTCAAAAATTATATTTTATATTATAACTTTAAAGGATATATCAAATTGACTCTACCAAGCAAAAAAATTGCCTCTTGAGGTTGAGGGAACCAATGATGCCCATAACTTATCATTCTGCCTTTATTATATAAAATTTATATTTAAGAATAAAAGATATTTCTAATTAAGTGGACAAAAAAAATTATATTTTTAGTAAATAAAATTATATCACCCAAGCATTCGTGAGAGAATAACTAATGTATATGGAACCCAAACTCAAAACCTTAATAAATTCCCCAACGCTTCTATTTACCCTTCAATTACAATTTCAATCATCATTAAAAGAATAAACAAATTTTCCTCATTATTCTTTTTCTCTTATTTAATGTCTTTCTCGAATGCCAACTTACTTAGCTTTGGTTTGGTTTTCAAATCTCTAATTAAGGGTCATATTTATTTTCTTCCCAATAAATGGTTTTCAAATCCCTTTTGAGGTAGATTTTTCAAAATAAAATCAATTTTCTTTTTTTTTAAATGCATAAGGTAAAATGGTCAATGAACACATGTATGCTATCAAATCTTGTCCAACTTGCCACGCCACTCATAAAATTAGGCAAAATATGACTGGCAATATTATAAATTTTCATAAAGTCAAATAATAATTAGATATCTTCCATGGGTTCAATGATTTCTATTTACGTTTATGTGATAATATTATTAATTCATTCATCACTAAACCCGATGGAATATTTTAGGAGAACCATCACATTGGGACACGGCAGCCCATATCATATGAGGCTCATATGATATCAATTGTCAATTTTCAATTCATAACATATGAGATATTTTTATGGGCATGGCAGCTTCCATGGCTGTTAAATGTGAGGAAGACATCCCACCTATACCCTAAACTCTAGTGCAGTAAATTCAGGGCTTGTGTTGGATATGAAACTAGTAACGCTCTGAACAGCAACCAAATATTCCAACATGTCTTTTTATTTTTATTTTTTGTCCCAAAATTTACACAATCTTTGACAATGCCACATCACATTCCCAAACTTAACTAGAGCATTGATATAATATTCCACAAACAAATTTTCAGTCTACATTTGGAGAATCAGGGTATGTTTCTTTTGTACACAGGCCCATCTAGCTGAAGAATTTAAAGCTAATTAGGCAACAGTTAGTAACAAAGATGATCATGGATCGAAATATTGATCTCAAATTAGCTGTGCACTCTACGAGACAAGGGAACATACTTGAGAATCCATGTCAAGATTTTTCTAGTAAATCTTCCAGAAATAAGTTCAATATGTACCTCCCAGTGGACAAAACGTCAAGCCTCTTCTCGCTAGGTTCATATTTTCCCTTCCGGAGCTGGTAACGATGAGTTACAGCTGAAATGGTATAAGTTTGGCCTTCAATCGTAACACTCTCCCCGCACTGTAAGTTCTGCTAGAGAGGATAACTAGAGTGAGATCAAACATTTCAAATAAGCTTCGGCAGGATTTGGAAGGCCAGCCATAGCCAATGTATCAACAGAACAGTGTTCATAACATGACAGAAAAGCCGCTCATCGGGCACTTAATTGTCAGAATAACCGACGTACATTTCATTTTTGGAAAGTTGCAGATTGCTTGCTTCTATAGTCATGTGGAAGAAACGCATTATCAGGCACTTCATTGTCAGAATAACTGATGGTGTTGATCAGAAAGCTCAATAAGTTATTGCATTTGTTCTCTCATGCCCGTTGACTCATCACAACTTTCGTACAAGATTCTCATCAATAGCAGTAACAACAATAATCACAAGCCTTAATCCCACTAGATGGCTGTGATTTCATTTTCATCGATACATATAGTTTTTCTTTACAGTAAGATGGTAGTGGAGAACAAAGTAAAGGAAAAGAAATGGCAAATAAATAAAATGAAGAAATTACAATTAGATTTGTTTATGTTTTTAGTTGCCTCAGAAAATTAGAAGAAAATCAACTTTTGATTTAATTATCCGTTAAAAATGAATTTAAAACCTAATTTGATTTTCCTTTTCCCATGTGGATTTGTCTTAACAATAGATTATCCTTAGCACTATATCATTAGTGACCATTGTCACAGTTCAGTATTCACTCCTTACAGCTGAAACAAGACCATTAAGTTCATTGCAGGCTGCTAACAGTAATCACAATCCAAATATTTTGATATCTTATCTGCTTTAGTTATTACCCATTTTTTGGACTTTGCACTTCTTTCACATAAGTACCTACTCAGAACACATGTAGCCCACATCAAAGTTGATGCACTGTTCATATAAAGCAAAAATGTTATCCACTCAGCCATCTGCCCCAATAGGAATGAGAGATTAGACCCACATGAAGAGAAACATTCTAGATCAAGCATCACACTGTGAGTTAATATCTCATTAGACCATTAGCTCTAGAAGGCCAACTTTCCTTTGCAGTACGATCTACCATTAAGGTGCAGAATCTTCCTGGTGAGATAATCAACTAATAAGGTGGCATAATATGCCTAGAGAGACAACCACGACTAAGGTGCATGATCTGTGTATGAGAACCACCAAGATACTCATAAAAATCTCATAGCTGACGAAAACCCTTTCAATCCTGGTCAAACATAAAATTCAGAGTTCAACTAGAAGTACAAAATGCATCCCCAGAAAATAGTGAGGGGTTGTATAGTTTTGTGAACTAATGTTTTCAACATCCAAAATCAGCATTTTAGAACCAAAAAAGCCGCTAAGAAACAATATATAAAGAAAAGGAGAAAAGTAACTAAACAGGACAGATGTGATATGGGCATATTTGATTTAGTAACTAATTGACTCTGCTGTGCAAGGAATTAACAGAACCTAAAGTATAACAAGTCAACAACAACACTCTCATGATATAAAGGATTACGAGAGTAGGCCTGTAATCAGTACCTAATCAGGTTGGAAATAACAAATCCATATATTGACCGTTATTAGACTTTTAATTGGTTCCAGAACCGGGTCGGGGTGATCGGATATATATATTAGTACCAAACCTGCAATAAATCAGAACCAGGTTGGGTCCGAATCTTAACCGGAACCATTGATAGGTGGATGAGATTGCAGAATGAGAAGATATAGATTATAGAGAGAGATCGAGAAAGATATATGACAACACATTAAGGTTTGAACTTTAAATGAAATGGATTTGAAATGGGAGACAATGACAATTCACTTCTTTAAATGGGTTTAAGTATTTAAAATGGGTGGGGAGTTGCCGGAGGGTTGACAGTATGCTCCTGCATCAACACCTTGTGCGAATGCACTGATCTAATGCTAAGGGAGGTTTTTGATTTGACAGTTCTCTTGGAATGTTGGTTCCCTACTCCACTGGTTTGAGCTGCTTAGAAACGGGGGTTGACAGAGCTCCGGCATCAACCTTCATGTAAAACAGTGGCTTGGATTATAAGTATGCCTTGCATTCAACGTCATTGTTTGGGGAGCAGCCGGGGGTTGATAGTATGCTCTTGCATCAATACCTCACGCGAATGTACCAAACTATTACTTAGGGCAGATCCTGCCTCTGAGGGCTCCTTTATGTGAGTGCCTTCTTTGCTGCTTCCCACGTATTTTGGCAGTTCGATTTATGTGTGTGCCCTTGCACTCCGAGCATTTATGCTTAGGGTAGAAGCTGTTTGCTGATTGGCTCTTTTGATGTTGCTGATGCAGATCTCTCCTAACTCATGTGTATACTTTCCTTCTGTTAGGAGTTATGGATTGCAGTTTTTTTTTCTGAGGGTGTGTTTGATAATATTTAGTTGGAAAGGAAAATATTTTCTAATTTGCATAAAAAATAAAAACCATCTCTCCCTAGATGAAATTTTCATGAAAAAGAGCCAAAAATATGCTTTAATGGTTGTACCATGGAATTGAATTCTATGAAAAATATAATGTATCAAACACCAAAGATGAAATTCAATTCATTGGATGTGATATTTTTTATGTATTTTTCATGCTATCAAACACATCCTTAGAGTTTAGGGTTTAGGGTTTAGGTACCATACATATTTTTCCATACACACTCTTAGGGTGTGTTTGATTACATTACCTAGAATTTAATTCTAGGTAATATTACCTAAAAAATAAAAATCACCCCACCCCCTTGAAAAATGAATTCTATGGAAAGAATCTTTAAATACTTGTACCATACATATTTTTCCATAGAAAAGTTAAGAATGTTTGATTGCTTTCCATAAAAAATGTGTAATAATTACATATTTTCTATGATAAATGTGTGCAATCAAACACACTCTTAGATCTTCTCGCTTGAACTTTCATTGTGAGGCTCAAGATATTCCCTAACTTTTAGCTGTAGATATTTTTGAGTTTCTTTTCTTTTAATGCAATTCTTATTTACAGAAAAAAAAAATCTTTTAATTATTTAAATTTATTACTATTATTGTTTTTTTTATGCATAGTATACGTAATATATTATATATTTAATTTCAAGCGAGTCCTGATGCTGATTGATCGAAACTAATAAATCCATATCCAGACTGTTTATTATATTTATAATTGAATCTGAAATTGGATTCGGGTAATCAGATACAAATATAGTACTAGAACCTAAATAAATGTAGATCCCGGGTGTTCATTTACAGACCTAACTGAAAGCACATAGTCACAACACAAGTTCGGTTTCATAGAAGTTGGAGATGATGGTCAAGACTGATACAGCTAAACTGCGTATTTTGATTACACTCTAAACCTATCATTAACAGCAAAGAGGATAAATACAGTACGGGTTGAGGGGAGGTTTGGTATATGGGGGAAAAGATTACAGACCTAAGTCCAACCAACTGATTTTTGGGAAATTTTCAATATCCTTTCAATTTCAACAACGGAGAATGGCTTCAAATAACTAAAAGATTTAACTGAAATCGATCTAAACTAACTAGTAGGAATTAGTCAGTCAGCATTTGGACCACTCTTTGCAATTGAAAACTGAATTTCCAGAAACTAAGGCCAAGAAGGAGAATCCATAAAGTCAAAGAAGGAAAAATTCAAGAACATAGATAGAAGAAGAGAGTGAGATGAATTGGTATCTTACCGGGGGAAAGCATCGAACGCCAAGACTCTTGGGCGGAGGCGTAATTTCGATGACCTTGTAGGGGTGGTTCTGTCCTCTGTCCTTCTCCTTCTTCCTGCAGAAAACCCTCGGGGCCTGCGAAGAAAAGTCAAAATCCAGACCGCGGAAAGCAGGAAAATAGAATTCGTCGAATGTTGAACAAAAACCTTCGAAGAAATGCAGAATGCGTACCTTCTGGAAGGAGGCAAAGGTGGACACAATCGCCATTCTCTCTCTCCGTCTCCCCAATCCTGCTTCTTCTCTTCCGTTCTGCTGATATCTCCCTCTCTCCAGAAGAGGAGCGAGCGAGCGTGCGGGCGTGCTGTTTGAGTTACGAATTTGATCATGAAATCCTGCTGCCGGGTGGCACGCAACGGATAAATCCTGTCCGTTGAATTTGATCCCCTATACGTGTGGCCAATAAAAGCTTTGCGAAATGCATTTATCGTAACATGTTTGGTAAATGCATTGAGTTTTCAAATTTATTTAATTACACGTCAGCATCCTTCAAAGATTATTATTTGGCCAAATATATATTTTAAATTTTTAATGTTTTAAAACAATCAAAATAAGTACACTTATGGTATTTTTATTTTTTGTCCCTTTAATTATCTTTTCAAAAAAAATAAATCACATAATCAAATTAATATATATTATCAACGTTCTTATTTCAAAATTCATTACGTAATTAATAAGAAAAAACTCATCTCTTTATCTTCCCGTCTTATTCAATTTCGTTTCTTTCTAATTCTTATTTTAATTTTTATATCATAAATTAGTTGAGTCATGATATAGAATCCATAAATACAAGAATAAGCACAAAGACAAATACTCCAAAAATAAACTTTCAAATGAAAAAATATATATATAGAATCAAAAGATAATACTTATATGATTAACATATTACAAACTAGTGAAGAACTTAACACCACAAAAGCAATCTTTCCTTATAAGTAGAGTGCTATCAAATGTAATATTGCAAAAAAAATTAAAAGAACATAATTTTTGCAGCCATTTAAAATGAGAAAACAATATTATTTGAGATATTTCATACCTTGTTCAGATATTTTTGTTTTCTTGAATGTGAGTAATCTGACCAAAAGTTATTGAGATTAATTGAGAGCAATCTAGTACAAAGAGATGGGTTATTCAATTCGAAGTATTATGTCTGGAAGTCGATTAGAGTTCAATTAAGAGGTGGGCTCTTTAATCAAGAGTATTGTAGCCGGAAATCAAATTGATAAGGATTTTTTGTGAGATTTTAATGGCGAAGATTATGAGTAGTGTTATTGAATTAAAAGAAAGATGAAATTGAATGAGAAGGAAAGATGAAAAGATGAGTTTTTTTTTCTATTAATTACAAATGAATTTTGAAATAGAATATTAAGTTTTCTGTCATTAATTTAAAATAATCATTGTTTGGTGATATGTATTAATTTGATAACGTAACTTATTTTTATTAGCAAAACAGTAAGAGGATAGTAAATGGGAACAACATATCTAAAGCTAGCTCAAGGTATAAATTTTTTTGTTTCATTTGAGATTTTTAATATTAATGTTATTTTTCATAAAAATAGAGAATTTATAAATTTAATTTTAAGATGATTTATTAGAATTTTAGACCTAAGGTATTTTTTTGTATATTTTGATATAATTACTTTTAAAAGATTCCATACATTTATACTATCAAAAAAATTGAATTATTATTATTTTTTTTAAACAAGTAGAAAGTTGTCAGAAACTTATCAATGTTGCTAGATGTTATGAATTCTACCATTATATGATAGGCAACTAAATAAAATCTTAAACTGACTTAGGTTTATCGGGTGACATTATCATAATCACTTTCTCTATTGTCAGTACAATCGATTCTCGAAAATTTTGCTGGTAATTGCATAATGGGATTGGGCCTCGACGTTGGTGTCATCAGAGCCCTAATCCTCTCCCACGCAACCTATTCTATTGTCCAATGTAACTTTTTTTTCACATTAATCCACAATTCGATAAAAAAAACTAGGGTTTGATTTGATGTGTTCTTAGTTTGGCTTATTTGCTTTGACTGCATATAGGTCTTTGCTCAAGATCATCAAGGAGGAGTTTTTAACGGCACCAATGGATGTAATTCTCATAATCTCAATGTATTGTTTATGTATATACCCTATATATACTCGTATAATATCCTAAACAATGAAGTTCCAACATTGAATTGCACATGTTTGTTTGAGTTGATTTTAGGGATGGTTTTCTATATGTGTGTTGCGCTTAATATTTCAACAAAATTTCAATTGATTCTCCCCTACTCTGATAAGAATTGGTAATGACTATTGTGTGTTGATTTCATCATGCAAAAAAATTAATAATCAAATTAAGCTAAAATTATACTTTTTATTCATTATATATATTTTTTAATTGAGATCCAAAAAGATTTAGAATATCGAAGGCACTTAATACATTAGAGCCAATGTATGGTACACAATACAATTAATATTCTATAGCACAAAACTTCTAGTAATGTCACTTTGTTGGTCTATATTTTTTATTGACAATAACTTTTAGTGAAAGCCAACAAAAGTCATGCATTATCTAATAAATAATGATGTTATTTGTTTTGTTCAATATAAATATGGTCTTTTTTTTTTCTTTTTTTTTATCTCAGGCCATGGAAGAGCATGGCTTGAGTTTGATGACCCAAGAGAAATGAGTTGACATATTATCAATGTTATTAGGTGTTGTGAATTTTACCATTGCTCAAGAACACAACTAAATAAAATCGTAAATCGAATTAGGTTTAGTAGGTGACATTATCATCATCTCTTTTTTTTTATGTCAATACGACTGATACTCAAAGATCTTATCGATTGTTGTATAGTGGGATTGGGCATCGTCATCCTAGGAGTCTTGATCATCCCCCACGTAGCCTGTTCTACCATTTAGTGTAATTTCTTTTTCACATCAATCAATAATTTGATCAAAACTAGGGTTTGATATGTTCTTAGTTTGGTTTTTTTTCTTTTATTGCAAATAGGTCTCTGCTCAAGATCATCGAGGAAAAATTTTATAGTCAATTTTTTATTTATGTATATACCCTAGATATACTCGTATAATATTATAAACAATGATATTTCATCATTGAATTGCATGTGGTTGTTGAGTTGGTTTTAAAGTTAATTTTCTATATATGTACGACGTTGATTGTTTTAACAAAATTAAAACTAAATCTTAAAATTTTTATTTTTTAATTAGAGATCCAATAGGAAATTAATTAGAATTCAAAAACTAAAAATTCTCAACAACTAAACAAGGACCTAGGGTTTGGCAAAAATATACAAAATTCCTTGAATTATCATAAATGGCAATAACAATAATTCATGTGCCGTAAATACATTATTTTCAACTAAGGTGGATTTAGTGTTATTGACGAAACGATATTAACTTGAGGGGACCAGTTCCCCTAATTTTTTTAACAAATGCACTTAAAGTATAATGTTTTAATTATTTTTCAAAATTGCCTCCACTCAAAATACAAAATCTAGATGAATTTGAAAATTGCCCCTTCATTTTATTTTTTCTTATATTAAAGTAACAATCAAACTTATATTTTTTAGATAAATAACTATTAAGTTATTATAATTTTAATATTAATTGTGTAAAGTGTATTAATATCTAATATATAGTTTTTGAATAATATTTAATTGTAGAATAATCGTTGTTGGTATGTTATTAGATAGTTTTGTTTAACAGAAAAGCAATATTTTAGAATAATCTTTATGATCAATATGATGAGAAATATTTTTAAGAGAATTATACAATAAAAAGAAGAACACTGTTAGTGAATGCGGGGAGATTTTCACGCAAACATTCTGATACTTAAATCAGACATTGAAAATATTGAAAATGATAGAGTAAAGTTTTCACAAATATCAGAGACGTACATATGCTGGAATGAAAATTGGTTTATTTATAGATGATAATGAAGTAATCTTAAACCTCATTGCTTTTGGATTTTTATAGATAAAGTTTATCCTAATATTTTGATATCTTATTAAAATTAAGATTTTTAATAGAGAATGTCTATTTTTTTTGAGTCAAGGTTTTATTAGGATTTGTAAAGAATAATATCTATATTTTTTGTGAGACTATTAAAGAAATTTGTAAATGTCAGAGTTATCTAATTTATACATTACGTGGGACCTCGGAAAAAAATTATTTAGACGAGAAACAACCTCCTGCTATGGACTTTTGAGCTGGAATAATGCTATTGGTACATCTTGGGCTACACAAAAGTGTATCAATAACAAAAATATCCTTTATGAGGCGCATAGAAGCGCGTGAAGCACATAGAGGTGAAGGGTATTTTAGTCATAATATCCCTGTGTGTAGCCCATAATGTACAAAAATGATGTACATTTGGTATGATTTTTTGGGCTAACCCAATCTTTTGGGTTAAACCAACTTTTTTATTTCTATCATCATTAATGTTATTTTTGTATGGTGAGATATCACCCACCATAATATTTTTTTAAAAAATTATTAAACCTTTTGTATGTCTACTTTTGATGAGTTTGAAAATTGTTTCAACATTAATATATTAAATTAAAGATGGCAAACGGGGCCGGGCCGGGTCGGCCCAGCCCTACACGGGCCCGCGGGCCAAACGGGCAGCAAGCAGTAAGTGAGAGAGGGCGAGGGGCGAGACTGAGAGCGAGAGGCACAGGCGACAGAGGGCGAGGGAGAGGGCGAGCGAGGGGCGCGGGCGAGGGCTAGACGAAGGCGAGACAGAGGGCGAGGTGAGGGCGAGGGCGAGGGCGAGGGCGAGGGCGAGACGAGGGTGAGGGCGGGGGCGACAGAGGGCGAGACAGAGGGTGAGCGAGGGCGACTGAGGGGCGAGAACGAGGGTGAGGGCGACTGAGGGCGAGGGTGAGATTAGCGGGCCAAGCAGGCCAGCCTGGCCCGCCACCATTTGGCCCCCCGGGCCAAGCGGGCTGGGCCAAATCGGCTCGGCCTTAAATGAGCCAGCAAAATGCTAGCCCTAGCCTGATGCCGGGCCGGGCCCCAATGGGCCAGCCCGTCGGGCCAAGCCCATTTTGCCATCTCTATATTAAATAATTATTTAGCCACATTCTTATACTTAACTCTTCCAGGTCAGAAATTTTGATATCTTAATTTATTTATTTTTATTACTTAATTGAACATGTGATATAATATAACATTTAAAAAATTTATCTCCATTAATTATAGATGATACATTCGATATTATTTATTGCACTTTATTTTTAAATAAATATTTATAATTATAATGCGTTGCATTTATTACCTTATAAGTCTAAAAGGTTGAAGATTTATGTAATTATAAGTTGAAATGACATTGCTTAAAATGATATTAAAAATAATAAACATTTAAACTTAAAAAGGTCAAAAAGGGTAAATTCCATAAAAATACTAAATTTTTAGATTGAAATTTTTAAATCAAATATTTAATTTTAACAATTAACTAACTCAACTTATTAATTTATTATAATCATAAAATACTATCAGTAACCATTAATTTTTATTATTAATTGATAACTTAGTGGATAAATTAGATTAAAAATAATAATAATGTGGACAATAATGTATCTTTTAATTTATATGTAATTTCTCAATTGACATTCTTCAATAATAATAATTTTAATAAATTGATAAGTTTATTATTAAAGAATAATCATTTATCGATAAAGAGTAGTAATTTATAATTTTTAGAGCATAAGTCGAGCGGTTAGGTAAGTAATGTGCCGACTCCGTATAGTGGGTTGTGAATTCGATTTTTGTTCTGTGCAGTGAGATAAAGTTTTATACCTGTGATTTATCTTTTTTATTGAAATTGAGGATACGAACGACGGACCGCGTAGGACAATTATTTCAAGTGTAATAATTTTTAATGTAATTTTATAATCGTAATAAATTGATAAGTTTTATTTGTAAGTTAATAAAATAAAATTTTATTTTAAATATTAGAAACCTTAAAAACTTAGTTTTTTTTTGTAATTTATCGAAAACGAAAACGATTAAATTACAATTAAAAATCTTACCTAAAAAAGATCGATTATTTAGGAAAAAAATTAAAAATTAAAAAAAATTACGAAGTGACATTTTTTTATAATCGTTTCGTCAGGTTGGAGAAAGGCGGCGGAGTCCACGAAGAGGTTAGAGACGGAAGTGTTTCCGTCTCTAACCAGCATAATATTAGATCCGACTCGAGGGCTGCCCTCTAGGAGCCCTTCTCTCAGGTTTACATTCGCCACAGCTTACAGCTGCCGCCCCCTTATCATCGTTGCCCCCTTGCCGCCCGGTTGCTCGGTGCTCGGCGCCGCCGTCGATTCACAAACACGAATCGACATTTCCGTGCTCGGTGCCGCCGTTTCCGTGCAACACAAATCGTCGCTACCCCTTGTAGCCGTCGATTCACAAACACAAACTCCGATTGCTCGGTGCCGCCGTTGATTCAGCTTAAAGGGGTATGATTTCTTTTGTTTCTCTTCTTTTGTCTGTTTCTTGGTCCTATTTCTGGTGATTCTCGTATTACTTCGTTGTGACTGGAAAGGGTCTGATTCCTGTCAGGAAGCTAATGATTTTGCTTTCATTGTGATAATTTGATCGTGTTGTTATAATCTTTCAGAGGAAGTTGGGAACCTTTTCTTACTAGGGTTGTTGATTCGCGTCACCCTAATTTTGAGGCTGCCCCTGTTTGGTCGAATGAACTCATTCAGAATTATTACAAACTGAATTATTGTTGCTTTCTTTAATTTGAAAGTGAAATTTGTCTGGTGGCAGTTAAAAGGGATGTGCCCACTCTCATTTCAACCCAATAGATGATTAGCATTTAGCAGAGCTGACTCTGTTATCCATCCCAACCCACCAACTGCTATGCTTTTAACGACTCTGTCATATCTCTATCTTCTCTGTTCCTCTTAGTTGTACTGATTCAAGTTGCTAGGCTTTAGTCTGGGAATGAATTGAATTGTGAACTTGGTTGATGTGTTGATTAAATGATATTGGACTTGGTTGATGTCCAAGAGACCATAGAGAAAGAGAATGATGCAATGGAGGAATTTTTATAAATTGTATTATGTTTGATTTTCTTTTTTTTTTAATTTATTGTTTGTTTTCAATTAGTAAGTCATGGTTCATGGATGATAGAACTTATGTTTATGTTTGTTTAACTGGAATTTATGTTTATTTTTAGGTTGAATAACTATTTTTTACAATTTTTTAGATAAAAAATTATATTTATTGAAAGGCCCCTATATATTTTTTTTATTTACGCATTTCACTGCATTTTCGTTTCTTACTTTTTTTTGAAAAATGTCTTTTGCTCGTTTTCGTTTCGTTTCGTACCGTATCCGTTTCTCGTTTCCCATTTTTTGTTTCCATTTCTGTGCAACCTAGACAGAAACCTATCGATGTTGCTAGATGTTGTGAATTCTACCATTACCTGAGAGGTGACTAAATAAAATCATAAATTGGGTTAGGTTTAGTGGGTGATATTATCATCATCTCTTTCTCCGCTGTCAATACGACCGATTCTTGTAGATTTTGTCGGCCATTGCACAATGGGATCGGGCCTCGTCATTGGTGTCCTAGGAGTCATGATCCTGTCCCACGCAGCCTATTCTACCATCCAGTGTAACTCCCTTTTCACATCAATCAACAATTCGATCAAAACTAGGGTTTGATGTGTTCTTAGTTTGGCTTCTTTCCTTTGATTGCAGATAGGTCTCTGCTCAAGATCACCGAGGAGGAGTTTTCCGGGCCACCGATGGGTGTAATTCTCAGAATCTCAGTGTACTGCTTATGTATATACCCTAGATACACTCATATAATATCATAAACAATGATGTTCCATCCTTGAATTGCAGGTGGTTGTTGAGTTGGTTTTAGGGTTGGTTTTCTGTATGTGTGCGGCGCTGATTGTTCCAACAAAATTCCGATCGATTCTCCCCCACGCTGATGAGAACAGGTAATGGCTGTTGCGTGTTGATTTCATTATGCGAACCAATCAATAATCAAATTAAGTCAAAGCTGCATTTTTTGTTCTTTCTTACTTTTTTTTTAATTGAGATCCAAAACGGTTTAGAGTATCTGGAGGCACTTAATATTAGAGCTGGTGTATGGTACAAAATGCAATTAATATTCTATAGCACAAGATTTCTAGTAGTATCATTTTTTTGGACCATATTTTTTATTGACAAGAATTTTTAGTGAAAGCCAACAAAAGTGTTGTACTATCCAACAAACAATGATGTTATTTGTTGTGTTCAATATAAATGGCCTTTTCTTATATCAGGCCATGAAGGTGCATGACTTGAATTTGGTGACCCATGAGAAATGAGTTGACCCATTGTCGATGTCTCCAATTAGTTGAATTTGATGGTTTTTAGTTTAGTGCCAGTTCATCAAAAAGTTGTCCAAGATGGGTAGATCAAGCACTTGAAGCTCATGGTCTCAAGTCTAAGAATCATATAAGGAGAACAGAATCAATTTATTTTTTGGAAAGTATCATGGCTTAGTTGAGCTTCTAGCTTATGCCTTATTTCCCTTTGTTTTTTGTAGCTGTTGAATTTTAAGTGAAATTTCAGCTAAAACTATATTTCAAACTTATTTGAATGATGACAAGAACCTCTCTTTCCTCTTTTTTATTGTTCTCTTGTGTCATACCTGGGGCACCATTACTTGATCTGATGGTGGCTTTCTTAAACCATTGCATTTGAAGTGAAAATCAAGCTAACACCATATAGGTTTAAACGGATTAGAATGGCTACAAGAACCTCTCTTTCTTCATTTTTACTGTTCAATTGTGTCATACCTGTACACAGTTACTTGGTCTTATGGTGAAAGCTCAAGGTGCCAAATACTCAAACAAGATTCAGATTAGAGGCTTTAAGCAGAGCTAGTCTGTGTCAATTATGACAAAAGTGAGGTCTGTAGAATAATCTATCCCTCTTTAACACGTTTTGTTGTTGGAGCTTGACAATTTTCAATAGCTTTCTTGTTTCATATTACTATAAATTATTGCCCCCTTGTCATTGAATGAGGTCTCATGCCTTGCGGCTTGCATGTTCCTGGTTTTTTTTTCTGTTGTGTGTGTTCTTTTTTGGGCTTTTCCCACAATTTTGATTGTATACTTCCTGCAATAGTGAAAAAAATTTTGTTCATATTTTTGACAAGTAATATTTGAGGTGCATCCTTAATGATGCTATAATGCTCTCTCTCTCTCTCTCTCACACACACATTTTATTTGGATTGAGGGAGAAGAGGGGGATACACTAGTTCTTAGATCATCTAGTCATAACTTGGATCATTTTCTCCACAGTACTTGTTAGCATAGTTATTAAAGGCGCGCCTAGGCACAAGGCGCCTTAAGGCGCCAGTTTGGCGCCTCGCCTAGGCTGAGGTGAGGCGGTTTCAGCAAGGCGCTTGCCTTGCAAGGTGAGGCGCTAAGGCGAGAGGCGCGCCTCATGAAACTCGCGCCTGCATCCTGCCTGCATCCTTTCTTCCTCTCCTCTCCAGCATCCCCTCTTCTCAGTTTCAGCATGTATATATCACTACTTATTTACATTTCTTTAGTTTAAGTAAATGTCCATATTTTCTTTTATTTATATTTTACCTTCCATTTACTTTAATACATAAATGTAAATAAGAAAGTACCCCCCATTTGGATTCAATAAAAATATCTAAAAAATCAAAATCCATAACAATAAGAAAATAGAATTTTGATTTTAGTACAAACTCAAGATTTAGCGATTTTACCACTCCCAAAATACATACCTACTATTTCTTGAAAAATTCATTAAAAATCATTTTAACAACAATGAATATTAACTATCAAAATACCGGGAGATAGTTTTTCAAAATGAAAACATTTTCTTATATGTCTCCTTATAATACCCTAATCTTCCAGACTTAGAAAAAATGCGCTAATCTTCCAGACCTAGAAAAATAGCATTTTTCAAAATGAAAGCATTTTCTTGATTGTGGACTTGTAGTGTTTATTGATTGTGGAGAATACTAAAGCTATTCCAAAATGTCCTCCATCAATAAAACAAGAGATTGGAGAGTACATGCAAAAGAAGAAAAATAATAGGGAATCAGGGATGAGCAAAATATGGCACCGTAAGATGATGATTTTTAATTTGGTGAAGGGTATGATGATGATGATGATGATTAAAACTTCTTTATTGATTGTGGACTTGTAGTGTTTATATGTTTGTTTAGAACTTTGCACGATGATTGGTACTTGTTTGAGTTTGAGACTTTAAGTTTGAACTTTGATGATGTTTCTAGTTTAGAAATTGCATGATGAATGAATTAACTTTGATGTTGTTAGTTTAGAATTTGAAAATAATGAAACATTAATGATATGCATGTATTATTATTGATAATTTGATAGTTTTTTATGATTTTACAAGATTTTGAGTTTTTTTTCTAAAAGGTGCGCCTCGCCTCGTGCGCCTCGTGCCTCAGGCTCCAGGACCCTTTGCGCCTCGCTGCGCCTCGTGCCTTTCAGAACTATGCTTGTTAGCATTTTTGCACAAGTAATTCTAGTTGTTGCCCTAATTTTGCTAGAATGCTAAAATATTCACATGTAAGGCATTATTATCATTGTTGCATCAAAATAATATAACTCTCTCAATTGAATGAGGCCACTTTATCCTGTTCTAACTTTGTATTTGTCCATTTATCACATTATGTTTTTACTTATAAGAATGTACAGATATTTTATCTATTTATTCCGATAAGTATTTACTGATCTATTTCTTTGCCAGCAATCATATAAATTCTAATCTCATGTCAAGTACCTTTTTTAATAAATTTTAGTTGAGTTTGACAGATCTATTACACATGCATGGGATTAGCAAGAATTTAGATAAATGATAAAGTGACATTTATATTCTCCAAATAATAGATATAGCTCTGATTTGTCTCCAACTTATGTTAATTGATAGGCCCAATCTGTGTGTTTATATTTCATCTGAATATAGGTCTTTTGCCTCCTCTTGAAGCTGTCACCTGTTTTACATTCCATAAGTGGCATATATTCCAATACTTTTCAAATGGCTGTGTAAAGGCAAATATGAAATCCCAAATGCTTACACCCCACATCCTATCATTAGGTGGAAACAGCTTCATTTTTTAAAGCATCCTAGTACTCATGCTTCCAGTTGTTGACAAATCAACTCTGTGTCAAGTCATCATCTCCAGCCAAGTTTCATGCTCTCTACCCTTTTAGCTGAAAACCAGAGTGTTTGCAGCCCTCTAGAGTTTTAAAACTTGAAGTTGATAAAGCTCAAGGTTACCATTTTATTGTGGTGGCCTGGCAGGATTGATAATCTAACCTTGCTCTGAACAGTTGGATTTCTTACTAAAAAGGTTAGCATCTTAAGGGTGATACTGTCTAGGAAAGAATAGACAAATGGTGCCTAGCAAAACCAAAAAGAAAAAAAAAAAAAGACATGGTTCTCCACACTTCTTGTGTACAATAGAAAAATGAAATTTTGTTTTGACAAGTATGATTGTGAAATAATAAACGGTGGTATTCTATGCTAAGCAAGCACTTGAGCAGAAAACCCCCAGTTACAAACAATTGGGAACTTGGAATTGCACTGAACTGCAAATGGCTCAAATTTTCTTTCTTCAGCTGCTGTTTCTCTCTTCACTTGCGTTGCTACACTCAAGTTTATCAGTTTTCCCCCATTTATTATTATTAGTTTTATTTCTTTTCTTACAAGTTACAAGAAACGAACCAAAAGTCAAACCAGAGCTTTTCTACACATGCAAAAGCTACGTATCTTTAGACAAGTGTTTCTATGAACCTGCATAAGCTAGTACTAGAAAGCTGAGCTCCTTATTCTATGATTTGACTTTATTTATTTGCTTTTCATTTAGCTTAGCATCAACTCAGTGAAGCAATGTTCTACACTGCCATGTTTGCTTTGCTGTTCATCTCGAAATGTTTGAATTATTGATTTTAGTTTTTCCTGTTTCGTTGAGTGCAGGGTTGTCTCCTTACCAGAGAATTTGGATTTCATGATTTTCAACCACCGTGGAAAAGCGTTCCCTTTAGATGTTGAGATGAAGTTGAAATGAAAAGAAGAGAAAACTAGTATAGTATTGTGGAAATTCGTAGATGATTTTAATAAGTAGTTGTGTTGCCCACAAGAAGGGTAAGGGGCTTGTGGATTTATTTAAATGGTGTCAATTACATACAACTAGTTGTGCTCCCCACAAGGACAGTGAGGTGCTTGTGGGTTTAAATGGACATCAGATCCAAGGAATAGGTCTAGACATTGTGGTTGTTCTGGCCATGACAACTTTTATGAAGTTCTGGTTCCAATTTGTCATCATGATCCACGGTAGCAACAACTCTTATCTGACGTTGGGAAGGCTGTCTTGTTCTTTGGATAATTGTTATTTTTCTTTAAAATTGGAGCCACTCTACTCTTCGGAATTTGGCTTCCCATGTACCCCAATTCCAGCTTTTTGAGAGAATAGTATGGTTTTTGCTGTGACCTTGTTCTTGCATCATCAAGTTTGCTTGTTGACACTGGTTAATTTCCCTGGGAAAATCAAAGGAGGAAAAACCCTCCTGGGTTTCATTCCCCATTGCTGCTTCTGATCTCCATATTCCTTACCACTGCAAGTTATAAATCAACCAAACTACATTGCCCCCTACAGTACCATTAATCAACGGTCCTTTTCCTTCTAACATGCGGCCACCCAAAACTTCCATGACTGAACCCTAGGCCACGACCATCAAAACAATTTGAGGCAGCACCACTATAGACATTTTGTACAAGCCTATATACTTTTGAGGCATTCATTCTCCTTTAGGATCTAGCTATGTGGACAAGACTGTTAAAAGTTGGCCAGTTTTCTTTCCACCAACATACATCTCCCCCATTTGTAACATCCCTTTCGATTGGTCGGTTTGATAGGGAAAGGCCAACCTTTGGGACCCTAAGAAGGACTAGACCTAGCTGGCCCAGGCGACGGCGAAGGAAGGAAGTTCTGGGTTTCATTAAGTAGTCTTGCATATCCACCCTTGGTCAAGTTATTGGAAGCAGCAGAAAAAGAATTTGGATTCCATCAACTAGTCATTTTGGTCATATCATGCGATGCAAATGAGCTCCAAGCATAATATTAAAAACATGAACATTTGAGCCCAAAAAGGTAAAAAATAAGAGAGGCTTAATTAAATAAAAATGCTAAATGTTTAGATTGTAAATTTTAGATCAAATTTTTAATTTTAAAAATTAACTAGCTTAACTTATTAATTTATTATAATCATTAAATACTATTACAAACTGTTAATTTTTATTATTAAATGATAACTTATTGGATGAAATAGACCAAAAAAAAAAAAAAAAAATCATAATAATGTGGACAATAATGAATCTGTTGATGTATATGTAGTTTCTCAATTCACATTCTTCAATAATAATGGTTCACAATGTTCTTCAATAATAATATTTTATAATGTTCTTAAATTATTCTCAAAGTCATTAATTAAAAATTATATTGTTGTGTCATAAGTATGAACCCATTAAAAATAAAAAATAAAACTAAAAGCCCAAAATAATATTTTGGGTTAAAAAAGTGTAAATTTTTCTTAATTGGGGAGTCCCACACAACTAGCAAATTGAATAACTTCGACACCTACAAATCCCCTCGAGGGTCCCATAAAAAAGATAAATATTATCCTTTAGAAATTATAATAAAACCTTAATATGAAAGGGATAAATAGTATCTATTAAAAATTCTAAATCTGATAAGACATTAAAATATTAGGATAAATATCATTTATAAAAAATTTCAAACTAAAAAGATTTAAAATTATCCCTTTCTCCTCTATAAATAAGTAGGGACTCATTCCAAAAAATGTATGCCTTTGATATTGGTGAAAATTTTGCTCTCGAGCTTTCAAACATTTTTAGTGTTTGACTTAAGTATCAGAGTTTTTGTGCAGGAACTTCCTTGCAACATCTAATTGTTTTTTCTATTGTAGTCTTGGGCAATATCAGGTCTCGAGATGAAGGTCTTAGAACAACACTAGGTCTTAGGTCAAAGGTCTCAAGACAACATTAAGTCTCGAGAAGAAGGTTTCAGGATGACATTAGGTCTTGGGACGAAAGCCTTAGGACGACATTAGGTCTCGAGACAAAGGCCTCAAGATGATATTAGGTCTTGGGATGAAGGTCTCAGGACAATATAAGGTCTTAGGACGAAAAATGTCTTAGGTTAATGACAATCTTAGGCAACTTAATGATGACGTTTTCACCCCATAAATTTATTATTGTGTTTAAATGATAACAATTGGCGTTGTCCGTGAAAAATGTGCGAAAAACTAATAGATCAATATGCAATGGCTTGAACGAGGAGCGCTACCAACCAACAGAGTTAAGAAGAAGTGGAGACCTAGTCCTTAGGAAGCCCATTCGAGTCGAGAGATAGCCTCCCTTGCTTTACTAGACCACCACATGGAAATCCTCTCTATGCCACTTGAGACACCCAACCTCATGCCCGACGGGAGACTTACTCTCAAGTCTAACAAGAGACTCACTCTCAAGACGGGCTGAAGACTCACTTTTGAGGGTGGCACGAGACCTATCATGTCGACCATACTACCCCAACTGAATATGCCTTTTCCATGGTATCGTTAGTTAAGTATGAGGCCTTGTAGCACCAACATGAAGAAAGAATGCAAGCACTTTATGAGATGGCAAGTTTCTTGTAAAACATCGCCCTACATGTGACGTTGCCACTGACTTTGAGAAGTTTTGCGTCTAGCTCGATCTCATTCCAAGAGATATAGAAAGAAAGTTCTGAGACCATTCTGGAGCAGCAGAGGACTTGATCGCAATTCACTCCCCTTCGGAGGACTCGTGCGCACAACTTTCTTCCTCACTAGATTCAAGACTAGGAAAGGAGAGAACCCCAAAAAAGGCCAAGAAGTACCTAGAAGGATCAATAGAAGGAGAAGTATCTCGAGATAGTAGAAATCACATCTATTAACGAAAAATGGGCTATGGCAATGGGCATTGTGAAAAAGATCAATGAAATTGAGGGCCCATCAGCATTCAATACTTGTGAGACGGTAGACATAAAAAGAATGATCGAAGAAGTTTTGGAATATAAGAAGTTGCTACTTGCATTCAAGGATCAGCCTAGGAAAAGAATCCTTTTTGCCCTAGCCATTAGGGAGAAGCCTTTGCTAAAGAAGTTCAAGATGCCCTCAATGACTGCATACTTAGGCAAGGGTGACCCTTAGATCATATTCAAAATTATGAATCCCTTATGGTGTTATATGGATAGGAAGATGAAATTGTGTGTTGAGCCTTCCCTTTAACCTTGACAGATCACGCTCAGGCATGGTATAATGGTTTGTTTGAGGGCTTTATATCTACCTTTGAATCACTGAGATTTGAATTTATTAAAGCATTCATCATCAACAATCAAATAAAGTGTTGAGCCAATTTATTCATATTAATTAAGTTTTGATGATTAATAAAAAAATAATTTTTAATATACAAATGATAGTATTTTTGGTAATTAACAAAAAGAGTATTTTCTTTGAAAATATTAATTTTAGTATTGAATTATTTTTGATTAATTTATTAAATATTTTTTTGATAGCATATGTATTACCAAAAATATTATTTTCTATTAATTTTTTTAATATAATTTTTGGATTAATTTATAAAATATTTTTCATAGTATATGTATTACCAAAAATATTATTTTTTATTAAAATATTTTTTAATATTTTTAGATTAATTTATAAAATATTTTGGCACAATATATGTATTATCAAATTTAGTATTTTCTATTAAATTATTTTTCAAGTAAGTAAAAACTCATACAAATATTTTTTTCTCAAAATTCGGACAAAAAGTCAAAATTTTCACTGTTGTTACAGTACGCTACAGTGCTCTAAAGTATTTAGATTGTTGGAATGGTAATAAGACCGTTGGAATAGTAATTTAACCGTTGGTGAACAATGCACTACAGTGGCAGTGAACAGTAATTTTCAAAATACTTATAAATAGCTCTAAAGTAATTTTGGAGATCATCCATTGCTCATATTGCTTATCCAAAGCACTCAAAAACTCTCAAAAGTTCTCAAGCTAATTTTCAAACATTTCAAGACTCTCAAAGATTCGTTGCACATCCATCGAAAAGCCACAAGGCAAGAGGAAAAAAGTTCTTTTAAGTCTTCTACCATAAATTCGAATCTCTCCATTTGAGGTTACAAATTTATTTACTTATTTAAATATTATTACCTTATATAATTTGTTCTTAATTGCTTATTTGTCTTCAAGTGTGAACAAATTATTTATAACATTTGAATTACCATTGTGGATTGTATAGGTTTTTTAAAACCGTTAAAATCTAAGTGAATATAGTTTGTAAGATAAGATAGGGTGGAAACTTTGGTGTAGTGGTTACCTAGAATTCGTTGTAATCTAGGTGTGTACCTAGTTTCCAAGGTGAGTTAGTGTGAAAATTTTAGTGAAATTGTTTTAGTGGAATTTCAAGGATAGTTAGACCTTGGGAGAGTGGACTAGATGTGTGTGAAAATACTGAATCACTATAAATAGTGTTGTGCCTCATTGTGTTTATTTTCGTTATATTTTGTAGCTTACATTAATTATTAATCTCAAACATAATTTACTATATTTATCAAATATATATTTTTAAATAAAATTATTAATCAATAATATTTATTAAAAGGAAGAAAAATTTTAATTACTCAATTCACCCCCTTTTAAGTAGTCATACCCTAAGGGATCAACATGAAGAAAGATACAACTTATCTTCTTAATATCAACCAAAGTCTTATCAACACTCTTTCTATGTAATGGATAACCCCGACTCTGACATTTACAAATCCCCTCGAGGGTCTCATAAAAGAGATAGACATTATCATTTATGAATCTTAATAAAATCTTGGCATGAAAGGAATAAATATTATCTATTAAAAATCATAATTCTGATAAGATATTAGAATATTGGGATAAACGTCATTTATAAAAAATCCCAAACCAATGAGATTTAGGATTGCCATATTCTCTTCTATAAATAAGCAGATATTCATTAAAAAAATATATATATCTTCAATACTGGTGAAAATTCTATTCTCGATTTTTCAACATCTTTAGTGTCTGATTTAAGTATCGGAGTGTTTGCATGATGACTTCTCTACGTTTTTTGATTGTTTTCTCTTATAGTCTTGGGCAACATTAGGTTTCACGACAAATGTCCAGAGACGAAGGCTTCAAGACGACATCAAGTCTCGAGACGAAAGTCTCAATACAATATCATGTCTCGAGATGAAGGTTTCAGGACGACATTAGGTTTAGAGACAAACTTGAGACAAAGGTCTTAGAATGATATTAGGTCTTGAGACGAAGGTCAAAAGATGACACCAAGTAAGACGAAAACCTCAGGATGACATCAAGCCTCGAGACAAATTTCTCAACACAACATTAAGTCTCGAGATGAAAGCCTTGAGACAACATCAGGTTTCAAGACGAAAGCCCTAGACGACATCAGGCCTTGAGACGAATGTCTCAAGACAAGATTAAGTCTCAAGATAAAGGCTTGGAGATAACATCAGGTCTTAGGACGAAGGCCCTAAGATGACATCAAGTCTCAAGACTAAGGTTTCGGGCCAAAGGCTTCAAGACGACATCAGGTTTTGGGATGAAGAAGGTCTTGGGTTGACAACAATTTCAAGCGACTTGACGACAATGTTTCCATTCATTGTTATGTTTGAGCGACAATACATATCGTTATCGACATTAATTAAAGTCATCATTTAATGATAAAGAGTAATCATTTCTAATGTCATTTTATAATTGTAATAAACTGGAAAGTTTTATTTGTAAAGTAATAAAATTAAAATTTTATTTTAAATATTATAGAAACCTTAAAAGCTTAGTATTTTTTTTTTTTGTAATTTATCAAAACAAAACAATTAAGATACAATTAAAAACCTTACCTAAAAAAGATCAATTATTCAAGAAGAAAATATTAAAAATTAAAAGAAATCACAAAGTGACAATTTTTTTTTTATAAATGAACCCTAAATCCTATGCCCCTCCTCCATATCTCATACTTCTCAAATTAACTAAAGAAGAAATATTTTTCAATTTTTTCTGTAACCAAGTAAAATAATGGTGAATGGGCTTATTCCAACAGTACAGAGTACAGTGCCATCCCAAAGAAGCTTATTATAATTGATTAGCTGCTGAATGGAATATATATTAATTTGTTGATTAAACTAAATATAACTAAGATTCTCTCCCTCTTTCCCTGTGGCCATCAATAAAGGTAAGTGTGAGTGATCTCTTTCTTTTGTCTTTGGATTGAAGTGGGTATAAAGAAAGCCTTCCTTCTGCTCTGAAGCTTTGCTTCTACTGAAGCAGATTCTTCCCTATTTTTCAGAGCTTAATTGATGCAGACCACCTGCCTTATTGCTTCTTATATATGTAATCAATGTAATGGTCTATAAAGAAATGTCTCTAAGCGGTCCCACATGCGTAACAAAGTTGATTCTCAGGTAACAGATTACACTTAAGAATGCAGATTCGAATCATGACAATCGCAGTGTGAGAGTTTCACTCTCATGTGGAGGTGAGTCATTATGGGCACAATGCATTGTGTCTCATACTTGATGCGTTGTCGTGTACCGTGATTAACCCCTCCCATATGCGTGGGACAATGTATGGGGGCCCTTAAGGTGAGGGATATCACTTTTGCACCCAAGAAATGTCCCTGAGCGGTCTGGTTGCCCCAGTGCTCAACAGAGAGTGCTGGGTGGTTGAATTTCCAGTTTCAAATTCTTTATTTACGTGATCATTGTACACTAGACTCATATTTATCTTTTCTGTTAAAAATTATAGGACCTTGTAACGGGAGCCCTGCAAGGGAGGGCATTCTAAGAAATGTCCCTGAGATATTCAAATAAATAAAAATATAAATTATAAAAATATGTTTAAATTATCAATAACTCAAAATAGAAATAGAAATAGAAAGAATGAACTGCAAGCTACTCTTAACAAAACAACAACAAAACCCCGAGGCCACGTAGCTTCACTTCACTTTACAAACCAACCAACAACAGCTACCGTTTTAGCAAGATGCCAAGAGCACATGCCAAGATAGAACTCATCCAATTGTTATTATTTAATTAATTTTGGTGCTTGCTTGGTCAGTGTCACTCCCTAATTAAGATTAGCCCAAATCGACTGATTTACCCTGTATTTAGGGTTATATTATAATTTTACTCAATTTTGACCTTTATTAAGACGTTGATGTGTCTAATAATAGATAGATAAGCAAAATGACGTTGTTTTACCTTTTTTTTATTTATTTTAAAATCAAAAGTAATGGGTCAAGTTGACCTTGAACCAGATCCGACTCAGTGGATCGACCTAACATTTAATGGGTCAAAACCTATATTATTCTTCAAATCATCTAAGGTTTATGTTTTCCACCTTGCACTGCTGTCGTTTCTGTCTTTATTGCCACCAACTGTCTCTTTCTTCCTCACTCTTTATCGCCTGTGACTTTAGTCATTGACTTGCCTCCATTAACCACGGCCATAAAACTAGCCAATCGAAAAAATAAGAGGGGAAAAGATTAGAAGTCATCGTACGGTTACAAAGAACCCAACCATCGCCTGGTCAATTAAAGATAAAATTGAAACGAAAGTTAAGGTTAGAGAATCAAATTAAAACAAATGTCAAAATTAGATCAAATTATAAAATAATTATAAATTCGGGATAAACTAGTCAATAGGGTCTTTAAAGACTAATTAATTTTGGCCCTCTCATTTGAAAAATAACACCATAACCGGAGACTTTTCTTGATTGTTAATAGTTAATGGTTTTTTTTTTCGAACAGATGATGGCAGTATCTTGACATTAATGTATAAGGTGTGACAAAGCCACCTTATCCGACCATCACATAGATTCATCCCAGTCCGTTGCTTTATTGAGAATTTGGTTCCTAATTCTGCCTCGCGTCGTGAGGTCAATGATACCATCATCTAGAGGATGCTTAATGGTCTGACTTATTTTTTAATTTCTCATAAACCTAAATTCAATCGTATTTATGTCATAAATTCTAAGTCCCATATAAAGTAAAATTAAATCAATTAAGTTTAATAAAGTATAAATTCGATAGACTAATCTGGTGTAAATAAAAACTGGAACCCAAACCCAATTAAATTAGAAAAATATTGTAAGCAAAGCGACCACGCTCTCAAATTAATCCTAAGGAAAATTTTTGAAAGCTAGAAAGACTTACTGATCGACTTATTGAATAGGGACAAAAAATTCAAAATGCCCTTGTCTATTTTATAAATTTACAAAGTGAGTCACTGTTCTGCCCTTTTCTTTCTCGCTTTCCATGATAACGATGCGATTGCCAACCAACAATTACCCTATTATCTCATCGATCGTTGGAGAATGCAGCGACAATCGACGAGATGAGGCAATGGCAATGAGGCGACAAGGCAAAAGGCAACTAGTTGGTGATCGCATCACGACCATGAAAATAGAGCGATAAGAGAGCTGAATAGTGATCTATTTTGTAAATTTACAAATTTTAGTATTTTAGTTTCTATTTGATAAATTTCTCTATCAATCTATCTGGCCCATAGAAAACTCTAATTCTAATTTATTGCCGAGATGAGTTGGCAAAAAAACCAATTTTGTAATAAACAACTCATCTTCTTGGGGAAGAATAGGAAGGAAGGACGGGGCGGCGCGGCAGACAGACAGAAGCAGGAGGCGGCAGATGGCTAATCATATAATAAGAGTGCGTGGCTGACACTTCAAAATGGCGTCGTTCGGTTGAATTTAAACGCTGTTGGCCTTTGGCCAGTGGCCTGTGTGGTTGAAGGACAGGACGAAAGGAAGGAGGGAGGTGGTTGGAAGAGAATCGGAATCCTGAACTGAAGGGAAGGGATGGACACGATCCTCTGCGACGAGCTCCTCCAAGAGATATTCCGCCGCCTACCCCCGTCCTCCTCCTCCGCCGTGTCCCTCGTCTCCAAGCGGTGGCTCCGCCTCTTCCGCTCCTCCAGGACCTGCCTCTCTCTCCGCCTCTCCCCCCACTGCCACTCCTCTCTCCCCTCCTTCCTCTCCTGCTTCCCCTTCCTCTCCTCCCTCTCCCTCGCCTTCTCCGCCCCCGCCTCCTCGTCCTTCGCCGATCGCTTCCTTATCTCCGCCGCCTCCTCTTGTCCCAATCTCCGCCATCTCCGCCTCCTCGCCGGCCCCGTCTCTCTCTTCCCTCTCCTTTCTCTCTCCTCTTCCTGCCCTCGCCTCTGCTCTCTCTCCATCGCCTTCTCTAGGCCCCTCTCTTTCCACTGGCTCCTCCATTTCCGCTCCCTCAAGGATCTCTCCGTCGTCGCCTCCTCCGCTGCCGGGCAGTTCGATTCCGTCCAATTCCATTCGAGCTGTCAACAAGCCGATGCTGAGCTGCAACTAGAGAACCTCGCTTTGTCAGCGATTCGGCACGGTGATTGCGGCCTTGATTGGCTGTGGAGAAGCTGCAAAAAGCTGAAGAAGCTCCAATTACGAAGCTGCGAAGCCATAAGCACTCGCTTTGTCGAGTGCTTAAAGAGCCTCCAGGAAGTGGAATTGAGGACTTGCAGAGCCATAGTTGACGTAATTTTATCGAATTTGGCCGAAGATTGCTCATCTCTCAAGTCTCTCTTGGTATACGATGGCGGAAGTAAGAGCGGTTTACTTCGATTCTTAAATCGGAGCCGATGTAATTTTCAAAAGCTTGATTTACGGCTTCCTCTTGATCTCAACAACGATCACTTATTGGCCGTGGCAGAGAATTTCCGGGGATTGTCGAGTCTTCGGCTACAGAGTTGCTGTCTCGTTACCGCTGAAGGGCTTAGAACCATTGGGATAGCCATGGGAGATGAACTTGAAGAATTGGCTTTGATTAACTGCGATGTGATGGCAAGAAACCCCGGGTTGTTGACCGCTTTGGGGCAGAATTTGAGAAGGTTGAAGAAGCTGGATTTGTCCTACAATGAGACTTTGATGGATATAGAGTTCACATCCATGCTTGCTTCCTGTAACAGTTTGAGGGAATTGAAGCTGCGGGGATGCAAGGGCTTGACAAATGCGACCATTGTTTCGATGTCGAAGACCTGCAAGCATTTGGAAAGCGTTGATATGTTGGATTGTTGTGGCATTGAGGCAGAGGCTGTTGAGTTGTTTCTTCTGAATTCTCCTCGGCTGAGTCGGGTGCAGGTTGAGGAAAGCAAGGTTTCAGATGCTGCCAGGTCCTGGGCTTTGAATAAGTTTATTGAGATTGCTGTTTGATCAATGATTTGGCTGTGGGAAGAACAGAAAGCCCACATTGTTTACATACAGTCGTGAGCCAGGCCAGGTAAACATGGCCTGTTGCTTTCTCATGTTTCAATTGTAAATGTCTCTAATTTATGTTGTGAAGACAAGAATTATCAGATAATGTTTGTACGATTGTTTGATACTCCAATAATGTACACTGCATTAACTGAATACAAGGTTTCAGATACTTTGCTTTGCTATGACTATGATTTACAGAGCTCATTCCTATTTTATTTAATGCTGTGTTGCATTTTCTTTTTTTAATTAAATTGATGCTGTAATTGTTATATTCCATGGGTCAGCTGCATCTAGATTTGGTATAGTATAGGTACAGTTATGGAACCAGTGGAGTGCATGCCTCTTTGTTTCAGCTCTATAATAGCTTTTGAAAACCATTTTCTATTGTTTAGGATTATGCTTAGGACTAGCTTAATCCAGTGTCTAGCTTGAGGAAGCTCGTAATTTCCACCATGTTCTGCCATTAAGACGTTCATTTTTGTTATCCTTTTAAGGGTTATAACTACATACAAAAACAACTCTCCCGGGGATCCTAATGCATTGGGACAACCCTTATTAAGGATTATGGCAAATTGAGAATATCCTCTCAAAACTTTGTATTGTACAATAGCAACAGTTTGGTAAATTCAATGGCGCTATGATGTCAACAAGTTCATTTCATTGTGGATGGCTTCCAATTGTAAAATTGTTTTACTAGGGAAAGATAAGATAGGGCATTTGGAGGATTTCTTGCATCACAAATGAAGCTCAAGAGGGACATGGTTGTAGGTTCTTATACCTATAATCATAGGGAGATGAATTATAGGGTCCTTGTGAAATATGATAAGGAAATTCTAGGAAAATTTTACTTTCGAGGTTGAGAAGAGGGAGAAAAGGCTTTATGGTTTTATTTGATGGTGCCTGCCAGAGGGGAGGAGATGGGTGTTTAACGGACACTGTTGGGGAGAGTTTGGATGAGGATACTTGGGAATTTCTATTGGTAACAATCTTACTTTTGGTTCCAAAGAAACATCCTGGAACATTACGAGCCCTCATCTAAAAATGCTAATTGAAGATGACTATTGAGTTTATAGGATCAAGTAAATATACTTAAGACCCCTCTTAACAAACTATCGATATGGGATTGGGTCATGACATCTTCTGTAGTTTATCATGGCACGAAGTTATTTGTCTGGAAGATGGTGGTGAACCCGGTCCCTGATTTACCATGATTGTATCGTGTGATCTTCTAATGGGTGTCCATACAGTTGGGTTCTTATGTCTACTACAATGATATTGAAACGAATCATTTATGCCTGTGTATTGAGAAAGAAAAAATTCATTAAAATAAATTACAGAAATGTTACCATTTCTTGCCATTTTCCTTTTGATTATTTTCTGGTCTGGATCTGCGAGACTTGCGCAGACAGAACTGTCTGGATCTGGGCTTCCCATTTTGGTGGCCTATTCCCTAGCCCAAAATAGAAAGAACAAAAGAACTAGAGAACGAAGTCATTATCTCATGGCAAGAAACAATCAATTAATCAACAAATGAAATGATATTCTCTGAACCCTTCAGTTATGCTAACAGCCTCTAGGTGTGTGTTATGTCATTGACGATATTTTCTTTTAAAATTGACAATGTAAAACTCAGACAAGTCTAGAACTTTGACAAAAAATCTAATCCCAATTAATTACTTAAACCAACTTAAGTCACTAATGCCTGTTTTAAAATAAAAATAAAAATAAAAAAGTAAGGGAGAAAGAGAAAACACTCAAAAGAGGTTTCTTCATCAAGCACTAATGCTTTAGCAGTTTACTCTTTAGCTAGTTTGGGTTTTACAAAAAGCTCATGGAATTAGAAGGTTTTCATTTTCTTTCATAAACCTCCCTTAAAAAATAAACGTTGATAAAGCGATTCATATTTACAGTTAATCTCAAGTTTAGATGAAAAACAAATTATTAAGTAGTAGCGGACAATTTATATAAATTTTATTAAATTAAATAATATAAATTATTCATGCATAACCTCATATAGTAGGCTTAAAAATTAATATGTCATTATTATTTATAAAGTGATATTTAGTCCACAATAGAGTTTCTCCATATCCTTTTAGGGGTGGTTTGTTAACCAAGATAAGAGAGAGAAAATGTCAGATATGAGAAGCATCCCGGATGTTTGGTCTTTCCAACGTATTTGTTAAGCTTATCTGACCATTTTTAGAAAAGGCCTCACGTGACCTCTTATCTCTCCCTTTCAAAATAAATTTATTCGATCTCCCCCTCGGATAAATTTATCTGGCTCTTTCAAGATAAGCTTCAATTACTTATTTACCCTTTGTAAGATAGTTAATGCCATTTAATGTATTTTAAAGATTTAAATTTATTAAAACAACTTATTTATTTAACTCTTATAATTAATATTATTTAATATATTTTTAAATTATTATATATTTTGACAATTTTTAAAATTTAAATGACATTATTCATTTCATTGATTTTTAAAATTTTAATTTTTCTCTCTTTCTTTATATATATATTTTATTAACTAATTTAATTCCTTTCATCAATTTTTTAATTATTTTATTTAATTTTATATTTTATTATCTATTATGAAAATATGTTTTGGCTATTTTTAATTTTGTAGGTGGAATTATTGTAATTCTAACAATTATTATTTATACTTTTCAACTCTTTTTAAATTTATTTTTGAATATAAATTTAAAAAATAAAATATTATTTTTAATTTTAATCTTAATTTTTTTGATAATTCATATTAATTATAAAATACTATTTTAATCATAAATTTAGTAATAGAGATATTTTAGTAAAAAAACCCTTATCTTGGTATTTATCATATGTATTAACAAACACATGACAAGAAAAAGTATAGTTACCAGTAGATTTTAAAAAATTTAACAAACAATCTGATAGAAATTTTGGAATGCTTCTCGGCCTTATCTTGATTATTTTATATCTTACTTCAGAAAATATCTCAATCTTATCTTAATACCACCTTATCTTGCTCATTTTAACAAACGTCCATATCTTTAAGATTCTTTTCAATCCAAGCCCATCAGTGACGAAGAAGTCAATTACAAACCCCAATGCATTGGATTCCCTCCTCGCCCATGCATCTTCCCAAGTTAAAGCCCCCCCCCCCCCCCCTCTCTCTCCCTGAAAAATGACATCAACTAAAGTAAACAAAGATTAAGTTTAGTGAACTAGTTGTCCTCAGTTTATTTATTGTGCGATCGGATAAAGAATATATCAATGTCAATTTAATAAGGTGTGAGTTTGATCTTCATTTTATACAAAGATTAAAAGGCCTAATCTGTAATTTATCTTTTCTGATGTAATCGAAGGCACAAGCATCGAGGACCGTGCAAGAACGATCATCTCAAGTTTAGTGAATTAGTTTTGAAAAATATCATGAGAGAATAAAATGATATTTTTATTAGTTTTAACAAAGATAAAATGCACTTAGATTTTTTTAATTATTAGGTGATACACGTTTTGAAGTTAAAAAATACTTCTTCTATTAGTCCCTATGATTTGAGTTTTTAGCGGAGACATTTTCTATATTACTATCTCGGTTAGATTAATTTAAATTAAGTATTAATTAAGTTAAATTGAATCTTAATTAAATAAAAACAAGAACAAAAAATAATCAAAAATGAAAAAAAAAATTGCTTACTGAAGCCCCATCACTAGTGTTGGTTCCAACCAGTCGCTAGCAACACCTCTGGTGGTGGGTTCTAGCGAAATCCATCGACAATGGGCTCCTTCTAGAACCCATTGCCGGCGGTGGATTGTGGTAGGAAGAGAAGAAGAAGATAAAAGAAGAACTCATTGGGTTTTACTGGAACTCACTGTTAAAGTGTTGATAGCGGCTGGCTGGAACCATCTCCGGTGAAAGGTTCCAGGTGGCTTTTTTTTTTTTTATTTGATTATTTTTTTAATTTTAATTTAATTAAGATTTATTTTTAACTCACTTAACATTTAACTAAAATAATTTAGGTTAATCTAACAGAGTTAGTGACAGATGGGGTGTGTTTGTCAAAAAATTAAACCACAAAAACTAGTAGAAGAAGTTTTAAGCCACAGGGAATTTGGGTGTATTTATCCTTCTAAAAGTTACATTTACCAAAAAAAAAATATACAAGAAATTATTAAAATAGTTGAATATGTAAAAAGAAAACCAATATATATATATATATATATATTTTGTGAAGAGAAGGAATGAGATAAAAAAATTGATAACATAAAAAAGAGGTAACAGGCAATTAAAGAGAAATTGGTTGGACGCTGGGCGAAGAAATGGGGATATACACTGAGTGAGCTTACCACCATATATAATGGAAAGGTTAAAATGGAATCCAGGCCAACATTGTTAATATATAATCCACAAGTGGCATGTGTTTTTTTTTTTTTTTTTTTTTTATAATCTAGGTATTTAGATTTCGCTCGCTTAGTTTTAAAGGAGATCAACTTTTTCTTCTAGTTCGGCCTTCAAATAAATCGAATGCGATCGTAAATTTATATATTTTCAAACGGAAACACGATTAGTCGCCATTAAATAAGGCATTTTTACTTCCATCAAGAATTGATCTCCTGTCCTCTTAAAGAAACTTGAAAATTTTACCACTTATGCCATTCTCGAGAACAAAAGTCGTATATGTTGATACGTGGCAAAAGTGAAAAGAATTGAAACTTGTCCCAAAAAGGTCAAATTAAACAAGGTCCAAGTCCAATTGCAATGGTTTCAAGTCAACCACAGACACAGTAGAGATTAATTGTCCGATCTCCCCACTCCAAAATATCCAGCTGAAACCCTAAATTTAGCGGCACTAATCATCTACGTGAAATTTGCTTAATTGATGTGCTAAATTAAGCAATTAACCCTTCCTTGGATGCGCTTCATCACCTTTTGAAAGAATTCACAAGCATTGAGTTTAGGAACCCACCCTGTCCTCACTTTTCAGTTTACCCATTAAAGTAGGGTGACTTTGAATTTTTTTTTTAACAAAATTACAATTCCTCACCAAAAAATGAAATCAAATTAACACTCTCCCAAACTAAATTCCAAAATAAACCTCCCTTCCCATACCACCTTTAGAAAAATCAAGGAAGGATTACGTGGTAATTAAGTTTGACACTCGATAGTTTCAAAGTGATTCTCAATGAAAACTGCTCGTCCGCATTGGGGATGATTGTGTAATTGTTAAGAAATTTAATTTTTTTTCTTTTCTTTTATTTTTTCTAAGTTTCTATTAATTGTTTTTTGGGTTAACGTATCATTACGAGCGTCCCCGCTGTTCGGCCCCACAATTTCAACAAGAGAGATAAATCAAGGAATCTAGCAAGTAGATTTTGACTAACACAACCGCAAACGTGAGAGTGACAACAATTTTTCATTTTTTAGGGTCGCTCCCTGAACTATTTTCTGACTAAGGTTCGAACACAAAACCTAGGAGTCTAAAGAGTAACACTCCAGTAGTTCTTCATTTGTCAATTAGTCTACGTCTTAGGGGTAGAGTGATATGTGAAAGAGTGATGTGATGGAAGAAAAATGCTATTAGTACATCATTATACATACCTTAATCTACACAATGATGCTAAAATATTTAAAATACCCCTTACTTAAGATGGTAAGAAACATGACTAAAATATTCTTCACCTAAGACAATAAGACATAATGAGGCGAGGCGATGAGACACGAGAGATATTTTTATCATTTGTGATACATTATGTAACACAAAATGTACACAATGATGTACCTATAGCGTGGTTTGTGATGAAAAAAGTTAGATCATACTATTAGTACCCCTTAAACTATATCTTAGGCTATATAATGCATGTAAAATAATAAAAATACTTTTCGCATCTCACTATTTTAGTTGAGAGATATTTTAGTCATCGCCTCGTTGTCTTAAATAAGAGATATTTTTGTGATTTTACATACATTGTATAGTCTAAGAGGTACCAATAGCATTTTTCAAAAGAATCTTAGGTTAGAAATGTTTTAAAGAGGCCTAGTTTTGTAGAAAAAAATGTGGTCACTTGTCCCAAAGAAAAAAAGAATGCAATTTGAGGAAGAAGTGTTCTATATCATAAAATATTTATTAATTTGCGAAAGTACCAAACAATCCTCAACCCCACATAGGATTCTAATTTGTCTTGGCAGCACCACATGCGCTTGTCAGGCAGGCAGAAGCGGGCAAGATGCATTTGGTTACGCAGCTTCAGTCTTCAGATGAGATGGAGGTGGACATGTGGTGGGGCATGACAATAACGCTAGCTACCATAAAATGTAAGAACATGACTTGCCATTCTCGCTTATCTTTTGCGAGATTTCCAAATTGAGTTTGAAAACACATGTGCAATGCATGCCGGGGAGAAGAGGCATATTCGCATTTGTTGATCTGAATGCTGCAAATCCTATCCTTGTGAAGTCCAAACTTTGAAGAGTTTCAGAGGGCTACTTTAACTTCACAGTTCACTCACTGGGGTCAGTCACTGCCCATCACTTGCCATTTCATAAATCATCAAAATATTTACACATTCATTTTTACTCTAATAATTGAAGCTATGGCCTAATACTACTACTGCTACTACTGGCTATACCACCACAATACAATCAATTAACACTTCCAAAACACACAGCACCTCAATAAAGAAGAAGAAGAAGAACCATTCGTAGCACTCAAATTGCTTTCTCCACGTGGAGTCTGAACACGGACTCCAAGTCCGGCGGAGTAAAGAACTGCCGGCTACTGTTGCGGTGGCACGACGACGGCCGCCGCTTCCTGGGGGCAGGCGGGCAGGGGAACCCTTCCGGGATTCTCGATTCCCTCGCCGTCGGGGTTGTTTCGCCGCCGTCAGCCTCGAGCACTCTCTCCTTGGGCTCCGTAGCTATGGATCTCAGGGGAGCACAAAACGCGATTCCGGCGACCGCCCTTTTCTTGCCTTCCTCCGACTGATGATGCTTCTTTGAACAACCCATCTCAAATCAAATGGAAAACCACCAGAGGTCGAGGCCTAGAAAGAAACCCAAGAAGAACTACAACCCCTTGTTGGCGAACCAGTAGAAATTAGATGGAAGAAGAAAATGGGTTTGAAACTTCGCGGTTGCTGTTTCAGAGAGAGAGAGAGAGATGGAGGGAGACTTTGAATGAAGAAAAGGGAGGGAGCGCGTAGAAAATTTGGCTGCCATACAGAGATAGAGGCTACATGTATGTGTGTTTGTGTATATAAATGAGAATATAATTATAGAGAGAGAGAAAGAGAGAGAAATATCTAATGGGTATGGGGCAGCGAAAGCAGGGAAAGGATTGGAGTTTTGGCGCCAAAATTTGGCGGTTTTGGTAGGCAACGGCTCTCTTTCCCGCCCTCCTATTTGGGTTTCCCATTTTGTCCTCTTTTCAGATCTTTATTTTCATGGCAGCCGCGGCCCAGCCCAGCCCAGCTCAGCTCACATAGAATATATAGAATCTCTAAGGCAGGCAGGCAGGCAGGCAAGCCAATCAGTGGCAGTGGGGCTCTAAGCTCTCGAGTCCGTATAGCCCTAAACCAAAATGTCCAAACTCCCAAATCTAATATCTCTCCCTTTATTTCCTATAAATTGATGATTTCATGTGATTCCAATGTTCATACAAATTATTGCAACTTAAATATTAATCTAAATACTTTTGAAGGTAGCTTATGAATTCACAACATCTCCATAACAAATTATCACTATCATATTACATTCTAATTAACCCTTTCCCTTTATATGTGCTAAGACAATTTTAAAATATTTTTTAGTTCTACACCCATTCGATAGTGGTATTAAATTGACTCTGGTACCGCTTTATAACACGAAATATCGCTCAAAAGTGTTGACCATGACTTACAAATTCATGAGAACGAACAATACATTCGAGATATATTTAGTTTAATTACTATAATAGAGTTTACTTAGTAGCCAAAGGGAAAAAAAAAAACCTACGATTGGATTGGCCACAACAGAGTTACCATTCTATATGTTTTATAATTTAGTTAGTGGATGAAAACATAGTGACCGTTCTAAAACTTGAAAGAACTAAAATAGAAAATAACTTATCGTATATAAAATATTTAATCTCTTAAATAGTACTAACCCTATCTATAATGGTTCACCTTCACAATGAATGGTCAAGATCAATAATGATCCTATGGCTAGATTTAGTATTACTCTTTTGAGTGGTTAACTATTATGGTAATTATTATCAAGATTCTTGTTTGGATTAACCACTCCATGATGAATAAATCACGTTAAAACCTTGTAAACAAAAACATGGTGAGAAAAAACTTAACAACTTAGCAGAGGAAAAAGATTGCATTATTCTCATGTGATTGATAACTTTCTCTTGAGAAGATTTAATAATATCTTCAATTATTCAGCATGAGATATCTTTGGTTCTGTTCCTTCTTAACTAAAAGAGGATGATCGGAGATGGGATCGAAATAACAGGGCGTAGGCTCCGGCGACAAGTTTGTCCGGGAGATGGCTAGCATCTGCAAGCACTCCGACGTTCGAGTGAATAAGAGAGTAAGGAAATGACAGTGTATCAGTAGGTCAAATGTTAGAACATACCTTGGATCTAAGAAGAGTTGGCTGATATAGGAGGATGAGACGTCCTCTTGTATGCATGCGTCATGCGTTTGTAGGTAATGTGACTAGCTATCTGACGCTAGTGAAAGTTCCTAGGTGGTAGTAAGGTGGTAATAGGACCTTCATTAATGTAGATGTGATCCGTCATTAATGAGGATGAAATCTGAGGCGACCACACGGATACCCAACGGGGGTTGCACTGATGCCGTGGGAAGCTAGCGTTGGGCCGAGATTGGGCCCAAGGTTGAGCCTAAGGAGAGGATCGAGATTGGGCCCGAACGATCCACAGCCTCCCAGGTCAGATGCTCGAGTAGTGAGCGTTCGAGATAGATAATGGAAGATTGGGCAAATTTTGCTACATGTGCTAGTTTTGAAGAGTTGGATTAAAACATGACCGAGACAGTCTGTCGAGCTAACTTCGACTTTGCTTAAATGGTGGCGCTGGAGTTGTCCAAGGTCGGCCTGACCTTGAAAGCAAAATGGTTTTCTTCGCGTGCTGTCCCACAATGCGCTTGGCTTCAAGATTCAAGGCGTTCAACCTAGGACATAGGGGTGCTATCTGGGCGATGTCCGAGTATAGAGAGTGGCTGGCTACTGTGAGTGCGCGTTGACGGGGTCTCGTGCTATTGTTGGTACATGTTCGGGATATGGTCGAGTCCTTGTTCGCATATGCTATCTAAACTTGAGAGGAAGAGATCATACTCCCCTCGATGAGGTTTTGAGTATGTTTCTAGAGGGTGGGCGCTCTGGCTATAGTCGGCCTCCTGGTCCTTGTAACGTGGGGGTTGACTCTGGTGGCGGAAGAAGCCCTCCCAATGCATACGTTGTGTGGGACCTCGGGGTAGGGAGTGTTATGCTAAGAAGGTACACTGTTGCAGGTATGCACGACAGCTCATGATTTCCCTCAAAAGATCTGAATGTGTGCTGGGTGCATGATAGATGGCATGCCTCTAGCGCTTACCAAGTGCTTAATGGCGTTTTGCTTTCTTTTTGGACGCGACGTCTGGAGCAGTATAAATGGTGTATCTCCCATCTTTTGGGTTTTCCATCATTTTTTTCTCCTTGTCAAAAGTGGACTATTTTTCGAATCTTTCTTCCTACTTGTTCCTTATAGGTAAAGGCAGACTTTTGATTTAGTAGAAAAATGTCAAGGGCTATCTTTGATCGACGGTTGGAAGGCTGGACGATTGGAAGCAAGATGCTAAAGAAGAAAGAGGGCATGTAATTTTCAAAAATCCCAAAGGGAGGCATGCGTAATTTTTGGAAAATCTGGGACTTTTCCAAGTGATGTCTTCACCCCCAAACTTCTAATTATTACAGTTTTATCCAAACAGACTTGAAAATTTTTGTTTATACCTTCGTATTTCGTTCAAATTTTACCAGGACCTGCAAGTTATTTATTGCATGTCATCACTTATTTGACATGTTATGCATATTTGACTTCATCAAATTACATATTAGCCCAAAATTGTTGAAATATTAACGCATGTTTAAAGTTTTGTGTTAAATCCCAACTTAATATCATTGAACATGCATATATGACCACGTCATTTCTTTGTGACCTGGGAGGCTATATTTCATTATTAATGAGTAAATAGTTTTAATTACCTTGAACCACAATATTAAATGATAGATGAGTTACTATTTTTGTATCCCTTTTGTCATAAGATATGGATAGGTAGATCATGAGCGCACACGTGTATGGAAAATAATTTTGAGGGTATTACTAAATGCTATTATCATTTATCGGCTATTCAACATATTAGGTAGTCCAAGTAGCTTCAAGGGGAAAAAAGAAGATTAATGAACAAGTAAGATGTTTACCTATTTAATAATCAACCCACTTTTAAGTATATGTGCTTTGTAATACCTATTTCTCTTTTCTTTGAAATTTTTTGATATGAAATGTATAACAACTTGAACACTTATTTCCTAAGTCGGTTATGTATGTTTCAATTTCAATTATTAAAGTTTGAGCTTAAATCATGGGCCGCGAGAGCTTTAATGAAATAAGAATATATATATATAAAAATATATTTTCATGTTATCATAGTAAGACACTTGAAAATGTAGATGTTATAATTGGTATCAGAGTGAACCTAATAAGACCAAATGAAAAGATAATCTAATAGTTTGGAGGTTTTTCTTAACTTTTGACACGACTTTTTTCTTGGTTTAGGATGGTTAGATACGTCAGTGCGTTAGAAGAAACATGTGAAGGTATAGCCGCATTGTAGACCCTAAACTTACATGAAAGAATTCAACAAGAAGGAAAGATGTATAATTTCTTGGATATAGACGAATGTCTAGTTAGTGATTTCCCACTAGAATAGAAGTACCCAATCCTTAGGGTAAACTCTTTTATTCAAGTCATTCACTTTCACTATGATTGGAGACCCTTTGCCATAAAAAATAAAAAACAACCACCACATAATGATTTTCATATAATTCACGGACAACCTTAAGATGATGAATAATTTTGAGAGGGGAAGGAGGCAACGCAAAATTAAATCCAAGAGCCTGAAGAACAAGTGATATCTGACCACTTTAGGGTGCGGATCTTTTCAAAAATTTAGATGGTGAATAAGTGAATTAAGAAATAGCAGGAGCAAACGTAGCCAAAGTTTCTACTGACTATGGTTAAAAAAATAAAAATAAAAATATTATGTTATAAGAAAAATGTTCAAGAGTCTAAAATATCCTTTTCAGTTAAAAAGGTATAAATTTCTTGTAGGTAGAACAAGGGAGTTCCACACAAACGCGCAAATTAAATAATTTCGACATTTAAAAATTTATTTGGGAATATAATCAATTATTTATAAAGAATTTTAATTCTAATTCTAAGAGTATTACGGAATATTAAAGTAAACAATTATCTATAAAAAAATTTATTTAGAAAAGAGCAAAATAAATATCATTTATACAAAAGATAGATGTTATCCATAACAATTCTAGTCTCAACTAGATTAGCAATAATCAAGATAGACGTTATTTACAAATAATTTTAATCCTGAATTGCTTAAAATTACTTTATATTCATCTATAAATAAGTAGGTCTTCATTACTAAAAAAATACATATCTGATGCTAGTTTCAATATAATTTTCATCATATTCAGTGTCTGATTTAAATATCAGAGTGTTTACGTGGGGACCTGCTCGCGCCCTTTGACTGTTTCTTTTTTACAGGCTCAGATAACTTGACAACGACGTTTTTTAATTAAATAAATATAATATTTTATCTTGACAAAAAAAAGCATAAATTTCAATTACATTTACAGTTATTTTTTAATAGAAAAATGTTACTTTGTTCGAATTAGTTGACACACACGATGACTAAAAAGTATCAAATGACAAATATATCCTCACCTTGAAATTGTAACTTTACCTTGAACATACCGCATGTACATCAAATGAAGTTCCAACAAATTTTATCATAGATAAAGTTCGCCTATTAGCTTGGTAAATTTTGTCCCAAATGAAGATGGTCCTAATGAATTTCAATCAATTTTTTTAATCTTTTCAGATGCTGTGCTACGACTCTTTTTAATAACTGTTTGTAATCATAATTTTAAACAATCAACTCATACTAAAGCAATTAACCATAAAAGACAACCAAACAGCCTTTTTTAGAATTAATTTTTAGAATGAATCAGAATCTAATAATAAAAATATATTATTTTAATTAAGTTATTTGATATTTGCGACAATAACCACTGAATGTTACGTGACATGGCAGTGGATGTGGGGCCCAATTGGGCGGCTGCCTGCCCCCAGCCGCCCTCCCCAGACTAAACTGCTGATGACTAGGTGCCACACAATTTCTGACACTGACCTTAGTTTTAAAAGTATTGAGTTATAATATTATTAATTAATATGAAAAAGGTTTAAACAAACCTAGTATTACACAAAATATTATTAATCATACAATAATTTTTACAAAAATAATGATAACTACGTACCCTACCCTACAAAAAAAATAATTTATAGTTACAGAAATAATTTCAATCACTATTTAATTAATAATATTAAATTTATAAAAGAAAATACTATTGATACATTTATTTTGTACATCTTAAGCTACATGAAAGAGTATTATGATAAAAATATCTCTCATGAGACGCATAGAAGTACGTGAGGCGCATATAAGGCACAGAATATTTTGGTCATAATACTCTTTTATGTAGTCTAAAATATATAAAATAAGTGTACATCGAGCATGATTTATTTGTAAAATGGTTGCCTTTTGAAGCGAAAGAGTTCGGGGAAGGAATTCCAAACCCTAAATATATATATAGTGGTGGGGCCAGGCCAACTCAGCCAGAGTGGACTGGCGGTGCATGTACACGTCAGCCGTCCTGAAACGTCACAACGGCGCCAAGTCCAAGCCTGCCTTTCAATTCCAGCCGAAAGTTTCTAAAACAGCAATGGCCGAATGGGGACAGGCACAGGCGGCGCTCTATTATGCATAAATAATAATTACATAAATAATTCATATCAATCCACTCAACCAAATCCTGTTTAATTTCACAGTAAACCATTGATGTTAAATTAAATGTGATGCTTTGCCATCTCTATCTTTTACACTCGAAAAAAAAATAAAAAAGAATAATAAAAACAGAAAATATAAAATATTTTTATTTTAAATAATATTTATTAATCAAGATATAAATAAAAAAAATAAGATATAAAAAATATTTTAAACTTTTATTCTTTTTAATGTGTTATAAAAATATTTTAAACTTATATACAACAAAACCATTTTTTATCAATTCATTGAAAAGCAGTCACATGACTTTTTATCTGAAATTATTCAGATAAATTTATCTCTCTTCTCTCTTTTAAATAAATTTAATTAATACCTTATAAATAAAATAATTCATGTGCCCCTAATATATTTTTAAAAAATTAATAAAATAAAAATTTTAAAATATTTCTCAAACTTATCTGATAATTTCAAAACAAAGTCTCAAACAACATTAGGGCTAACAATTACCCAAATCTCAAACTTTTTTTTTTTTTTTTCATTTTAATATTGGTTATCCAATTGTTTTAATGGCAGGTTGGGGGTCAAGGGCAACATCAATTTCCTCCATGACGAAAGCAGTGGTTTAGCCGTCGGAATCAGCACTATGTTACCCCATCCCGGTTACTTAAATGTAGTTTTTTTGCCTAACTGCCTGTACTGTACTATAAGGTGACAAAACAGGATTAAAATGATGATTCATTTACTGTTTTTTTTTTTTTTGGGTACTACTTCTTAAATAAAAGTTTTGTAAAATAATATTTATGAAATATTAGAAACTTTCACACAAATACGTAACTCAAGATGGCGATTTAGTGATAGAAGGAGTTGCATCAATTCAATAAACTTGACATTGTGAGTTTGAATCTAAAGCTATAATGTTTAAAAATTTAAGTAACAAGACATTCATGGTATGATGTAAGACATTAAGGGGGCGTTTGTTAATCAAGATATGGGGTGAAAAAGTCAAGATATGTGATGCATCCCCGATTTTTATCATTTTCAACATGTTTATTAAATTTATCTGACAATTTTTAGAAAAATCATTAATGACATTTTATCTTAATTGTTCAAGATATGCTTATCTCTCATTCTTTCAAGATAAGTATATCTTTGTCTTTATAGGTAAGAAAAAAATGACGATTGTGTCTTCTAGTGCATTTTAAAAAAATTAATTTAACAAAAAGCTTGATAAAAATTTTGAAATGCTTTCTAATCTTATCTTAAGTATTCCATATCTTGGTCAGAAAAGTATTTTAATTTTAACTTAATACTTTCTTATCTATTTATTTTAACAAACAATACGTAATCAAAAAGAAATGACATTAATTAATTGGGTGGAGAGACGACAGGGGATTGGCTAATGGCTCCTCATCCTATGGGCAGTCTGTGTTATTCTCCCGAAAAGAAATCTGATTTGTTGATTAGCTAAGGCAGGCGATTCGTTCAGACATGGGCGGCGAAGAAGGACAACCAGAGTTTGGTTTTGGTCGGTTTGATTTAGATTATTTTCCTCCCCACTGGCCATTGCCAATAATAATGCAAGAATAATGTCGCATCCCAAACAAAGTATTAGGTGGTCCTTTTTGAACATCTCCCATTTGCAATAAAGACACCATTAGATTCTTTCCCACGGAAAAACCTTACAGTTTGGTGCTATGAGTGATTTCCCCTCGCATCAATTTCAAACTTAAGTTCTATTCAACATTTATTACTCAAGAGGGTAAAACGATTTCTTAATATTTACACAACATAAAATCACTAGTAATAGCTCAGTAGTAAGAAAAGAGTTTGGAAACATCACCTTGGAGTTTGAATTTAAAATCTATGATTTTAACTGAAAGAAGAAAAATCATGTATCTGGTATAATAAGATTATATCAAGGTACGAGATTAAATGAAAGCGTTAAAAAATAAAATATAATATATTTTTTTAAAAATAGTGATACAATAATTGATCGGGGAAGTCGATGGGTTCTCTAACTCCTCTTGAGTTTTCTAAAAAAGTAACTTTTAAGTTCACGACCTATCTTTTTTCTTTGATAATAAATTAAAAAAAATTAAATAATCTTATAATATGATGATAAATCACTTCGCACCAGTGTATAACATTTTTTATTCTTTGTTATTAATTGGGTGTTCCTCATGTATCTCATTTTGTGAGAATTAGAAAAGATTTATATTTGTGCACAATTTTTTCTTTATTATTATACTATAAAAAGAGAATCTTCCTACCTTTTCAGGTACAGGTGAATTTATTTAACATGGAACCATTTACCCTAATACCCTAGTGAGTAAAAACCTGCTAAAAGACCAGTACGTTCATATCAAGCCGCTAGTCTTGGTTAATTATGTCACAAACCGCCCAAGCAAATTGCTTTCAAAGTTTTCTTCAAATGATGATACCCCAAGTCTTAAACTTCATTAATTATTCTACCAACATGGGCTCACTAATTATTTCTTCATTGAACTAATCTGGGGGTTCTTAGCCTGGTGCAGATCTATATTGGTATTAAAAGTCTAAAAGTATCGTCATCGCTATCAGGAAGAATAGAAGTTTTGGACTGTCACTGCAAAACTTGCTAATGAGACTCATCTTAGGCTCAATCTTTTCATCTCTATACTTCATGCTTTGGGACCATTAGACCTGTTCTTCAATTGATATCTTCAAATGGATTGGCACTCAAGTGCCCATCTACAAGGAGAAGGGTAGACATCCGACAAGGAAATTGATTTGACACACCACAAAGTTGCATAGCTAAAACACTATTGGGTGACATTTAGCTAAAATAATCCGTCAATGTAGAATTTAATTAGCACAACACTAACGAGAATATGCGAGTAATTCACTTTTCAAAATAAAAATATACCATATTCGAGAATATGCGAGTCATTCATAATTCATCATAGTATTACAGTTCCTATCACAGACAGTTAGGTGTAAAAAGTCAGAGATTTAATAATGGTATTTTGGAGAATGATTTTCCTGGCCACAGAGAAGAAATAGGTTTTTCAAAGGAACATGAGCACCTCTCAGGTAAGTTTCTTGGTGGTAAAACTGGCCAATGAAAGAAAAATATTACACCTTAAGCTAAGAAAAAAATATGAGCAATCTATATCAATCACTTCCAATTCAAATGCAGAAAGGGAATACGAACTAACCTACAAGAAAGCTCATTTAATTACCCAACGTTCTGGTTGTAAAAACATCCCAGCTATTAGATTTTTAATTTCACTAAAGCTGTATTGGCCTGTGAGGGCATGTGCATGTCGTTCAGTGAGACAGTTGAGGATCTTGCCAACTCACCAAAACAATAGCATTCAAGTGGCATTTTGTCAGTTTTGCCCATGTGGCACATACTATATATTCAAAATTATGAATTCTTTTAAACTACTCACTATACCAGAAATTTTATGAGGATATTGAGTACTGACTGCTATCAGAAGCTTAAACAGGACATTCTCAAGGCTGCAGCAACCTGATTCCGATTCTACTGCATAAGAAATGGCAACAGAAGCTGATACTTCAGATCCTACATCTCTAATGGTAAGCAACACCTCATCTCTATGATCTGCACCATATTGATTTTCATGATGTCTATAGAATGGAAAAACCGTGTGTGATCTTGTATCACAAGGATGATTTTTCTAAATAATATCATGTTGTGATGATCTGTGTCTTTGAATGGCGTGAGTGGGTTTCTGGAGAGGAATTTTTCCAAATTTGTGCAAGATCAGGTGATTCCTATGCCACGTTTGGAACTAGGATCTGTGGATGTATAGGGAAGGAAAATAAATGCTCTTATATGCATGAAAAAATGTATAAACATAAATTATTCATTTTCTTTTCAACAAAGAAAGAAAATCCTTGTAAAAATGGAGGGCAAGAGTATCTACAAGCAACCTTAAAAAGATTAGAACTACACTGTATTTTCCACAACCAGAATTCCCTGAAGTAGATTTCCAAGAAACAATGAAGTTGCCATGGTTCCAGCCTTGATAAGTGTGTGTGTGTGGGTGTATATAATAAATTTGTAGGAATCTACCCAGTTATTCTCAGGAAAATTTCTGTCTTCAACCATCTGTCAATATTATCCCTTGATTCTGTGCTTATGAATGTTCATTTTGTTAACTTTCTATGTGATCTTGAAGATATATATGGCTGAAAGAGTATAAAACAAAACCACAAACATCCATAGGAGCATAAGGCGATTAACATCTTTCTAATCACATTTCCAAATGGCATCCTTGTTAATCCTAATTGAATACCTTTAAGTGTTTCTTATGTCATAAATAAGAGAAAAAAAACCCATTTATAAAGCTAGATACTAGATATACCAACAATATTTAGTGTTCCAGCATAAAATTCACTCATCCTAAGGGTGTAATTGTTCAAACTAGAATAATTTGTGTTTGATACTATCATAGTCATTCTCTAGTACTAAACTCAGCTGATTATAACATAAATCTGCACTACTCTCTGATAAAAAGAAACAAAAATCTGCACTATTAAATCATTCTTCTCCATTTTTTAGATATGGACATTAAGGACCGTAAATCTATGTTGAATAGTTAGGTATTCTCCTAGTTTACAGTGCTTACAACATAAGCTGCCTCTCGTCTAATAAAAAAGTAGTTTATTTGGGCAGTTGATAAGCCATTTTTATGTGTGACAAGTGTTCATCTCGCTACTTGAACCTAGAATTAGCTATGATGAGCTCATATGCTATCATAAAATCCAAAAGCTTTGCCCTCAGTATTTCTTTCTCCAAATCCATAACCTCCATGTGCATATCCATATACTGATTCACTTGAGACAAGACCTTTTAAGTTGTCTCCTATAAAAATCTTCTCTACCTAGGTATTCCTTGCACTAACCCCTCTGAATCCTCCCAAAATTTTGTCTTTATTTCTTCACTTAACCCATCTTGTGGTGCATATGTACTAACAATGTTCATAGTCTCTTTCTCCAAGAACAACCTTAGTAGCAATAATCATGTCTCCCATTTTCCTTGCATCTGCTACCCCATCCTTTAAAGTATCATCGATAATAATCCCCACCTTGTTATTTGCATGATTCTTCCTGAGTACCAATCTTTATATCTGAATTTTGTTAATATTTTAGCCTTCTCTCCAATCCATCTTGTCCCTTGAAGGCACATAGTTTATATCCAGACTTGATTTCTCACTAAGAGGGTTATGCTCCAACAATTTTCTCATCTGTCTAGAACTTGTGATGTTTGGTCTGATAAGTCTTAATTTAAGTACAACGGAACTGGATTAAGAATGGATGTTATATATTGTATATTCTGTCTAATAGTTGAAGATGAGAAAGGGAAATTAGTAAAAGGTTGTTCTTTGGTGCATGAAACTTTAATCTAACACTTAATATAATCCTTAGGACAAGTGCCTCTCTACAAAATATCAATCTTTATGCCAGGTTCTAGTTTGCTGAAGCTGCTGCACAACACTAACTCTTATTGTGCAGCCTCCTCAACTGTTTTGATAGTTGTTTTCTTGAAGAAGCCTTTTTATCACAAAGCTGAAGGCAAGAAATTCACTTTTCTTTCATTGACTGCAGAAAAGAGAAATGGAAGACAAAGAGCCTACAGGTGAACTTGTAAATATACCTGTCAATAAGGTTCCCCCAGAAAAAAAGAAAAAAATTGAATCTTGGCTTAGCCAACCTCTTGATACCATTAAAATATTGGAAAAGACTGAAATCATGCATGTAGAAGAAGACAATATTGAGGTTGCAAGTGTAAATGCCACCAATAAAGACAATATTGGAATGACTATGGGAGAAATTTATACAAAATTGCCCAGACTTGCTGATGAAGTGAAGAATATTGAAGAAAATCAATTGAATACCAAAGAACTTGGTGGCTGGCTGGAGGAGGAGAATAGAGGCATGGTAAGAGATCAGAAGACCATAGGGGAGGCAAGCTCCTGTCAAAATGCAGGAGTCATAATTCAAACTCCAGATTTGATAGAAGATTTGGGAATGGATTTTGAAAAATTAACAGGTCTTTCCAACAAGGAGGAAAGGATGGAGCATGCATCAAGTAAAGATACAGAGGATGAAAAAAATGAGGGAAAGGAAATTCCAGGTGATGATGTGAGAGATCATTGTATCTTAAGAGAAACAGTCTGCCCAGAAAATCAAAAAACAGAAGAGGCAACAGAAAGCAGTGATGCTGCAACGGAAAAGCTTAGTAGCTCACTGATCCCTGCACCAGACATAGATGTGAATCTTAAAGAGAACTCCAGCATGGAATGCAAGGAAGGAAGACAAGAAACAGTTGAATTAAGAAAGAAGTTGAAAGATGCAACTTCAACAGAAGTTCCAAAAGAGAACGTAGAATCTTTTTTTGTTGAAAAAGTTGAAAATATGTGCTTTGAGAAAATAGGCAAGTCAGAGATACCCCATGAAGAATCTGAAACTGGGTTGAATGATATCATCAAGGATGATCAAGATGAATCAGACAACCAAAATACAATCCTTGAAAATATTGCAAAAGCCAATAGCAGTCAAATTATGACAGGTAAGGATAATGAGAACCTTCAACCAGAAGCTGATATAGCATTTAGTAAGCCAAAAGAAAGCATGAGGAGAAGACAAAGTGGGAACCTCCCATCAGCAGAAGTGCAGACAAAAGAATGCAAACATGAAGAAGTTATGGTTATGGCAGGTGAAGATGACAGTGTGGCTGCAGAGGACAAAAAAGAAATATTAAAATATGAGGAAGACTCAAAGCAGTTCATACAGAAAATTGAACCAGGAAATGCAAACCTGAGAAACCCCTTGGATGTAGCTCAGGAGGAGATTGTAACAACTTCCACTAATAAGCATTCTGAGAAGATCACCAACAGAGAGAAGCAAGTATCGGTTCATAGTCTGGAAGAAATCCTTAGGGAAACAACGAAGGATGAAACCAATGAGAAGGATTTTCCAGAAGACAAGGTCAGATTTTATTATATTCAATGAAGTGATTTATTATATTCCTGTGAACATTTCAAGATCTAGCTTATTTTATATGCCTGATGCAAAGTCAATCAACAGTATTTGGATAAGATACATGAAGAAAGGAGAAGTCTATGAAAAAAAAAAAGGTCAAGACTTGAAAACACAATTCTTTGAATTGAAATTCTTCACCTGAGAACCATCAACACTTGGTCCTTATAAAGACTACTGGACCTTACCAATAGGAGACATGAAACGACTTTATCTCAACAACTTCAACAACTTTGTCTAATGAACCTAACAATTAAATGCTAAATATCAGGAACACACTAGACATGGGAACATGTGCTAACAGAAAACATGGGAAACAGTTTTTATAACTTGAATTACTCAATAGTCTAGAGAGTTCCATTCCAAAGGACATATTCACTGAAGGGGCACCAAAGATGGAAGCAACCTCCAGAAGTAAGGTGGGAACTAAACCTGAAAAGGATTGTAGACCGAACACTGAAGAAGGGTTAAATGAGGTAAATGCTGAGTAGAAAGGTGAACCGAAAAATGCAAACTTGGAAAGCCCCTTAGGTGTAGCTTTGGAGGGTTTTAAAGCAACTTTAGGTGATGAGTATAATCAAACAATTGGCAATACTGAAGACTTGCCAGAAGCCCTGAAGAACTCACTAAAGTGATTGCCCTTGACATGAATAAAAGCAAAGTTCCCAAAGAAAAGGTTAAGAATAGAAATTATCATCACCTTTTTTGTAGTTTCTTATATCAGCACAATGAATAGTCTTCTTGTGCAGATTTTAAGCTTAGCTAATTTGTATACATGTGATGCAGAATCTTCATCCAGCTGGCGTAGATGAGATGATCAGAAATGAGGCGTCTGACATTCCAAACAAGAATGGTAATGACTTTTATGTCACCCATCCTCCACAGGAAGAAACAATCCAAGTGGGAAATGAAAATCGGGATCAAGTTTCCACATCAGAACTGGGGGAAAAAGTTCAGGAAGAATTTGAAGTTCCCAAGGAAGAAGAAAAGCATGCTAATGACAGAGGTCTAGACAATACCATTCCAGCACATACATGCACTGAAGGGGCAATAAACCTGGAACCAACGGCAACAACATGTAAGACACAGAATAAGCTTCAAAAGTCAGGCAAACTTAGCACAGAAGAAGAATTAAAGGGGGTCAATCCTGAGGAGAAAAGTGAACCAGAAAAAGAAAATCTGGGAAGCCCCTTGGATGTAGGTTCTGAGAAAATTAACACAATAACTGTCAATGAGCAGGCCGAAATGATTGTCAAGGAGGAAAAATCTAGAAGCCCCGAAAGGGTCCAAGAAGAAAGGACAGAGAAAACAATAACAGATAATGATATCATGGAGAAGGAAATATCAGAAGAAAAGGTTAACATTAGCACATTTGAACTTTTCAATGTAACAAAATAAAAAAATTATCTTCTTCTAAAGAGTTCAGGATTTAGCTGATCTTTTTTGTTATTGATGCAGAATGTCTCAGGATCTGATTTGGATGATAAGATGACAAGTTCAGAAATTGAGATCATCAACAAGAATGATACAGAATTATGTGTCAACCATCTGGTTGTTGAAGAAACAGTGGAAATGCCAGGTGAAAAAAATGTTGCAGTTTCCATGTCAAAATTTGGGCATCAAGTTCATGAAGAGTTTGAAGTTCCCATGGAAGAGGAAAATCAGGTTAATGAGAGCAGTCCAGGCAATATCAATCCAGGAGATAGATGCACTAAAGGTCCAATAAACCTGGAACCAACCCCAGCATGTACGACAGAGCACAAGCTTGAAAAGTGTGGTGAACTTACCACAAATGAGGAATTAAAGGGGATCAATCCTGAGGAGAAAATGGACCCAGAGAAAGAAAATCTGGTAAGCCCCTCAATTGTAGGTTCTGAGAAAATTAACACAATTGCTGTAGATGAGCAGGCTGAAATGATTGTCAACGAGCAGAAACCTAGAAGCCCCAAAGGCATACATGTTGAAACAACAGATGAAACTATAATTGCTAATGACATTGAGGAGGAAATTTCAGAAGAAAAGGTAAGGATTAGCAAATTTGAACTTCTAATAATGAATTAAACAATAATCTTATTGCTAAGATTTGGGATTTAGTTGATCTTTTGTGTTATGGATGCAGAGTGTCGAGAAATCTGATTTTGATGAAAGGATTATAATTTCAGAAACTGAGATCCTGAACCAGAATGATAATGAGTTAGGTGACAACCATCTGGCTGTGGAACAAACAGTGGAAGTGAGAGGTCAAAAAGATGATGCAGTTTCCATGTCTGAATTGGGGGATCAAGTTCATAAAGAATTTGAAGTTCCCAAGGAAGAGGAAAAGCATGTTAATGAGAGAGGTCAAGATAATACAATTCCAGAAAATACATGCACTGAAGGGCCAATACACCTGGAATCAACCCCAACATCTAAGATAGAGAATGTGTTTGAAAAGTGTGATGAACTTAGCACAGAAGAGGAATTAAAGGGGATCAATCCTGAGGAGAAAAGTGAACCACAAAAAGCAAACCAGGGAAGCCTCTCAGATGTAGGTTCCAAGGAAATTAATATCATAGCTGTCAATCAAGAGGATGGAATGATTGTCAAGGAGCAAAACCTTATAATCTCCAAAAGAGTCCATGAGGAAAGGATGGCAGATAAAACCATAATTTACAATGAGGAGGAAATCTTAAAAGAAAAGGTAAGGACTAGCAAATTTTGAACTTTTCAACATAATGAATTAAATAGTAATCTTATTGCAAAGAGTTTGGGATTTAGCTGATCTTTTGTGTTATTGATGCAGAGTGTCTCAGAATCTGATATAAATGATAGGATTACAAGTTCAGAAACAGAGATCCTGAGCAAGAATGGTACTGATTTAGGTGACAACCATCTGGTTGTGGAACAAAGAGTGGAAGTAGGAAGTCAAAAAGATGATGCAGTTTCCAGATCAGAATTGCATGAGCGAGCGCAAGAAGAATTTGACGTTCCCAAGGAAGAGGACAAGCAAAACAATGAGAACAATTCAGACAATAGCTTTCCAGCACATACATGCACTGATGGGGCAATAAACCCTGAAACAATCACAACAACATGCAATACAGATAATGAGCTTGAAAATGGTGGTGAACATAGCACAAAAGAGGAATCAAATGAGAACAATCCTGAGGAGAAACACAAATTAGAAAAAGAAAACCTGGAAAGCCCCTCGGATGTAGGTTCTGAGGAAATTAACACAATTGCAGTCAATGAGGAGGCTGAAATGATTGTCAAGGCAGAAAAACCTAGAAGCCCTGAAGGAATCCATGAAGAAAGGACACATGAAACAATAATTGCTAATGATATCAAGGTGGAAGAAATTTCAGAAGAGAAGGTTAAAATTTAAAATTTTTGAGTTTTTAACTATTCATTATAATTAATTAAATAATTACCTTCTTGCAAAGATTTCAGAATTTACTTGACCTTTTGTGTTATGGATGCAGAATGTCTTGGCTTTTGATTTGGATGATACGATTAAAAGTTCTGATATTGAGATCCTAAACGAGAATGATACTGAATTAGGTGCCAACCATCTTGTTGTGGAACAAACAGTGGAAGTGGGAGGTCAAAAAGATGATGTAATTTCCACGTCAGCATTGGGGGATCAAGCTCATGAAGAATTTGAGGTCCCCAAGGAAGAGGAAAAGCATATTAATGAGAAAGGTCCAGACAATAAGGTTCCAGAACATACATGCACTGAAGGGGCAATAGACCTGAAACCAATAGCAACAACAATTAAGACAGAGAATAAGCTTGAAAAGTGCGATGAACTTAGCACAGAAGAGGAACTAAAGGAGATCAACTCTGAGAAGAAAAATGAACAAGAAAAAGAAAACCTGGGAAGCCTCTCAAATGATGAGGAAATTGGCACAATAGCTGTCAATGAAGAGGCTGAAATGTTTGTCGAGGAGAAAAACCCTATAATCTCCAAAGGAGTCCATGAGGAAAGGAGGAAATATAAAACAATAATTTTCCATGATAGCAAAGAGGAGGAAATTTCAGAAGAAAAGGTTAGGCTCTGCAAATTTGAACTTTTCATTGTAATGAATTAAATAATTATCTTCTCACCAAGTGTTTAGATTTCAGCCGATATTTTATTTTACAGATGCAGAATGTTTTGGAGTCTGATTTGGATGATAAGATTACAAGTTCAGAAATTGAGATCATAAAGAAGAGTGAGACTGATTTATGTGTCAACAATCTTGTTGAGGAAGAAACAGTGGAAGTGGGAGGTCAAAAAGATGGAGTTTCCATGTCAGAATTGGGGGATCAAGTTCATGAAGAATATGAAGTTCCCAAGGAAGACGAAAAGCAACATAATCAGAGATGTCCAGACAATAACATTCTAGAACATACATGCACTGAAGCGGCAATAAACCCAGAACCAACTTCAACTACATGTATGGCAGAGAACAAGCTTGAAAAGTGTGGTGAACTTAGCACAGAAGAGGAAATAAAGGAGATAAATCCCGACGAGAACAGTGACCCAGAACAAGCAAACCAGGTAAGCACTTCGATTGTATTTTCTGAGGAAATTAACACAATTCTTGTAAATGAGCAGGCTGACATAATTGTCAATGAGCAAACAACTAGAAGTCCCAAAGGCCTACAGGAGCAAAGAAGTACGGATGAAACAATAATCACCAGTGATATCAAGGAGGAAAATTCAGAAGAAAAGGTAAGGATTAGAAAATTTGGACTTTTCATCATAATAAACTAAATAATAACCTTATTGCAAAGAGTTCAGGATTTAGCGGATCTTTTCTGTTATGGATGCAGAATGTCTTGGAATCTGATTTTGATGACAGGATTACAAGTTCAGAAACTGTGAACCTGAACAGGAATGATACTGATTTATGGGACAACCATCTGGTCATGGAACAAAAAGTGGAAATTGGAGGTCAAAAGGATGATGCAGTTTTCGCATCAGAAGTGGGGGTTCAAGCTCATGAAGAATTTGAAATTCCCACGGAAGAGGAAGAGTATGTCCATGAGAGATGTCCAGACAATAACATTCCAGAACAAACATGCACTGAACGGGCAATAAACCCTGAACCAACCCCAACAACATGTAAGATAGAAAATGAGATTGAAAAGTGCGGTGAACATAGCACAGAAAAGGAATTAAAGGGGATCGATCCTGAGGAGATAAGTGAACCAGAAAAAGCAAACCTGGGAAGCCCCTCAGATGTAGATTATGACGAAATTAACACAATTGCAGTCAATAAGCAGGCTGAAATGATAGTCAGGGAGGAAAACCCTAGGAGTCTCGAAGGAGTCCATAAAGAAAGAACAATAGATGAAACAAAAGTTGCTAATGATATCAAAGGGGAAGAAATTTCAGAAAAAAAGGTTAGAACTTGCAAATTTGAATTTCTCATCATAATTAATTAAAGAATTATCTTATGTCAAAGAGTTCAGGTTTTAGCTTATCTATTGTGTTCCTGATGCAGAATGTCTTGGCATCTGATTTGGATGGAAAGATTACAAGTTCAGAAATTGAGATACTAGACAAGAATGAGACTGATTTATGTGTCAATGATCTAGTTGAGGAAGAAACAGTAGAAGTGGATTGTCAAAAAGACGATGCACTGTCCATTTCAGAATTGGGGGATCAAGTTTACAATGAAATTGAAGTTCCCAAGGAAGAGGAAAAGCAAGTTAATGAGAGAGGTCTAGACAATACAATCCCAGAACAAACATGCACAGAAGGGGCAACAAACCCAGAACAAACCTCAACAACATGTAAGACAGAGAATAAACTTGAAATTTGTGGTGAACTTAGCACAGAAGAGTCATTAAAGGAGGTCAATCCAGACAAGGAAAGTGAACCAGAAATAGCAAACCTGGTAAGCCCCTCAATTGTAGGTTCTGAGAAAATTAACACAATTGTTGTAAATGAGCAGGCTGAAATGATTGTCAACAAGCAAACACCTATAAACTCCAAAGATGTGCACGAGGAAAGAAATTCACAAGAAATGATAATTGTCCACGATATCAAGGAGGAAAATTCAGAAGAAAAGGTATGGATTGGTAAATCTAAACTTTTCGTCATAGTGAATTAAATAATAATCTTATTGCAAAGAGCTCAGGATTTAGCTGATCTTTTGTGTTACAGATGCAGAATGTCTTGGAACCTGATTTTGATGATAGCATTACAAGTTCAGAACCTGAGATCCTGAACTGGAATGATACTGATTTACATGGCGATCATCTGATTGTGAAACAAACAGTAGAAGTGGGAGGTCAAAATGGTGATGCAGTTTCCAGGTCTGAACTGGGGGATCAAGTTCACGAAGAATTCGAAGTTGCCAAGGCAGAGGAAATATATATAAATGAGAGAGGTCCAGACAACAGCATTGCAAAACATACATGCATCGATGGGGCAATAACCCAGGAACCAACCCCAACAACATGCAAGACAGAAAATGAGCTTGAAAAGAGTGGTGAACTTAGCACAGTAATGGAATTAAAGGGGATCAGCCATGAGGAGAAAAGTGAACCAGAAAAGGCAAACCAGGGAAGCTCCCTGGACAAAGGTTATAAGGAAATTAACACAATAGTCAATGATGAGCAAGCAGAAATGATTGTCAAGGAGGGAAAACCTAAAAGCCCCGAAGGAGTCCATGAAGAAAGAACGACAGATGGAACAATGATTGCCACTGATATCAAAGAGGAAGAAATTTCAGAAGAAAAGGTTAGGATTTGCAAATTTGAACTTTTCATCACAATTAAATAAATAATTATCTTGTTGCAAAGAGTTCAGGATATAGCTGATCTTTTGTTGCTACTGATGCAGAATGTTTTGGAATCTGATTTTGATGATAAGATTGGATGTTCTGAAATTGAGATCCTAAACAAGAATGATAAAGAGTTATGTCTCTACCATCTGGTTGTGGAAGAAACAGTGGAAATGTTAGGTCAAAACGATAATGCAGTCTCTACGTCAGAATTGGGGGATCAAGTTCGCAATGACATTGAGGGTTCCAAGGACGAGGAAAAGCATGTTAATGAGAGAGGTCTAGACAATACCATTCCAGGATATATCCACACTGAAGGGACAACCAACCTGGAACAAACCTCATCAGCATGTAAGACAGAGAGTAAGCTTGAAAATTATGATGAACTTAGCACAGAAGAGGAATTAAAGCAGATCAATCCTGAGGGGGAAATTGAACCAGAAATGGACATGGTAAGCCCCTCAATTTTATGTTGTGAGGAAATTAACACAATTCCTGTAAAGAAGCAGGCTGAAATGATAGTCAACAATCAAACACATATAAGCCCTGATATCACTGAGGAAAATTCAGAAGAAAAGGTAAGGATTGGCAAATTTGAACTTTTTCATCATAATGTTTTAAATAAGAATCTTATTGCAATGAGTTCAGGATTTTGCTGATCTTTTGTGTCATGGGTGCAGAATGTCATGGAAACTGATTTTGATGATAGGATTACAAGTTCAGAACCTGAGATCCAGAAGAATGATACTGATTCAGCTGACAACCATCTGATTGTGGAACAAACAGTAGAAGTGGTAGGCCAAAAGGATGATGCATTTTCCATGTTAGAACTGGGGGATCAAGTTCATAAAGAATTTGAAGTTAACAAGGAAGAGGAAAAACATGTAGATGAGAGAGGTTCAGACAATAGCATTGCAGAACCTACATGCACTGGTGGAGCAATAACCTCAGAACAAGCCCCAACAACATGCAAGACAGAAAATGAGCTCAAAAAGTGTGGTGAACTTACCACAGAAGTGGAATTAAAGGGGATCGATACTGAGGATAGCTGTGATTCTGAAAAAGCAAACTGGGGAAGCCCCTCAGATGTAAGTTCTGAGGAAATTAACACAGTTGCAGTCAATGAGCAGGCTGAAGTGATTGCCAATGATATCAAAGATGAAGGAATTTCAAACGAAAAGGTTAGGATTTGCAAATTTGAATTTCTCTCCATAATTAATTATATAACTATCTTGTTGTATAAAGTTCAAGATTTACCTGATCTTTTGTTGTTACTGATGCAGAATGTCTTGGCATATGATTTGGATAACAAGATTGGAAGTTCAGAAATTGTGATCCCAAACAAGAATGATACTGAGTTATGTCTCAACCATCTGGTTGTCCAAGAAACAGTGGAAGTGCTAGGTCAAAAAGATGATGCAGTGTCTACATCAGAAATGGGCAATCAAGTTCATAATGAAATTGAAGTTCCCAAGGAAGGGGAAAAGCATGTTAATGAGAGAGCTCCAGACAATACCGTTCCAGAACATGTATGCACTGAAGGGCCAATAAACCATGAACAAAACCCAACAACATGTAAGAAAGAAAATGAATCTGAAAAGGATGGTGAAGTTAGCACAGAAATGGAGTTACAGGGGATCAATCTTGAGGAGAAAAGTGAACCAGAAAAAGCAAACCTGGGAAGCCTCTCGGATGTAGGTTATGAGGAAATTAACACGGTTGCCATCAGTGAGGAGGCTGAAATGATTGTAAAGGAGGAAAAACCTACAAGCCCCAAAGGAGTCCATGAAAAAAGAGGGACAGAAGAAACAATAATTGCCAATGACATCAAAGAGGAAGTAATTTCAGATGAAACGGTTAGGATTTTCAAATTTTAACTTTTAATAGTTATTAATTAAATTATTATCTTGCGGCAAAGAGTTCAGGATTAAGCTGCTCTTTTGTTGTTATAGATGCAGAATGTTTCGGGATCTTATTTGAATGATAAGATTGGATGTTCAGAAATTGAGATTATAAACAAGAATGATACTGAGTTATGTCTCAACCATCTGGTTGCGGAAACAGTGGAAGTTCACAATGAAATTGAACTACCCAAGGTAAAGGAAGAGCATGATAGTGAGAGAGCACCAGACAATACCATTCTAGAACACGTGTGCACCACTGAAGGGGCAACAAACCCAGAACAAATCTCAACAACATGTAATGAAGAGAATACGCTTCAAAATACCGGTGAAGTTAGCACAGAAGAGGAATTAAAGGAGATCAACCTTGAGGATGAAAGTGAACCGGAAAAAGTAAAGCTGGCAAACCCCTCAATTGTAGGTTGTGAGGAAATTACCGCAATTCCTGTAAATGATCAGGCTGAAATGATGGTGAAAAATCAAACACCTACAAGCCCTGAAGACGTACATGAGGAAAGGAATTCAGATGAAATGATAATTTCAGGCAATCTCAAGGAGGAAAATTCAGAAGAGAAGGTAAGAACTGGCAAATTTTAACCTTTCATCATAATGAGTTAAATGAGAATCCTATTGCAAAGAGTTCAAGATTTCGCTGATCTTTTGTGTTATTGATGCAGAATGCAATGGAATCAGATTTTCATGATAGCATTACAAGTTCAGCAATTGAGATCCTGAACAGGAATGATACTGATTTAGGTGACAACCATCTGATTGTGGAACAAACAGTAGAAGTGGGAGGTCAGAAAGATGATGCAGTTTCCATGTCCGAACTTGGGGATCAAGTGCATGAAGAATTTGTAGCTGCAAAGGAAGAGGAAAAATATGTAAAGGAGAGAGGTACAGACAATATCATTACATTACATACATGCACTGATGGAGCAATAACCCTGGAACCCACCCCAACAACATGCAAGACAGAAAATGAGATTGAAATGGGTGGTGAAGTTAGCACAGAAATGGAATTACAGGGGATCAATCTTGAGGAGAAAAGTGAACTAGAAAAAGCAAACCTGGGAAGCCCCTCGGATGTAGGTTATGAGGAAATTAACATGGTTGCCTTCAGTGAGGAGGCTGAAATGATTGTAAAGGAGGAAAAACCTACAAGCCCCAAAGGAGTCCAAGAAGAAAGAGGGAGAGAAAAAACAATAATTGCCAATGATATCAAAGAGGAAGAAATTTCAGATGAAAAGGTTAGGATTTTCAAATTTTAACTTTTCATAGTTATTAATTAAATAATTATCTTGTGGCAAAGAGTTAAGGATTAAGCTGATCATTTGTTGCTATAGATGCAGAATGTCTCGGCATCTTATTTGGATGATAAGATTGGATGTTCAGAAATTGAGATTATAAACAAGAATGATACTGATTTATGTCTCAACCATCTGGTTGCGGAAGAAACAGTGGAAGTTCACAATGAAATTGAACTACCCAAGGTAGAGGAAGAGCATGATAGTGAGAGAGCTCCATACAAAACCATTCTAGAACACATGTGCACTACTGAAGGGACAATAAACCCAGAACAAATCTCAACATGTAATGAAGAGAATAAGCTTCAAAATTCTGGTGAAGTTAGCAGAGACGAGGAATTAGAGGAGATCAACCCTGAGGAGGAAAGTGAACCGGAAAAAGTAAAGCTGGTAAACCCCTCAATTGTAGGTTGTGAGGAAATTACCGCAATTCCTGTAAATGATCAGGCTGAAATGATGGTGAACAATCAAACACCTACAAGCCCCGAAGACGTACATGAGGAAAGGAGTTCAGATGAAATGATAATTGCAGGCGATCTCAAGGAGGAAAATTCAGAAGAGAAGGTAAGAATTGACAAATTTTAACCATTCCTCATAATGAATTAAATAAGAAATTGTAAAAGAGTTCAAGATTTCACTGATCTTTTGTGTTCTTGATGCAGAATGTCATGGAATCAGATTTTCATGATAGCATTACAAGTTCAGCAATTGAGATCCTGAACAGGAATGATACTGATTTAGGTGACAACCATCTGATTGTGGAACAAGCAGTAGAAGTGGGAGGTCAAAAAGATGATGCAGTTTCCATGTCCGAACTTGGGGATCAAGTGCATGAAGAATTTGAAGCTGCAAAGGAAGAGGAAAAATATTTAAAGGAGAGAGCAACAGACAATATCATTACATTACATACATGCACTGATGGAGCAATAACCCCGGAACCCACCCCAACAACATGCAAGAAAGAAAATGAGATTGAAATGGGTGGTGAAGTTAGCACAGAAATGGAATTACAGGGGATCAATCTTGAGGAGAAAAGTGAACCAGAAAAAGCAAACCTGGGAAGCCCCTCGGATGTAGGTTATGAGGAAATTAACACGGTTTCCATCAGTGAGGAGGCTGAAATGATTGTAAAGGAGGAAAAACCTACAAGCCCCAAAGGAGTCCATGAAGAAAGAGGGACAGAAGAAACAATAATTGCCAATGATATCAAAGAGGAAGTAATTTCAGATGAAAAGGTTAGGATTTTCAAATTTTAACTTTTCATAGTTATTAATTAAATTATTATCTTGTGGCAAAGAGTTCAGGATTAAGCTGATCATTTGTTGTTATAGATGCAGAATGTCTCGGCATCTTATTTGGATGATAAGATTGGATGTTCAGAAATTGAGATTATAAACAAGAATGATACTGATTTATGTCTCAACCATCTGGTTGCGGAAGAAACAGTGGAAGTTCACAATGAAATTGAACTACCCAAGGTAGAGGAAGAGCATGATAGTGAGAGAGCTCCATACAATACCATTATAGAACACATGTGCACTACTGAAGGGACAATAAACCCAGAACAAATCTCAACAACATGTAATGAAGAGAATAAGCTTCAAAATTCTGGTGAAGCTAGCACAGACGAGGAATTAAAGGAGATCAACCCTGAGGAGGAAAGTAAACCAGAAAAAGTAAAGCTGGTAAGCCCCTCAATTGTAGGTTGTGAGGAAATTAGCGCAATTCCTGTAAATGATCAGGCTGAAATGATGATGAAAAATCAAACACCTACAAGCCCTAAAGACGTGCATGAGGAAAGGAGTTCAGATGAAATGATAATTGCAGGGGATCTCAAGGAGGAAAATTCAGAAGAGAAGGTAAGAATTGGCAAATTTTAATCTTTCATCATAATGAATTAAATAAGAAATTGTAAAAGAGTTCAAGATTTCACTGATCTTTTGTGTTATTGATGCAGAATGTAATGGAATCAGATTTTCATGATAGCATTACAAGTTCAGCAATTGAGATCCTGAACAGGAATGATACTGATTTAGGTGACAACCATCTGATTGTGGAACAAGCAGTAGAAGTGGGAGGTCAAAAAGATGATGCAGTTTCCATGTCCGAACTTGGGGATCAAGTGCATGAAGAATTTGAAGCTGCAAAGGAAGAGGAAAAATATTTAAAGGAGAGAGCAACAGACAATATCATTACATTACATACATGCACTGATGGAGCAATAACCCCGGAACCCACCCCAACAACATGCAAGAAAGAAAATGAGATTGAAATGGGTGGTGAAGTTAGCACAGAAATGAAATTACAGGGGATCAATCTTGAGAGAAAAGTGAACCAGAAAAAGCAAACCTGGGAAGCCCCTCGGATGTAGGTTATGAGGAAATTAACACGGTTGCCATCAGTGAGGAGGCTGAAATGATTGTAAAGGAGGAAAAACCTACAAGCCCCAAAGGAGTCCATGAAGAAAGAGGGACAGAAGAAACAATAATTGCCAATGACATCAAAGAGGAAGCAATTTCAGATGAAAAGGTCAGGATTTTCAAATTTTAACTTTTCATAGTTATTAATTAAATAATTATCTTGTGGCAAAGAGTTCAGGATTAAGCTGATCATTTGTTGTTATAGATGCAGAATGTCTCGGCATCTTATTTGGATGATAAGATTGGGTGTTCAGAAATTGAGATTATAAACAAGAATGATACTGATTTATGTCTCAACCATCTGGTTGCGGAAGAAACAGTGGAAGTTCACAATGAAATTGAACTACCCAAGGTAGAGGAAGAGCATGATAGTGAGAGAGCACCAGACAATGCCATTCTAGAACACCTGTGCACTACTGAAGGGGCAACAAACCCAGAACAAATCTCAACAACAGTTAATGAAGAGAATAAGCTTCAAAATTCTGGTGAAGTTAGCACAGAAGAGGAATTAAAGGAGATCAACCCTGAGGAGGAAAGTGAACCGGAAAAAGTAAAGCTGGTAAACCCCTCAATTGTAGGTTGTGAGGAAATTAGCGCAATTCCTGTAAATGATCAGGCTGAAATGATGGTGAACAATCAAACACCTACAAGCCCTGAAGACGTACATGAGGAAAGGAGTTCAGATGAAATGATAATTTCAGGCGATCTCAAGGAAAATTCAGAAGAGAAGGTAAGAATTGGCAAATTTTAACTTTTTCATCATAATGAATTAAATAAGAATCCTATTGCAAAGAGTTCAAGATTTTGCTGATCTTTTGTGTTATTGATGCAGAATGTCATGGAATCAGATTTTCATGATAGCATTAGAATTTCAGAAATTGAGATCCTGAACAGGAATGATACTGATTTAGGCGACAACCATCTGATTGTGGAACATACAGTAGAAGTGGGAGGTCAAAAAGATGATGCAGTTTCCATGTCCGAACTTGGGGATCAAGTGCATGAAGAATTTGAAGCTGCAAAGGAAGAGGAAAAATATGCAAAGAAGAGAGGTCCAGACAATATCATTATAGAACATACATGCACTGATGGAGCAATAACCCTGGAACCCACCCCAACAACATGCAAGACAGAAAATGAGATTGAAATGGGTGGTGAAGTTAGCACAGAAATGGAATTACAGGGGATCAATCTTGAGGAGAAAAGTGAACCAGAAAAAGAAAACCTGGGAAGCCCCTCAGATGTAGGTTATGAGGAAATTAACACGGTTGCCATCAGTGAGGAGGCTGAAATGATTGTAAAGGAGGAAAAACCTACAAGCCCCAAAGGAGTCCATGAAGAAAGAGGGACAGAAGAAAAAATAATTGCCAACTATATCAAAGAGGAAGAAATTTCAGATGAAAAGGTTAGGATTTTCAAATTTTAACTTTTCATTATAATTAATTAAATAATTATCTTCTTGCAAAGAGTTAGGGTTAAGTTGATTCTTTGTTGTTACTATCGCAGAATGTCTTGGCATCTTATTTGGATGATAAGATTGTATCTTCAGAAATTGAGATCCCAAACAAGAATGATACTGAATTATGTCTCAACCATCTTGTTGTCAAAGATATAGTGGAAGTGTTAGGTCAAGAAGATGATGCAGTCTCTATGTCAGAATTGGGGGATCAACTTCACAACGAAATCAAACTAACCAAGGTAGAGGAAAAGCATGATAATAAAAAAGGTCTAGACAATACAATTCTGGAACATGGATGCACTACAGAAGGGGCAACAAACCCAGACCAAACCTCAACAACATGTAGTACAGAGAATAAGCTTCAAACTTTTGGTGAAGTTAGCAGTAGCACAGAAGAGGAATTAAAGGAAATCAATACTGAGGAGGAAAGTGAACCAGAAAAAACAAACCTTGTAAGCTCCTCAATTGTAGGCTTTGAGGAAATTAGCACAATTCCTGTAAATAAGGAGGCTGAAATGATTGTCAACAATCAAACACCTATAAGCCCCAACAACGGACATGAGGAAAGAAGTTCAGATGAAACGATAATTGTGCATGATATCAGGGAGGAAAATTCAGAAGAAAAGGTAAGGATTAGCAAATTTGAACTTTTTCATCATAATGAATTGAACAAAAATCTTATTGCAAAGAGTTCTAGATTTTGCTGATCTTCTGTGTTATGGATGCAGAACGTCAAGGAATCTGATTTTGATAATACAATTACAAGTTCAGAAACTGAGATCCTGAAAGGGAATGACACTGTTTTAGGCAACAACAATCTCATTGTGCAACAAACAGTAGAACTGGCAGGACAAAAAGATGATGCAGTCTCTATGTCAAAATTGGGGGATCAAGTTCACAATGAAATTGAAGTTCCCATGGACGAGGAAAAGCATGCTAATGAGAGAGGTCTAGACAGTATCATTCCAGAACATGCAAGCACTGAAGGGTCAATAAACCAGAAACCAACCCCAATAACATGCAAGATAGAAGATGAACTTGAAAACTGTGGTGAATTTAGCACAGAAGTGGAATTACAGGGGATTAATCTTGAGGAGAAATGTGATTCTGGTAAAGCAAATCTGGGAAGCCCCTTAGCTGTAGGTTCTGAGGATATTAACACAATTGCAGCAAACAAGCAGGCTGAAATTATTGTCAAGGAGGAAAAACCTAGAAGCGCCCATGGAGTCCATGAAGAAAGAATGACAGGTGAAACAATAATTGCCAACACTATCAAAGAGCAAGAAATTTCAGGAGAAAAGGTTAGGATTTTCAAATCTTGACATTTTATCATAATTAATTAAATAATTATCTTGTAAAAAAGAGTTCAGGATTAAGCTGATCTTTTGTTGTTACAGATGCAGACTGTCTTGGCATCTTATTTGGATGATAAGATCGGATGTTCAAAAATTGAAATCCTAAACAAGAACAATACTGAATTAAGTCTCAACCATCTGGTTGTTGAAGAAACAGTGGAAGTGTTAGGTCAAGAACATGCAGATGCAGTCTCTATGTCAGAATTGGGTGATCAAATTCACAATGAAATTGAACTACCCAAGGTAGAGGAAAATCATGATAATGAGAGAGATGCAGACAATACTATTCTAGAACATGCATGCACTATTGAAGGGGCAACAAACCCAGAACAAACCTCAATGACATGTAATACAGAGAATAGGCTTCAAAATTCTGGTGAGGTTAGCACAGAAGAGGAATTAAACGAGATTGATCCTGAGGAGGAAATTGAACCAGAAAAAGCAAACCTGGTAAGCCCCTCAAATGTAGGTTGTGAGGAAATTAGCCCAATTCCTGTAAATGAGCAGGCTGAAATGATTGTCAATGATCAAACACCTACAAGCCCCAAAGACATACGTGAGAAAAGATCTTCAGATGAAATGATAATTTCCCATGATATCAAAGAGGAAAATTCAAAAGAAAAGGTAAGGATTGGCAAATTTGAACTTTTTCATCATAATGAATTAAATAAGTATCTTATAGCAAAGAGTTCAGGATTTTGCTGATGTTTTGTGTAATGGATCCAGAATGTCGCAGGATCAGATTTTGATGATAGGATTATAAGTTCAGGAACTGAGATCCTGAACAAGAATGGTACTGATTTAAGTGACAACCATCTGATTGTGGGACAAACAGTAGAAGTGTTAGGTCAAAAAGATGATGCAGTTTCCATGTCGGAACTGGGGGATCATGTTCATGAAGAATTTGAAGTTGCCAAGGAAAAAGAGAAACGTGTAAATGAGAGAGGTCCAGACAATAGCAATGCAAAACATACATGCACTGATGAAGCAAGAACCCTGGAACCAGCCCCAACAACATCCAAGTCTGGTAAAATTAGGACAGAAGAGGAATTATTGGGGATCAATCCTGAGGAGAAATGTGATTCTGAAAAAGCATACCAGGGAAGCCACTCAAATGTATGTTCTGAAGAAATTAACACTATTGCAGTGAACAAACAGGCTGGAATGATTGTCAAGGAGGAAAACCCTAGAAGCCCCCATGGAATCCATGAAGAAAGAAAGACAGATGAAAAACTAATTGGCAACAATATCAAAGATGAAGAAATTTCAGATGAAAAGGTTAGGATTTGCAAATTTGAACTTCTCTTCATAACTAATTAAATAACTATCTTGTTGCAAAAAGTTAAGGATTTAGCTGATCTTTTGTTGTTACTGATGCAGAATGTCTCGGCATCATATTTGGATGATAAGATTACAAGTTTAGAAATTGAGATCCTAAACAAGAACAATACTGAGTCATGTCTCAACCATCTAGTTGTACAAGAAACAGTGGAAGTGGTAGGTCAAAAAGATGATGTAGTTTTGATGTCAGAATTGGGGGATCAAGTTCACAATGAAGTTGATATTCCTAAGGAAGATGAAAAGCATGCTAATGAGAGAGGTCCAGACAATACCATTCTAGAACATGCATGCATTGAAGGGTTAAGAAACTGGGAACCAACCCGAACTACATTTAAGACAGAAAATGAGCTTGAAAAGTTCAGTGAACTTGGCACAGAAATGGAATTAAAGGGGATTAATCTTGAGGAGAAAAGTGAACCAGAAAAAGTAAACCAGGGAAGTGCTTTTGACATAGGATATGAGGATATTAATACAACTGCAGTCAATCAGCAGGTCGAAACGATTGTCAAGGAGGAAAAACTTAGAAGCCCTAACGGAGTCGATGAAGAAAGAATGACAGATGAAACAATGATTGCCACCGATACCAAAGAAGAAGAAATTTCAAAAGAAAAGGTCAGGATTCTCAAATTTGAACTTTTCATCATAATTAAGTAAATAATTATCTTGTTGCATAAAGTTCAAGATTTGGCTGATTTTTTGCTGTTACTGATACAGAATGTCTCAGAATCTTATTTGGATGATACGATTGGAAGTTCAGAAATTGAGATACTAAACAAGAATGATACAGAGTTATGTCTCAACCATCTGGTTGTCAAAGAAACAATCGAAGTGTTAGGTCAAAAAGATGATGCAGTCTCTATGTCAGAATTGGGGGATCAAGCTCAGAATGAAATTCAGGTTTCCAAGGAAGAGGAAAAGCATGATAATGAGACTGCATCAACATATAAGACAGAGAATAAGCTTTGCACAGAAGGGGTATTAAAGGAAATCAATCCTGAGGATAAAAGTGAACCAGAAAAAGCAAACCTGGTAAGGCCCTCAATTGTAGGTTCTGAGGAAATTAACATAATTCCTGTAAATGATCAGACTGAAATGATTGTTAGCGAGCAGTCACCTAGAGTCCCTGAAGGCATGAATGAGGAAAGAAATACAGATGAAACAATAATTGTTAGCAATATCAAGAAGGAAATATCAGAAGAAAAGGTAAGGATTGGCAAATTTGAGCCTTTCATCAGAATAAAAAAAAAAAAAATCTTATTGGAAAGGGTTCAGGATTTAGCTAATCTTTTTTGTTGTTGATGCAGAATGTCTCAAAATCTGATTTCGATGATGGGATTACAAGTTCAGAAACTGAGATCTTGAACAAGAATGATACTGATTCGTGTGACAACCATCTGGTTGTGGAACAAATGGTGGAAGCGGGATGTGAAAAAGTCTATCCAGTTTCCATGTTAGAATTGGGGGATCAAGTTCATGAAGAATTTGAAGTTCCCAAGGAAGAGGAAAAACTTGTTAATGAAAGAGGTCCAGACAATACCATTCCAGAACATACGTGCACTGAAGAGCGAATAAACCTGGAACCAGCCCCAACAACATGTAAGACAGAAAATGAGCTTGAAAAGTGTGGTGAGTTTAGCACAGAGGAGGAATTAAAGGGGATCAATCCTGAGGAGAAATTTGAATCTGAAAAGGCAAACCTGGGACTCCCCTCAGAAGTAGGTTCTGATGACATTAGCACAATTGGAGTCCATGAGCAGGCTGAAATGATTGTCAAGGAGGGAAAACCAAGAAGCCCCAATGTAGCCCATGAAGAAAGAAATACAGATGAAACAATAATTGCCAATTTTATCAAGGAGGAAGAAATTTCAGAAGCAAAGGTTAGGATTTGCAAATTTTGAATTTTTCATTAATTAATTAAATATCTTGTTGCAAAGAGTTCAGGATTTAGCTGGTCTTTTGTTGTTTTTGATGCAGAATGCCTTGGGATCTGATTTGGATGATAATATTACAAGTTCAGAAAATGAAATCCAAAACAAGAATGGTATTGATTTATCTTTCAACCATCTGGTTGCTGAAGAAACAATGGAAGTAGAAGGTCAAAAAGATGATGCAGTTTCCACATCAGAATTGGGGGATCAAGTCCATAAAGAATTTGAAGTTCCCAAGGAAGAGGAAAAGTTTGTTAATATGATTCCAGAACATAGATGCACTGTTGGGGCAATAAACCCAGAACCAACTGCAGCAACATGTAAGGCAGAGGATAAACTTCAGAAGTCTGGTGAACTTAGCACAGAAGAGGAATTAAATGAGATCAATCCTAAGGAGAAAATTGAACCAGAAAACAAGACATTTGAAACACTCGGAATTGCAGAGAGTAGCATTTTAGATAGTACAACCACTGAAAGGGCAGTAAACATGGAAGTGACTTCAACAAGATGTGAGATGCACTTCAAACTTGAAAAGAATCTCGAACTGAACTCTGAAGTGGAGTCAAAGGGGATAACAGCCACAGATTACAAAAAATATGAGACATATCAGAAAGAAAAAAGTCCTGAAACTGAGTTTCAAATAACAATGGAAGGTGAGTAGTTCCAGAACTTATAATTTTCCCCACCAGTATACTTTGTATGCCAGAAACTTCAGTAATCATTGTCACCAACTTTAGAGGGTATTATGTGATAATTAATGACACAGGATGTAGGATACAATAAATCAATATCAATTTCCAAAACTACTTACGTTTTTGGAAAGGCAACACAAATTACCAGAAGAGGTTCATCTGAATATTATTGTTGGTAGCAAGAATTCTAGGAACTTAGGGAAAAATGATACCTGTAGCTACATTGAAAAACCAGGATACTAATTAGTTAGTGCCATTCCTCAACTACACAAATGTGACTGAAACCATTATAGTCAAGCATTTTGTGGCTTTCAAGCAGTCAAAACTAGGGTTACTGACTCAATTTTACTTTATTGTGAAAAGAAAAAGACTATCCAAGGAATATTGACTTTGCAAGAATGTCCACTGCCTCACAGGCACTTATCTCAAGATTGGCCACAAAGGAAAACCTTACCCAAAGTAATAGAAACTATTCATCAATTTTTAAGCACAACACTATAGAGAAGCACCTTTATTGCAAGAGATTTGCCATCTCTTCAGTGTTTAATGCAGTCAGTGATGTTAGTAAATGGATGCATAAAGAATCCTTTTTTTTTTCTTTTCTTCTTTTTGCGTGATAAACCATAAAGCATGAATACCCATGTGTCATTCAAACCATTTGGGCTTATCCAATCTTGACAACTAGTGAGACATCAACATACATCAGCTTATGTCATGTGGCATGATGACTTTGCAGGAGTTGGGTATATATTTGAATGTTGGAGCACTTGTATTTTTATATGCTTCTTTGACAGTGTGCTTTTGAGCTAGACTTTTTCTCATGTATAATTAATTGACTATTTAATTCAAATGCTTTTCACATTTTTGGTATAGTACTGTTGATGAAATAATGTTTCATATGGTTTTTGCTATTTAAATGTATATATTCAACCTAAATGAAAATTTCTTTCTGTGTTTGGTGGTACGTCGATATTATTTTATAGAAATATCAAATAGAAAACATAAAAAAAAATATTCTTTTGTCATAATAGCCACTTTGTTCAGGTTCAAATTGTCATTTTCTCCAAATCACTGTACCACATATCCGCATCTATATCCATACTTTGCTATTTAGGTGATCAACCACTTGTACAAGATAACACGACATCCCAGATTCTTGCATATGTTCTAATAGTGGAGTTTAACATTTCATAGAAAACACTGTACGACATGAGACGGAAGGAACTGTGCACATATGTACAAGGAAGGAAATTCACAGATTACTAACATCTTATGCAGGTAATGACAATGATAAAACTATAGAGGAACATGTTCCTGCCAAGAGTAATGCTCTATTTTGCACTGGAGAAGAAGAATATCATCATGATCAAGAGGATAAGAACAGACAAATCAGTTTAACAGAAGCATTACCTGAATTGGAGTTAGATAGTGTGGATCAGAGTTGTGATAGATCAAATCAGACAAACATCAATGACCCAATTATATATGAAAAGGTCAATTTCAACTTCATGTATAACTTTCTCTGAATTTTTTTTTTTTTTTCTACTTCCTGTTCATTAACATGCATTGTCATGGATCATTCAGGTACTCATGGGCCCTAAGATAGCTGACAGGGGTGAAGGCACAGAAAAAGAGATGAAAAGTGAAAAGCTATTTGTTACAGATCACTCACCAGAATCCACTGGTCAACACATAACAAAGTACTCTCAAGAAAATGATACAAAGGTAAATAAGGGCAAAGTTGAGATTAACACGATAGCCAATAAAGAAGATAAAAGAGAGAAGTAGATCTCCTGATCAAAAAAAACAAAGACACGTTTTTTCTATGCAAAGTATCCTCTTTCAATGATTTCCAGAAGTGGTACGCTTACTCTGAATTGGTAATCTGAGTCCCAGGGAGAAATATCATCCTTTCTAAGTTGATCTAAAATTTTAAATCAATTATGCCAACAAGCCAGGACCTTGGAGTTTATTAGAGATCCATTCACAATTTTAGAGGAAGTTCTCTTCCATACTCTTTAATTTATTCATTTTTGTACTCAGAAGATAGAAAAGAACGTGAAACTACCAGTGAAGGTGAAGGGAATGGAAAACAAGTTCTAGCAGTGTGCACTGAAGAAGATATGGAATCTGGGAACTATAAAGAAGTTGCAATGATGACAAAGATGTACAAAACTGAGGTATAACAGACTACGAAAGACCAGTTTATGTAATCATGTGTAGTAACTTGCACCTCATTTTGTTATATGTAATTATTCATTCTGACGTGTTCATCTAAACCTCTATTTCTTATACAGGTCCTTGAGATACTGCAGACAGATGAGGGACGAGCAAACATTGGAAAACAAACCAAAGAGGAAGATGGTAAAGCAGCAGACAACTTTACACAATCTGGTAGAGAAGAAACTGAAGATAAATGCTTGAATGACACGGAAAAGGAGGGACAAGAGCCTCATACAGTGGTTAGTTTGCCAAATTTGAAGCAATTATGCTATAACATATTTCTCTAAAAACTTTTCTTAGAATTTTGGGCTTAATATAAATAATCTTTTTGCCCTTCCTTTTCTGTTGGGACCCACATTTCCTTTGGTACTAAATTATAACACGTTACACATATATATGTTCCTGCAAATATAACATAGAGCATCAAAACTCCACTTTTTCAAGAACAAGAAATCTAGAGATCTTGTAAATTAAATTTGATTTTCAAGAAAATAAAATCACCTCATACTTTTAACTCATCTCAACCTCATTCCTGAATCAACACAACAATTATCTGAAAACCTACAACAGCTTGGAAACAAAGGATAACAGAAAGGAATAGTAGGTGCAATTAAAACTTAATATTACAAGGTATAAAAATTCCATTAAATGCCACATCAATGCTACTCAGTAATGAATCTGTGTTTTGTACGTGTAGAGAGGGCAGGGGGGTGTTGGTGGTGAATATTGACCAGCTTAAAGACATATTCAACTCCTCTACATGTAGAAAGCATAAAAGCAGGAAAAAAGAAATGTGGTTGACATTCTGTATTGGGATCACATATAAAGTTCCATAAAATTGTCTTAAAATAACATGGTTGGATGAAAAGACAAAAAAAGAAGAAGAAGAAGATGGTTGACAAGATCATTAGACATGAGGAACATGCAACAGGGACTGCATAATCCTCAAAATGGCAAATATTTATACGAGGCATTATTAGCCTCATGGACCTTGGAGTGAAAAGGCACATCTTTAAACAAAGCGTTTACCTGTTAGATGTTAGGTGTATACAAATGAGAAAATCTTCTTGACACTAAAGAAGAAAATTATTCATAGTTACCTTTCCTTGCGGCAAGCCTTCCAAGGATGCCACTATAGAGCCCCAGATACAGATCTTGAGACCCAGCTTTCATCAGATACATGCCTAACCCCATATCATCAATTAATTTACTTTCCCGCTATTAATTGTAACCTGAAAATGGAGCATAAGTTGATGTCAATATGAATTGGAGATAGACCCTGAATGCCAGGAAACTGCAGAGGAAAACCGGAAGAAAAGTGTCAGAAACCAGTCTGTTGAATCCTTTTAAGGAACAAATTTATTTGAGAGAGATCCGGTGGACATAATGCAATATTAAATTTCGAAAACTAAAACAATTTCCTCTTTTATTCCTTTATCCTCATTCAAATTTCCAGACTCATAGTTACATTCAATATAGGACAAGGAGGGAAACCAAACTAGTGAAGTAAGTACAGCCATGGAGGGAAGTGCCGCAGCAGACCTTCCTTCCACCTCTATTGCAGAGGAAAGTTTGAATGAAGACAAAAGAAGTGCCATAAAATTAGAGAAAGAGGTATGCTTAGACTTTGATTGAACCATCCAAACAAATATAAATGCAGGAAGAAACTTTCCCTAACAAGAACTAATGTATAATAGGTCTGGAACTCAAACATAAAGTGCATAGAGCAGGATTTTGTCACATGTTCTACAGAGGAAAAAGGAGACAAAGCCCCAGAGGAGAAGGCAGAGCTAAATGAAGAAGAAGAAACAGCTGATACAGAAATCAATTTACATGTTGAAAACTTCCCCTCAGCGCCTGAGATATCTGATAAAGAGATTGAAGATAAAATTTTACAGAAAGCAGGCTCAGAGGTTCCGGTGACAGCAAAGAAGATAAGCTTAACTGAAGCTGATGCAGAATATATAATACAGATAGACAGTTCTAAATTGTTTTCTGAAGAGCTATCAACAACTGAACCAAGTGAGTTGAAGGCAAATGAAATAGATCTCACAGCTAAACCAGCTGAAAGCTCCGCCTACGGTAAGAATAAGGATCTGGATATCCCTGAAGCAAGAGAGCATGGCACAGAAGGTTGCAATACAGTACCAAAATCTGAAGATCAAATAGAAACCATCATTGTTAATTTGGGTGACATATCAAAACAAAATGTTCAGGGATCTTCCACACTGTCACTGGAAGAAAAAAACTTTGTGACACCTGTAGCAATTGAGGCTCCAGATAAAGAAAAAACCTTGTATGTCAAAGCAGAAAATCCCTTGGCTGCAAAGACAACAGAAGAGGATCAGTCAACAAATCCAGAAAATGACACCATAGTTGAGTCTATAAATATTGAAAAAGAGAATGCAGATTTCCAGGATGAGGATCAAGAGTTGAATTCATCTCTTGAACTGAGCAGTGAAGAAAGCAAACCTGGATCAGATGTGGAGCTTTTGATGGGGATGAACACTTGTGAAGTAGGCAGTAACAGTGAAGTTGGGAAGTTGGAGTGTTCGGAGGATGAAAAATCACTAGATACAGGATTTACAAAGAACAAATCTAAATTTGAAATGGCAGTCAATGAATGCTACAAGGATGTTGAAGCATCTGGTGAATGTATAGATATCAAAAAGGATATCCTGGAACAGGAGGATTCTGCTAAAAGTTCTGAAGGCAGCTCAAAGGAGAGGGTTGAAATAGAGAAAGTAGATGTCAAATTTGACATAGAAGGTCATAGTCATGGAATTGAATCATCTGAAACACAAAGTAGCAGCTCTGGAAAAGAACAGGTAAAACAACATTACTCCCTCTTTCCCTTGAATTTTCCCCAAGCAATTAAGTCAGATGGTTTACTTTTTTGTTTTTTCTTTTATCCAACCTTCATGTCATTTGGAGAAGAAACATATTAATCCATTGATGATGGGCCATGAAATTTCCATCATACAACCTGTTGAGAGTAAAATAATAGCATAAAAGATAAAATTAACCCTCCATCTAATAGCTTAAGCTTTTAGATCAGAGGGTCAACACAACCATACATAGCATTTGAACAAGATTCCTTAGATAGGATATAAATTTTTATCAATATAGGCAGATTGAGTGCTACGGTTTGAAGGTAAAATAGTTGATATGTTAATTACAATAGACATTAATCATACACCACGCTTGTGCCAATGACTCTGGTCCAGAACTTCTGTCTCTATATTCATGAAGATCTAAACTCCCACCTTAATGCTTTGTCTTTTTTTAAAAACATTAGACCATATTATGCTTCCATTAAAGAATATCTATACTGTGGAGCAGAATATTGAAAAAGTTGATGGTGAAAACTTTAAACAGATGACCAGAGACAATGAAAGAGCTGCTGAAGGTGAAATCATCAAAGAAGTGATAATTAAAGACAACAGTTGCACCAAGGAACTCCATATGATACCTATAACAGAAGAAGCAGTTAATGAGGTCAGCTCAACATTTATAGGAAGCAAATTATTTCATACATCTCCAACTAGTTCCTTATTCTCTACTTTTTGTGATAATTAATTCGGAATGATACCTGTAAAATAGGTGACAGGCCAGGATTTAGCACCCATTCAGAGTATTGGAGTAACAGCTTCAAATCACATAGAAATGGTGGAATCAAAGTTTCCAGAAGATCTCCAACAGGAATCAGAAGAATCTGCTATTTCAAAAACACAGGACAAAGAAATTAAGGAAGTAATCAAGAAGCCTGCAGATATGTCAAGCTTAGCATCTGAAGTGTCAGAAGAAAAGATTAAGGAAGAGAGCATAGAAGAAGCAGATAATGGTGATAATGAGATTGCTATTGCACCAGGAATGATAACAGAGGCAACAGGCTTAGCTGAAGTTCAGCTAAATGATATGCTTGCAAAGGTCCTTGATAGTATTTCAGAAAGTAAGAGTCTACAGACATCCAAAACAGCTGATACGAGCCAACAAGATGCAGAAGTTGATAGTATGAAGGTTGAAGAAGCCTCTAACATGGTCTCCCAACTTCCCAGTCACGAATATGAGAGAATAGATCATGAAAGTATGAATTTAGAGAAGTCAGATACAAGTAACATTGAAGTCAAAGAAACCAAACTTCCTGAGACAGTATCAATGTCTAGAGATCACAGTGTCAACGAGATTCATGGAAGAGATATGAGCCTGACTGTGGGAGAGAGAGATACTAATCAAACTGAAAAACAAATCACAGAAATTCCTGAAGCATCATCATCTGAACCCATAAATCAAGGTGTTGAAGGAGATAGCAGTCACGAGATTATTGCACCAATAGTGGCAACAGAAGTAACGAGCTTCGAGGAAGTTCGGATAAATCAGGAGTCCATAAAGGCCCTTGATATTAGCCCAGATGCTAAGCATGGAGAGACAATTAAAACAGCCAATGCTGTAGAGCAGGATGCAGAAGTTAACAGGATGAAGCTTGAAGAAACCTCTAAGATGGCGTGTCAGCTTCCAACATATGAACATGAGAAAGCAGAAAATGAAAACATAACTGCAGAGAATTTGGAAGCAAATGAGGTTGAAGTTGAAGAAACCAAGACTCCTGATGCAGTATCTGAGTCTAATGATCAGGGTGTCAAAGAGATTCCCGAGACAGGTACAAGCCTGGATATGGAAGAGACTAACATAAATGCAATTGAAAAGCAAATTGGAGAAATTCGAAAACCATTAGCCGAACTCATAAACCAAGATGAAGAGGAATCTAGGGATGACGAGACTTCCCTTGTTCCAGTTCCCCAAGCAGAGAAGAACGAAGAGCAACATCAGGTTCCATCCTCTGCATTGCTTTCTATAAATCAGGGCATTGAGACTACAACTACAATTGAGAGGATGCCCAATGTGAGCCCAGAGTATGATGATACAGAAGTTGATAACTTGAGGCTTGTAGCAGTCTCCAGTGTGGTCTCTCAACTTCCTGTAACTGAATGTAAGCCGGCAACCAATGAGAATATAGAAAAATCAGATGCAGATGACGCTGATATCATTGAAACCAAACTTTTGGATGTGGCACCTGGGTCCAAAGATCAGATTATTGAAGAGATTCATGAAACTAAGACAAGCCGAAGTACAGAAATTATTGATACAGACAAAAGAGAAGCAGAAATCAAAGTTGTTACAGAAGAAGTATCTGATCTCAGGAATCTAGGTGCTGACATAGTTGCTGAAAGTGAGATTCTTGATCATCCTGCCCCACCTGGTACATTGGGAGAGCAACTTCAGGTGTCGACCTATGCCTTGTCTTTCAACAGACAGGATTGTGAAGCCAGTACCACAATCAAGAAGATAGAAGATAAGAGCACAGAGGAAGATGAAACACAAGTTGAGAAGACCAAGCTTGAAGATGCAGAAGGCATGTTGTATACATTTTCAACAATTGAACAGAAGAATAAAGAAAACAGGAGTGCAATTATAGCAAAATCTGATGCTGCTCAAGTCAAAGTTGAAGAAGCCAAAATTTCTGAACTAATTTCTGATTCTGAAATTCGTGGTGTTCAAGAAAGCCCAAGCATGGGAAGGACTCATTCAGACAAAGTGGAAGTACACATCAAAGCAGTTCCTGAAACAATATATGACCTGAATTATCAAGGAGATGAAGCAGAAAGTTTTAGGGATGATACCGTTAATCAGATTGCAATTCAGAGAAAAGAGCAATCTCTGATATCATTGTCTCCCTCATTCAAGGAACTAAACTGTGAGACAACTCAATCTCAGGTTATAAGTGATGAGGCCACAAAAATAGATAAAACTCAGTTGGTTCAGAACATACCTGGTTCACCAACAGGTACAACAGAAAAACCACATTTGCAGGATGAAGGGCCAAGGGAGCTTGAAGTTTCAAGTTTGCAAGTTAAACTGCATGACAGCCAAAACAATGTATCAGAGGAAGATAGCATGGTTCTAGAAGAAGCTTCAAAACTAGAGACTCGAGAATACATCCCTGGAATTAATTATGCTGACTCTCCAAGAGAATATGAGAAAACAGCTGTTGACTTGAGTTCACCAAATACTTCAACATATGAGGGCATCACAGATTCAGGGAATTCAAATGAGGACACCAACAATTTAACTCCTTGTTCAACACTCAGAGATCTTTTAAAAGGAGAGCTGGATGCAAAATGCGAGGATCTCAAGTTTGACAAATTCAGAGAGGTTCTTGAAACAATGTCTGAGAGTCACAGTCCAGAAGTATTCCCCATATCAATAGGGACAGATAGCGTAACAGGGAAAAGCACGAGGGATGGAAAAAATCATAGTGACAGAACAACCAAAGCAGAAGAAGCCATAAAGAAAGATATTTTGAAGGAAAAGGTGATAGGAAAATGAGAGTGAAATCTTGAATTTTCAGCAATTTCTTATTGAGTTTCACCCTCTCATACTCTCTCTCTCTCTCTCTTTTTTTTTTTTTTCTCTATTTGAATACAAGTAACCAAAAACTTTACAAAACAGATCTTCCAGGAAAAGCAAGTTACTGTAAACTCTTATTTGGTGTCTCCTCATGAAGAAAGGGTCACAGAGAGCACACAAGAAGTTGAACAAAGGGCAGAAGATTATCGAGGAGATAAAGCTAATACAACACTTGAGGCCTCAAGGAATGAGGTTCAACATGATCTGGTTAGGAAATAATAATTCACTTAAACTAAGTCATCCTTTCCACATCCTGTCTCTTTATAAATGAAGCCTTACTTGTTATACAGGTGTATGAGGAATTTGTAGAAGCTGGCGCAGACAAAAAGTTGAAAGAAATCATCACAGCTCAAGATAGAACTTTGGACCCATATCCTCTGCATGTTGGGGAAGGGACAGCTATAGTCAGCCATCAGGAAGAAGCAAAGGATGGAAAAGTTGCCCAGAAAGTATGTATCATATTAGACCTTGAAGATCAAGGTGATGAAACAAACTTTAAGGACACAGAAAAAGAGACAACAGCTCCTATTGAAGAGGTCAGATAATATTGCCTGCCTTCCCTTCCCTAGTGAAATTTTCCACAGAAGAAAAAGTTTCAGTTACTAGAGAAATAGAACACCCCTATAAAAATGAGAAAGAAAAAACACTTCTACTCTTAACATTGGTTCAAAAACTGGACATGCTACAGAAAACTTTATAGCAGGTCCCCCCCGGGGGGCTCTTCTAATCAGGGTAGGGTATGTAGGACTTAAAACATAGTGAAGTATTTAACAGAAATAGCAATAGATATAATACTTCCATAACTGATAGCTGAGGGAACAATTAAGTTCTATAACCTGCCAAAGATTAATAACCTTATATATCAAAGTGACAAAATTAATAGGAAGCTTCATAAGAGATTGAAATTCAAAATAGATATAAGGCCTCTCTTCTCATAGTCTGTAAAATTAGCACATGATAAGAGCATAAAGGGGTTATCCATGTCCGTGAATGGTTAAAAGCAAAACAGAACCACAGTTGCCAGCCAAATACATAGAAACAGAAGATAATATATTTTAAGCGAACATGCCTAAGTTTCTAAGAACTTATTTTCAAGATATCTTTAGCACCACAACATTTATAAGTGGACATAAAACACCCAGGACATAGAAGCTTGCAGTTCAGAACCACCAAATTTCTATTTTTCCCAGTGGATATTCAGGCGTAAGACATCAGGATAGGGCAGCCAAAATACCCAGGACATAAAATTTTACAGTTCAGCAGCACCTCATTTCTACTTTTCCCAATGGGTTTTCATGAATAAGACATCAATGTTAGGGCAGCCAAAATACCCTGGAAATAGAAGCTTACAGTTAAGCACCCCATTTCATGATTGTCTCATCAAGAATAGAATTCCCATCTCATCACCTCCCCATTCTCGCCCCCATCCCCATCCCGGAAAAGAGATGGACATCGGAGAGAAGGAGATTTGGTATTATCAATAACTCTGATTGTTGAATACAGATATTGGTGGATTATACCAATTTCCTTCCTTTTATTCTTTGACTAATTTAATCGGCATGTAAAATTCTGCTTCTATGTTACAGGTTATATTCTTCAATGTCCATATTAAGTTTTCTTATAATAAATCATATATATTTTTTTGTATAGTTTAATAGATCCAAGGAAATGTTGATCAGCTTTGAGGAAAATAGAGCAGCTGACAGTGTCAAGACAATGGCGAGCAGCAAGAATGAACAACAACAAAGTGCAGAGCTAGCTGTTCCACCAGTTAGAGATGAAGTAACTGAAGAAGCACCAGAGCAAAATACAGGCAAAAATTTTGAGGAAGTCTCTGAACCTTCTGGAAAAGGCAACAAAGATACTTCTAATGCCCATGCCATAAATGTAACGGTTGCAGATACAGCAACTAAAGAAGCACCCCATGAAAAAGTAGGAAAAAATTTTGAGGAAGTTTCTAGACCTTCTGTTAAAAGGCCATCTCATGGAATCATTGCAAGAGATGAAGAGGACAAAGAAATGTCTAGTGATTACACCATTAATGTAGTGAGCCATACAGACAATGAGAAGATAAATCTTACATCTCTGGAACCAGCACCTGAAGGATGTGTTGTTGCAGAAGTCTTGAATTTGGAAGAACAAGAGGTTTGGACAAACATACCAAGCATTTCATCTTGCCCAGTAACTTTAGAGGAAATATTGGCAGAAAAAGAGAGTAAGAAACCTTTAGATGAAAAAGAACACAATGTTCTCTACGGTAGGAGAGCAGAAGCTGGAAGCATACTTAAAGGAATGAGCAGCATTCAATTTGAGGGCCACAGAAATGATGAGGTAAGCATTGCTAGACGCTAAGAAATAAATTTGATACATGGGTTTGCAAAGAGAGAATTTACTAATTCATTTTTCTGCAGGATCCAGTAGAGCTCTCAATGAAGGGAAACAAGAGGACATTAGATGAAACCAAGACTCATAGTGTAACAACTGCAACTGGAGATGAAGAAACACAGCGTCAAGATGGGCGGCCAAATGTGTTGTCTCATATGAAGGACTCAGACATGGAAGCAGATGAAAGAGAATTGATTGGTAACAAGGAAGAACTGCAAACTGAGAAATCAGAGATGGTTAGAGTTGAACAAGCAAAAACAGATGAAGAGAAGGACGAAGAAGAGGAAGGAGGTGAATGCAAAAGATCAGGCTTGGATTCTGATGCCCCAGTCATGGTAGAAGCCACAAGAGATACAGATGTCAAGATTGCACACAAGAAATCTCACAATATACTTTCAGGTGTTGGTTCTAAGGTCAAGCATTCACTTGCAAAGGTGAAGAAAGCCATAACTGGCAAGCCTTCTCACCAGAAGCCACCATCACAAAAGTAGGATTCCCTCAAAAAAGGTTGGTTCCCATTGGTTAAAGCTGCATGAAAGTTTGTTTTAGTTAGAATAGTTAATGTACAAAGGGACTGTTCTCTGATTTCTCTTTTTGTGCATAGGCTACTAGTACTTGGGTTTTGTCAGATGCTGTGTATTTATCCAACTTTAATAAATCAATAATGCAAAGTTAGTTACTCAGTTTTCTGCTTGCAATAAATTTTTTTTTTTCTGCAGCAGATTGCAATTGGATTATGGCAAGAATTGTATCTTGTATATGTTTAGCTTTATAGTGTTATACATGCTTAGCCTTGTACATAGTTACTAGCTTTCCTAAGTTTTACATTGTAGAGTTGTATATGTACCTAACACATGGATCAAATATAAGATTTTTTGTCTCTTCTTCAAAACATGGTATCAGAGCCACAAAAACCCTAACCCTAATTCTTAATCTGTTGCCGCCTCCACTGGTCCTCCATCTCTCTCCAACCGGTTGTGTCTCTGTTACATCTTGCAATGGTGACGTTGCCATCCACCGTTAGTAGCCCATCTCCCTTCAACCCCATTGCATCTCTAGTGCATCTCCCTCCACGTCTCTAGTGCTTCTCTCTGCCATTGTCAATCACAACTAGCTCTGGGACACCCATCTAGCAAGACTGCGACAACAATGCCTATCTGCAAATAGTGACTGGATCTCCGAAGGTGACTTGTTCGACAACCCTTTGTTCTCTATTATCTGGCAACCTAGTAAACATAAATCTATTATTTCTAGATTTGTAACCTATGACCTTCATTTTGTCCCGTCTTCTCCATCTGTGACCTTCAGAGTTACCTCAGTCAATTGTGGTTTCCTCCAAATATGGTTCGGGTTTGTTTTTGATTGGTTATTGTTGCTACTTCAGTTTGTGAGATATGACAATGTCCAATCTTGTTGCATCAAATACTAGAGTGGTGAGATCACCTTCACCTATGAACATTCTTGTGATTGTGCCATCATTTTCTTGCATTCCTACCAATACCACTAAAAAATTGAACGACGACAACTATTTATCATAGTTAGCCTCTGTTTGCATGTGGTTTCAAAGACATGGTGTCAATAACCATCTGATTATGAAGCTTTCTAGCGTTGCTGAGTCTAATAGAATTGTTTGGGATTGTGTGGATGCATTGTTGGTTACATTATTGTAGCAGTTGATAGATGTTGAGTTAATCCCATTATTTCGTGACTACGAGAATTGCTTTGACATTTGGTCCCAGCTTTACTAGTGATATTGTATGCTTAAACAATATCATTAGTAATTTATTCTATCTTCAAAAGGGAGATTAAGATGTGGCTACGTACTTGGATCATATTCAATCTGTTACAGCTAGTCTAATGTTTTAGGTGGACAACATTCCATACTTGCTTCTTAGACTCATGGATCTTCTTCTAATATTGGATATGGAGGTTGTCGTGGTAGGGGTGTTGAGCGTGGCTAGGGGGTGATAAGTGACCTTATTGTGCCCTAGTCACTATAAGAATACTTGTTATGCACTCCATGGTTGGCCTCCTAAGGTGCAAAAGCACATTCACTGGTACCAAATATTTCTTCTCATATTCACAAGTTGACTGCTACATATATGATCTTTCTTGAGTTAGTAGAATATCCTTAGTGGCTAAGCAAGACTCTTCTCCTATAGCTTCTGTTACCCAGGCATCTGTTCCTTTTGCTCAGTCATTTACTAGTAATCCTCATATATGCCTTATTCATCTCCACTTAGTCCTTAGATTCTTGATTTCGCCGCTTCAAAGCATATTTTTTGTTATAAATCATTATTTTCTCATTTTGATTCATCTCCTTCCCTCTCGCCCATCACTATGGCTAATGATTCTCGTGAATAAAATAATGTGTATAATGCCAAATGTATAATACAAGAGAATATATATATATATATATATACACAATAGGTATTTTAAGTTAATTATACTAATACCCCTTACTTATCTTATTTAACACTCTCTTTCAAGTTGGAGCATATATATTGAGCATGCCCAGTTTAGTACAAATGTAATTCACACAAGGACCTCTAAGTGACTTGGTGAGTAAATTAGCCAACTCATTGATGGAACTCACATATGTTATAACTACATCCCCAAATAACACTTTTTCTCTAACAAAGTAACAATTAATTTCAATGTGCTTGGTTCTCTCATGAAAAACAGGATTAGAAACAATATCTATTGCAGTCTGATTGTCACAAATCAATTGCATAGTGATGTGGTCACTGTTTGAGACAAGATGGAGGGCCCGTTCAAGAACTGACCCAAATAAGGGGTTGACTTCATATTTTTCATATTCTTTTAAGATTTTATTCTACTTCATATTTTAGGATTTTATTTCTATTAGGATTCTAATTAGTTTTTATTTACAATACTACCATGGGGTCACCAAACACTAAAGTACTTAGATTTTAAGGTTGTAAACAGTTTTTTCGATCTCAATTTTCCAACAACCTATTCGGTTTTCTTCTCTTACTCAACAAGACCAAGATTCAGTACTTGAAACTTGTTGCTTTGAGAGTATCATTCGTGTGTTAGTTCTCTATACACGCGCTACACGTTGCGTCAAGTGGTATCAGAGCAGTAAAATTATCCAATCAGATGGCCAATCTTGAAGGCGGTAGCAACCAACTCGCGACAATGATCAGAGGTTGCCTACAGTTTGGAAATAACTTGTAATATGCAACATCAATTGGAGCATATCAGCAACTGTTGGAGAGTCCTAAGCTATTAAGGAGTTCATTAGAAGAATCGGTAGCTGAAAAGGAGACATGCAGTGAATGGAGTATGATCCGATTAAATGTAGTGAAGATAAGTCCCTAAAATTAGCATAAAAATAGGATTAGATAGGAGTTATCTTTCTATTGTGTAATCTCCTAAATAGTAGGACGAGATAATATAGAAACTTGTATAAGTAGAGTTCTAGTTTTGAACCAATGTATCGAATATTCTTCATCTCAACACTCGACCAAACTTTCTAGGTTCCCTGCTTAGGGACCAACTGTGTTCATGGTATCAGACCCTGGTTATTAGAGCTAGTATTCCGATCAATATGGCTGATGCTAATCCAACAATCCCAACCCCTACGATTGAGGAATCCTCTTGAAGTTCAGTTTCTCAACCACCGATGCAAGCTGCCATGACTCCTGCCAATACTCTCACCATGGATAGCCAAACCTTGCAAATCACACAACACAAGTTGAACGGCATAAACTTTAGGGAATGGTTTCAGTCTGTGACTTTGGTAATCAAAGGCAAAGGGAAATTCAACTGTCTCACTGGGATTGTCCCAACTCCTCTAGAAGAGTCCGTAGAATACCAACTATGGGAGGTAGAGAATTCTATTCCCATGGCTTGGTTGATCAACTCAATGGAACCTAAGATAGGCCGAACCTATCTGTTCTATAAGACTGCAAAGGAGGTATGGGATGCAGTCCAAGAACTATACTCTGATCTCAAAAACACAGCCCAGTGTTTTGAGATCAAAGTAGTCATTAGGACTACAAAACAAAGTGGTCTTAGTGTCACTGAATACTACAACAACCTAGTAGAACTATTGCAAGAGATGGATTTGTTTTATGATCCAAAATGGGAATGCTCAAGTGACAGCCAGAAGTATAACAGGATGTTTGAGAAGTCTTAGAAATAATCAAAGACAATTTGTCTTAATTGATTAAAATGAGCAAGAACAACATCCTCTTTTAAGGAGAGGATTATAAACAAAAAAGGAAGGAAATAATCTAAATATTGACAGCATCCTAAACTACATCCTTGACTTATTTATTTACATAAAACTTAAATCCTAGAATATTCTAGGATCAAGGACAAATCTTCCTTAATTTTAGCATATTTCCAGCACTCCCCCCCAAGCTGGCTTGTAGATGTCTTCCATAACTAGCTTGCCAATAAGTTTATCAAATTGCTTCTTGTGAAGACCCTTAGTTAGAACATCAACAATTTGTTCAGTTGTTGGAAGATATGACATGCATATTATTCCAGCATCAAGCTTCTCCTTGATGAAATGTTTGTCCACTTCTATATGTTTCGTACGATCATGCAACACCGGATTATGAGCAATAGAGATGGCAGCCTTGTTGTCACAATAGACTTTTATAGGTTTTGATTGAGGAAATTTTAGCTCTTCAAGTATCCTTTTGATCCACATCCCCTCACAGATTTCATGAGCAACAGTTCTGAATTCTGCTTCTGCACTATTTCTAGTCACCACATTTTGTTTTTTGCTTCGCCAGGTGACTAGGTTTCCCCCAACAAAAGAACAGTAGCCTGAAGTAGATCTCTTATCATTAACACTTCCTACCCAATCTGCATCAATGTAGATCTCAACTTGTAGGTGGCTATGTTTCTTGAATAGTAAGCCTCCTTCAAGAGTCCCTTTTAGATATCTTAGGATTCTGTAGACCGCTTCAAAATGCTCTAGCCCTAGTGAGTGCATAAATTGACTCACCACACTTATTGCAAAAGCAATGCTGGGTCGCGTATGAGACAAGTAGATTAATCTGCTCACAAGTCTCTGATATTGTTCTCTGTCTTTTACTTCTTCAGCTTTAGTAGCATATAGTTTCACATTAGGCTCAATGGGAGTTTCTGACACCCTGCAGCTAAGTAATCATGTTTCTCTAAGAAGGTTAAGAACATATTTTCTCTAATTGACAAAGATGCCTTCTTTGGATCTTGCAAACTCCATTCCAAGGAAGTATTTTAGGATCCCAAGTCCTTGATTTGGAACTCCTTTACAAGTTTCTGCTTGAGAACTGCTAACTCTGTCTCATTATTACCAGTTAAAATAATGTCATCAACATAAACAATCAAAATTGCAACTTTACCATCCTTTGAGTGTTTATAAAATATAGTGTGATATGCCTAACTTTAAAGGAAGCCATAACTGGTAACTGTCTTTCCAAAGCGTTCGAACCATGCTCTTGGGGACTGTTTGAGACCATATAAGGATTTCTTCAGTCTACATACTTTGTCACTCCCAAGTTTATTTTTGAATCCAGGAGGTAAACTCATAAAGACCTTCTCTTCAAGATCACCATTAAGAAATGCATTTTTGACATCAAGTTGGTGTAGAGGCCAATCTGAATTTACTGCAAGAGACAATAGGACTCTAATAGAGTTTATTTTTACCACAGGAGCAAATGTCTCCTGATAATCAATCCCATAAGTCTGGGTGAAGCCTTTAGCTACCAGTCTGGCTTTGTACCTGTCAACACTCCCGTCAGCCTTACATTTTATTGTAAACACTCATTTACACTCTACTATTTTTTTTTTTTCTCTGGGCAAGTTGACTATCTCCCAAGTACCACTTCTCCTTAGAGCATTCATCTCCTCTATAACTGCTAATTTCCAATTTGGATCATCCTGTATAATCCTTGGCACAAACAAGTGTGAAATCCTAGATGTGAAAGCCTTATGATTCTTAGATAATCTATGGTAGGAGAGGTATTTAGCAATAGGATATTTAGTGCAACTTCTGACACCTTTCCTAATTGCTATAGGAATATCAAGATCAGAAATAGTAGGTAAATGATTGAAATAGTTGAAGAATCAATTTTGGAACTATTAGGTAAAGTAGAGGGAGGTGGACTAGAAGTTGAAGTGGGAGTTCTTGAACCTACAGTGCCATTTATCGGGTTTTCAGACTGGTTTTGTGCAGAATTGACATTAAAGTCTTTGTTCTTTTGATGAAATCTCTTCCTGGTATAAATTTGAAGCTCAGAATTTAGATCACGATGATTAGTTTGTAGTAATTCTCCCCCTACCCGAGAAACCTCTTTACTTGGCATCAAAGAACCAGAATCTCCTAGGTGACCATTATCAGAAACATGTGGTTCTTGAGTAGGACAGATTGCATTTGGAAGGGGGACAGAAACATCCCAAAAATTGTCTTCAGCTTCATGTTTCTCCCCCTGAAGGGAATTTTTGGTCAAATAGTGTTTGTTTTCAACAAATGAGACATCCATACTCACGTGAATCTTTTTTGTGAGAGGATCATAACACTTATAGCCTTTTTTATGAGAGGTATAACCCAAGAAAACACATTTGACAGCTCGAGGATCAAGTTTTGAGCGAAATTGAGTAGGTATATGAACATACACAGTACATCCAAAAACTTTGATGGGAAGGTCTGAATGTAATCTAGTGTTGGGAAAATGTCTTTTAGGCACTCAAGGGGTGTTTGGTACTTTAATACTTTAGTAGGCATTCTATTTATCAAATAGGACGTCGTTAAAACAGCTTCGCCCCATAAATATTTTGGAACATGCACAGAAAACATGATGGCACGTGCTACTTCGAGTAAATGTTGATTTTTACGTTCAACAATGCCATTTTGTTGAGGAGTATACCGATAAGTAGTTTGGTGGTGAATACCTTTGGTTTTCAAAAAATCCCCCAAGTTCTCATTGAAATACTCAGTGCCATTGTCAAAGTGTAAAATGCCAATTTTGGTTTGAAATTGGTTTTCAATCATAGTGTAAAAGTTTTTGAATAAATATTCCACTTCAGATTTTTTGTGCATCAAATAAACCTAACACAAACGGGTATGATCATCTAAAAAGGTAACATTCCATTTTTTTTCCAGATAGAGTAGAAATTTTAGATGGGCTCCAAACATCACTATGAATTATATAAAAAGGTTTGGATGCTTGGTAGGGTTTTGGTAAATATGTAGAACGATGATTTTTTGCCAAGATGCAACTTTCACATTGAAAAGAAGAATAATCCATTCCTTTAAATAATTCAGGAAATAAACGTTTAATATAGGCAAAACTAGGGTGTCCTAGTCTAAGATGCCATAACATAATTGTGCCTTGAAGAGGAATTGAACTAGTACTAATAAAGCCCTGACCTTTTTTATTACCAGAAGACATTTCATCAAAGTAGTAAAGACCTTCAATCATCCTAGCATGCCCCAATCATCGTCCCCAAGTTCTGGTCCTGAAATTCACAATAGGATTCATAGAACGTAATACGACAGTTAAAGTTTTTGCAAAGTTTACTAATAGACAAAAGAGTGCAGGCCAAGTTAGGAACATGAAAAACATAATGGAGATTAATTTTTTCGGTTAGTTTAATAAGACCTTTTCCTGCAATAGATAAAAAACTACCATCGGCAATTCTGATTTTTTCATTTCCAGAGCTAGGAAAATAGGTCTTAAATAAATAAAGAGAACTAGTCATATGATCGGAGGCTCCGAAATCAATAACCCATGGAGAGGAATGTAAACAAGAAAGAGCTTTAGGTTTTCTGCCTATGTGTGCCAAGGAAACACTAGGAATACCAAATGAGGAACTGGATTGTAATAGCTTCAAGAGTTAATCAATCTGCTCTTTGTTGAAGGGACCTGTGTCAACCTCATTCGCAGTAGGGACCCTACGGTTACTGCTCTTGTCTCCTTGCTTGTTACTCTTCCAGTTGGTAGGTTTGCCATGAATTTTCCAGCAAGTCTCACGAGTATGGCGCGGCTTGTTGCAATGGTCACACCAGACCCAAGGCTGCTCATTGCTCCTATGCTGGTACTGTGTAGCCTTGTAGGCAGTTGTATTAGTAAACAAGGCAGAATTTTCAATTGACTCACCAGTATCTTTTTTGCCTAGCATGACACTTCCTTCGGCTTTCTTCTCTTCTAACCTTAGCAAATACTTCACCAATAGGAGGTAGGGGAGATCGTCCAATAATCCTCCCTCGCACCTCATCAAACTCAATATTAAGGCCAACAAGAAACTTGTAAATACGACCATCTTCAACCATTTTCTTATGGTGGTTGCAATCTTCAGTAGATTTCCACTCATAAGTGTTGAAGAGGTCAAGATCTTGCCACAGTCTCTTCAATGAATGGAAGTATTTAGTAACAGAATCGTCTCCTTGCCGAATCTCTCCCAGCTTCAAAGTTAACTCAAAAACCTGAGATTGGTTACCTAGGTCAGAGTACATCTGATTTACATTATCCCACAACTCTTTTGTAGTAGGATAACACATATAATTGGAACTGATATCTTCATCCATGGAATTGACCAGCCATGTCATGACCATAGAGTTTTCAGCATCCCAAATAGAGTGTGCTGGGTCATCCACTGCAGGTTCCTTCTTGTCTCCAGTAATGTAGCTAATTTTTCCTTGCCCGCCGATATACATCCGAACAAATTGAGACCAACGAAGAAAATTATCACCATTTAAACGAATGGTGGTGATTTGGATAGACTGGGTTGCTGGATGTTTTGTTTGGATGGTAGCGGTAGGATTTAAGGATGTTTCGGAAGTGACTTCCAACATAACTTATCATGTTGGGAGAGGGAAAAAACAAGGAGGAAATGAAGTAAGCAGGGTTACCAAGATCTAGGAGATGGCTGCAAAATTGGTTGTTGTCGATGTAAGATGCCAGCAAGTAGAAGGCGGTTAAGGTAGAGAGGTTGCGAGCAATCGGCAGTGGCTGAAGCGAACACAGCAGACCTAATCGGAGTGGGTGTCATCGTTCGGAATGGAGAGCTTGCACTTGCCCAACGGAAGCTTGCACTCGCAGGAGGTAGAAAGAGACCTGGCGGTTGACTATGGAGGAAGCAACAGAGAAGATGACCTTGGGTCGATCTTGGGTGGCCGCGACCAGTAGATCCAAGCTTGGCGACGACTGGGAATTGCCAAATCTGGGCGTCAGCGACCAATCGAGAGGCCAATAGAGAAAGGGTAGGCAGTCGCGAGAAGAGCCTCACACAGAATGGATGGCTAGGATTTAGTCCAGCTCTGATACCATCTTAGAAATAATCAAAGACAATTTGTCTTAATTGATTAAAAAGAGTAAGAACAACATCCTCTTTTAAGGAGAGGATTATAAACAAAAAAGGAAGGAAATAATCTAAATATTGACAGCATCCTAAACTACATCCTTGACTTATTTATTTACATAAAACTTAAATCCTAGAATATTCTAGGATCAAGGACAAATCTTCCTTAATTTTAGCATATTTCCAGCAAGAAGGAATGAGTATTTGATTTCCATCAAGGGCTTAATTCAGATTTGGATCAAATCAGGGGACGACTCTTAGGTATCAAGCCACTGTCATCTCTCAGAGAAGTATTTGCGGAGGTCAGATCTAAGGAAAGTAGGAGGCAGGTTATGCCCTTGCTACCTCTAAGAAAGAAGAAACTTCTAGGGCTAAACAGTGGTGCAAACACTGCAACAAGACCTATCATACAAAACAAACTTATTGGAAGCTTCATGGGAAGCCTCCAAACTGGTAACTGAGGAACAAGAAGGAGAAAGAAAGACCAACTTATGCAACAACAATTGATCAGGTGGAGTTCTTACAAAAATTACTGAATGGAACACATGTTTCAAAGGAATCAGATGGATCAACAACCAACCCTTTAATGCCTATAGCTCAAAGAGGTAATTCAGTGTTTTCTTTAACTACTAAGAAGGATGAGTGATAGTTATTGGGTTGTAGATACTGGAGAATCTAATCATATGATCGGATCTATAAACATGTTTAAAAACATTCAATTGAAGGATAAGAAACTAACAATTCTAATGGTAGATGGAATAGTGTCCTCGGTTAAGGGAAAAGGAAGTGTGTATGTGGTTGGTTTATCACTTGATTATGTCTTATATGTGCCAAATTTGAAGTGTAGCTTGCTATCTGTGAGTAAACTCACAAAGGATCTGGATTGCATTTTAACTTTCTTCCCTTCATATTGTGTTTTTCAGGATTGGTCTACGGGAAAGATGATTGGCAGTGCTGAGGAGAAGGATGATCTTTATTGGGCATTAGATAACAAATCTCTCCCTAGTCAGTTAGCTCCTAGTTTTTCCCTTTCAGTTAGCTTGAATTCTGAAATTTTGTTATGGCATACATATTTCTCGTACTACACCTTATGGGCTGGACTCGACCAAATAGGCCGGCCCAATCGCCTAAAGCCCAGTAAGCTGGCCCAATCGCCTGAAGCCCAATAGGCCCCAAGCCAAGCTTGTTGGAGCAAGCTTACATATCGCTAAAACCCAAGCTCAGATCACAGGGCCAAGCAAGCTTTAAACGAGCTCCCAGCGATACTTCTAGTGAGCTTTGAGTGACGTTTCCAGTTCGCTAATCTAGCCAAGTGCGCTCCCAGCGAGGCTCCCAGCTCGCTGAATGAGCTGTTCATCTCGCATGAGAAGGAGACCGTGGAATAACCAAAGAGTAGCGATGGAATGGGTATTATTCTGAACAGGCCGTTCAGGCCCAATTTGGCTCCATCCTCTTGGCCCATGCCAGTCCCATCCTGGCCTTATACCAGCCTGCAAGCAGCATCATTGCAGCCGCCTCTGGATATCCGTACGCCTACCTTAAATCCCATCCTCATTAATAAAGGTCTCGTCGGCGCCATGCCACCATCTAGGTACCTCCGCCGACGCCGGGTATTCAGTCTCATCACCTACAGACACAAGATGCATGTGCACAGGAGGACATCTCCTCCTCCTATATCAGTAAGCTCTTTCCAGAGTCAAGGTATGCTTTTTCTACTAACCTACTGATACGCTGCATATTTTTCCTACTCCCTTACTCACTTGAACGTCGGAGTTCTTGTAGGGGGCCAACCGGCAAGAGGAATGCTGACCGAACCATACAACATTCCTCAGTGTGTCTCTTCCTTTCTCTCTTTCCTTGTTCATTTGATCAGTGCGGACCAACGAATCACGGTCGACCAATTCCGAACGTCGACAGTCATCCTAGCTTTCAATATTTGAAACATTTGTACCCTGATTTATTCATCAATAAAGAATAGTTGGTTCTCAACTGTGATCACTACATACTTGCCAAACAAACTCATAGTTCTTGTCAACCAAATTCATACACTCTTTCCAAACCATTTCATTTGATCCACAGTGATATTTGGGGACTAGCTAGAGTTCCAAACTTAAATATGGTGCTAGGTGGTTTGTGACTTTCATTAATGACCACACAAGAGTATCTTGGGTATACTTAATGAAGGAAAAATCTGAGGTTTGTGCAATTTTTCAGAATTTCCACAAATTCATCCTAAACTTATTTCAGTTCTCTAGTTGCATTCTTAGGATTGATAATGGCCGAGAATATTTTTCGTACCCATTCACTCAATACCTCAGTACAAATGGGATTTTACATCAAAGCACTTGCCCCTATACACCCCAACAAAATGGGGTAATTGAGAGAAAAAATCGCCATTTACGGCTAAAGCCCTAATGTTTACAAGTTCTACTCCAAACAAATATTGGGGTGAAACTGTCTTAACAGCCTCTTACTTGATCAATAGGCTGCCAACCAAGGTCCTGAAATACCAAACTCCATTGCACAACCTCAAGACCATCTTTCCTCATGTTAGGATTTTCAACACTCTTCCTCCAAAAGTATTCGGATGTGTGGTATATATCTACCAAACCAACCCCAATCGCCATAAACTAGAACCTAAGGCGTTCGAGTGCATATTCATTGGTTCCTCACCCACTCAAAAGGGATATAAATGCTATTGTCCTACATCACAAAAATTCTTTGTCTTATGATGTAACTTTCAATGAAACTAGATTCTACCACTCAGGTAATCTGCCAAAAACAGGGGAAAACAATTGGGATCCCACTGTTTCAATGCCTATTATATTACCTATCTCTCCCTCTATTCCAAATGATGATCCTATTCAAACAGATGCAGTTGAAACTAGATTGTTCAAGCCCTAAACCAATTCACTCATCAGTTGAACTAGGGGAGACTGATACAAAGGAAGTCTTGAGTCCTAAAAAACCAATTAAAGTGTACTCAAGAAGACCAAAGCAACCAGATCCTTAAATCAGTCAATTGTTAGAACCAAAGACTGGTCCAACAAGTGAGGATAACAATACAACAACCCGCGATTTTGAACAAATACTGTAGGAGAACTCAACTTTTCTCCCTTAATCTTCCATTAGCTAGTGTTAAACTTATATACAGAAAATTCCTACAAGATCTCCTAGATATTCTCCTAATTTACAGCAGTGATAGTTGTCCGCCTAATTCTATCCTGCAAGTGGATAGATCGTGACAAGTAATATAGTGATGAATAGAGTGTCGTACCCACGAGGATTAACTTTTGACGTTTACTCTAACTGATTTAACCTTAACCTAACACACACATTAACAATGTCTTCAATTGCAATGAAAACTAATTTACTAATAAAAGATGCAACTAAAACAATTTCTTTGATTCAAAAACTCACAAGGATAAGGCACTAGGGTTTGTGAATCCACCGTCGGCCTTCTATGATTCAATTATTCATTACCCGGATCTTATTATTCCTTATCTTAGGTTGAAAATCGATGATCCAATTACAACCAAAAGCCTCTCTCGATGGTCATTCAGTTTTATGTATATATATGAGATTAACTATCTCTAGTCAACCTTCGAACATATAAACATGTATTCAATCACGGAGATCATCACAAAATGATTTCATAGGGCATAATGGTATCTCTACCTATTATAGGACCCTACGTTGTTTGCTACCATGTCTAATCCATATTGAATCTCTTGAAAGCAATACAAATCACAAATATGTTTCAATGGTGATCAGGCATTAAAATGGCATTATGAACATAACAAACAATCAACCCGAATGAATAAGAAAATAGCAAACCGAATAACTTTAAATCAAACCATTAGAAGTCGAGGTTTCATCATTCACCCTAGCTATAAACACTTAGCAATGCATTCTTGCAATTAGAAGAAAAAGAAAAGAGTTAGAATCCATAGCAAATAATTGAGAAAGAAAAGAAAAATACAACCCAAGAGTATAGTCTTCAATCTTCCGTCTGCTCTTCTTCCTTCCAAAAAACTCTCAAATCCCTTAAGAATAAGTCTTTATATAGTATTTTTTAGATTATTAAAGTTGTGCACAGTGAAAACTCTCGTTTCCCATTGATTTGGACGGAGACGGTGTGAAATCGGGCTTTGAATTGAAGTTCAAAACGCTACCACGGTCCTACCGCGATATGCTTGTTGCTGCAGACCCGTGAGCTCCAAATAGCAACTCCTAAAGCAGTCTTACAACGGTATGCATTCTGCTGTAAGATCGTGAGCTCCAGAAACTAATTCTTATAGTGGTCCTACAGCGGAATGCATACCGCTGTAGGCCACTAAATTTCTTCCTTAGCTTCTTTCTTCTTCGCCTTCCACTTTCTGCTCTTGTTCCACTTTCACTTTCTCCATCTCATTTCAAGTTGATAGCTGAGCATGCCTTCAAGTTTTATTTCCACTCCTATCATACACCAAAATCGTTTCTTTTTGTTCCATTTCCGCTTTGCATGTGATGTGTACCTATATTGACAATATTGAGCCCAAAATGAGTAGCAATCATGTTCATTGAATACTTAAATGCTAAGATTGAGCCACTAAATAAGAGTGCAAAATATACTGATCAATAGTCTTTATATAATGTACAACACAAACTTAAATTAAATAAGAATATTATCTTGAATAAAATTTGCATTATCTCGGGTCTTCTCCTTCTTGAACAAGGAGTCTTTTCCAACACTCCCTTTCAAGCTGGCGAATAGATGTCTATCATTCCCAACTTGTCTTTTATTACTTCAAATACTTGTTTCTACATTGTCTTAGTCAAGATATCTACCTCCTGATCTTTGGTAGGAACATAAGTTAGTCTTATATCTCTTGTTTCTATTTCTTCCCAAACAAAATGCCTGTCAATTCTCACATGTTTCATCAGGTCATGTTGTACTGGATTATTCACTATACTTTGATTGATTTACTATCGCTATAAAGTATTTTTGGTGCTGTGATTGGTATGTCCATATCCTTCATTAACTTTTCTAACCAAATTATCTTACAAATGCACTGTGCAATGGCTTGATACTCGGCCTCGACACTACTACGTGAAACAACTTGTTGCTTTTTGTTTCTCCATGTGACTAGGTTTCCCATAATTTTGTGCAATACCCTAATGTGGATTTGCTGTCTTTAACAGATCCTGCCCAATCTGCATTTGAATAGCTCTTTATTCCTCTTTTCACTATTTTTCTTAAACAACAATCATTTCCCAGGTGTGCCTTTAAAATATCTTAGGATATGATAAGCAGCTTCTAGATGTCTTTTGGTTGGAGAATGCATGAATTGACTAATTATACTTACCGCATAGGCAATATCTGGCCTTGTATGAGATAAGTAGATCAATTTTCCCACTAGACGTTGAAATCTACCCATATCAACTTGTTCCTCTTCATTCTTTTCATCTTTATTCTTCCAATTTGGTTCTAAAGGAGTGCTAGTTGGCTTGCACCCGAGTTTACCAGTTTCCCTCAAAAGGTCAAGAGTGTATTTTCTTTGTGAGATGAAAATACCCTCATTGCTTCTTGATACTTCCAATCCCAAGAAATATTTTAAATCTCCCAAATCCTTAACTTCAAATGCCTCTCTTAGTTGATGCTTCAATAGTTCAATCTCTTGATGGTTGTCTCCGGTGGTAATTATATCATCCACATAAACTATAAGAATGGTCTTTTTTCCCTCAAAATCTGTCGTTATAAATAATGTGTAGTCAGCTTGTCCTTGTCTATATCCAAGTTATTGTAAAGTTTCACTGAATCTCTTGAACCATGCCCTTGGTGATTGCTTGAGGCCAAATAGTGATTTCTTTAGCTTGCAAACTTTCCCTCTTGTATCTTCTCTTTCAAAACTTGGGGGAATCCTCATATAAATTTCTTCTTCTAACTCACCATTCAAGAAGGCATTTTTAATGTCTAATTGGTGGGGTTTCCAATCCAAGTTAACTGCCAATGATAGATCGCCCAAATGGAATTAAGTTTGGCCACCGGTGCAAAAGTTTCCTCATAGTCAAGGCCTTGAGTTTGAGTAAAGCCTTGAGCTACAAGCCTAGCCTTGTATCTCTCAAATTTTCCATCTGATTTATACATAACAGTAAAGACCCATTTGCTCCCAACGATGTTTTTTCCATTGGGTAATTTCACTATCTCCCATGTACCATTCTTTTCTAGGGCATGCATTTCCTCCATTACAGCTTTCCTCCATTTTTCCTCCTATAAAGCATGATAAATATCCTTAGGAATACTCACATTATCAATGCTGATAGTAAAGGCTCTGAATTGTGGGGACAATTTGGAGTATCCTAGGATATTGGTGATAGGATGCTCAGTATAAGATCTGGTCCCTTTCCTCAAAGCAATAGGAATATCAAGATCTGATTTCTGCTACTTGTTTGTCTCCTATTCATTGTTAATACCTTGAGTATTCCTCTCAGTAATTTCAGGACTTCTCCAAGGTTCAGATAGGTTAGTAGGCTGAGAATCAAGAGTTCTTCTTGAGTAAACATTTAGAGTTGGTTTACTTTGGGGCTGATCATCCTCCTGATTTTTGGTTTCTTTATTTACTCCCCCTTGGCAGGTTTGAGGTGAAGGAATAGGGGCTAGACAAGGTTCAGATGTGGTTTGAGAGGATTCTTTATCATGAATAGGTGTAAGGACAGTAGGAGACAAATCTGGAATAGGTATCAATGGGTCCCAATGAGGTGTTGTTTCAATGAAATTCTGCTGGGAATTGTCATGGAAGAATGACTTATTCTCAAGGAATGAAACATCACAAGAAACAATAGATTTTCGGGTACTAGGGTTGTAGCATTTATACCCTTTTTGGTTAGATGAGTACCCCACAAATACACACTTGGTAGACTTGGGATCCAACTTGGACAGTGTTGGCACATTGTTGTGAAAAAAAAACAATGCAGCCAAACACTCAAGGAGTAAGGGAGTTTAGGACTCTATTATGATGAGGAAAAGTTTCAAGAAGTACATCTAAGGGAGTCCTAAACTTTAGAGTCTTTAAGGGAAGCCTATTAATGAAATATGCAGCTGTTAATACTGCTTCTCCCCAATAGGAATTTGGAACCGAATGGGTAAACATAAGGGGTCTTGTTGTCTCAAGAAGATGGCGATTCTTTCTCTCAGCTATCCCATTTTGTTGAGGGTATATGGGTATGAGCTTTGGTGAATGATACCATGCTCGCTTAGGTATTTGTTGAAATCAATGTAGAAATATTCTCTTCCATTGTCAGTTCTCAATATATGAATTAGGGTTTGAAAGACATTTTTTATCATGAGATGAAAATTTTGGAATACAAGATAAGCTTCTAATTTGTCTTTCATTAAGAAAACCCAACATATCTGTGTATGGTCATCGATAAAAGTAATAAACCATCGAGTGTTAGTGAGATTTGAGGTTCTAGATGGCCCCCAATTATCACTATGAACAAGATGAAAAGGTTTTGAAGGATTATAAGCACGATTAGGATGAGAGGTTTTGGTTTGTTTTGCAAGAATGCAATGTTCACAAATGAAATCTTGAATCTTATTGCTAGAAAATGAAGGATACAAACATCTAAGATAATCCAAACTTGGATGTCCCAAACGTTGATGCCATAACAATAAGTCTGAATTAGAAACCATAGACAAGGAAGATGAAATAAATGACCAAAAAACAGAAGAATAATCTGCTCTTGATGTTTGATAAAGTCCCCTTCTCATCTCAGCACTGCCAATCTTCCTTCCCGAGGTTAGGTCCTGAAAAATACAACAATTTTTGAAAAAAGTCACCATGCAATCTTTATCTTGAGTTAACTTACTAACTGACAGTAAGTTGCATTGGAGATTTGACACATAAAGTACCGATTTAAGGGGTAATTCTCCAAGATTTATAGTTCTTTTTCCCTTTACACAGGATATGGTACCATTAGCCATAACAACATTAATCAGTTTATCACAGGTTTCATAATCAGAAAGCAATTTTAGATCACCTGTCATATGATCATAAGCACCTGTATCTATGATCCAGTAGTTTGTAAGGCATTTTTGAGACATTAGAGAGTATATTTCAGTACCTTTTCCTGCCAGAGACACTCTTGGATTAGGATTCTCCGGGATTTCAGTTTGAGTCACCTTGGTTTGGTTTAGCAAGCTTTGTAGAGCCTCCATCTGAGCAGCAGTTAGACTGAAATTTGTTGCACTCCCTTTTTCAACTTTCATCGTATAGGCTGATTGTGCTTTTTTTCTTTGACTTGTTGGTTTCCATCCAGCCGGCTTTCATGGATTTTCCAACATGTGTCCTTAGTATGGTATGGTCGATTGCAGTATTCACACCATTGTTTTTCTTTGGGGTTCTCTCCTTTAGTTGCAGCATGTGGCTGCTTTCCTCGGAAACTACTTCGAGCTGAGGCTAAAGAATATACCTCATTGTTAGACTGCCTTAAGCTCGAGAACATCACCTTCTTTCGACTCTCTTCCCTTCTAACCTCTGCAAATACTTCTCTCATTGTTGGAAAATGTTTTGTTCCCAACAATCTGCCTCTAACCTCATCTAGATCCGAGTTTAGACCATGTAGGAAGTCAAACACTTTCTCCTTCTCTACCATCTTCTCATATTTTGTACTATCAGCAGCACACTCCCATTTAATCTCATGAAATAAATCACTTTCTTGCCATAACTCGGTTAAGGTATTAAAATACTCAGTGACTGAGTTTGTACATTGCTTGGTTGTTCGTATGAGTGATCTAACCTAGAATGCTTGAGCTGTATTCTCCAAATCAGAGTAGACTTCTTGGACTGCTTGCCAAATCTCACAAGCCATCTTGTAGAAGAGTTCCTTCCTATCTTTGGCTCCATTGAGTTCACTAACCAAGCCATAACCGTGGCATTCTCAACTTCCCATATGCCATATGTTGCTGCCTCTGAATTCGATTTAGGCGTAAATACCGATTAGTATGCCATATGTTGCTGCCTCTGAATTCGGTTTAAGTGTAATACCGATTAGGTAGCCTTCTTTACCTTTCTCTCTAACAACTAACAGCACAATTGTGACCATTCCCTATAGTTGGCCCCATTTAACTTGTGATGTGTGATCTGGAGGGATTGGCTATCCATTGTTGCTAGAATAATGGATCCATGATGGTTGATCGGAGAGGTAGCAGAAGAGGTCTCACTAGACGAGACCTTTCCTGCCATTCTTTCGACTCAAGACTCCTTCAAGGAGTTAAAGACACGAATGAAAAAGAGTCCACAAATTGTGGCTCTGATACCATGAACAAATATCGTAGGAGAACTCAACTTTTCTCCCTTAATCTTCCATTAGCTAGTGTTAAACTTATATAAAGAAAATTCCTACAAAATCTCCTAGATATTCTCCTAATTTATAGCAGTGATAGTTTTTATCTAATGTACAACACAAACAGCAGCATACAGGAAGCTTTGAGCAATCCAAACTGGAAAAGGGTTGTGATGGAGGAGATTAAAGCATTGGAGAGCAATCGAACATGGGAACTAGTTGATTTACCAAAAAACAAAAAGATTATAGGCTACAGATGGGTTTTTACCATTAATATAGATCAGATAGGAGTATAGATTGTTATAAAGCAAGGTTGGTTGCCCAAGGGTACACTCAAACCCATGGGATCGATTATGAAGAAACTTTTGCTCTAGTGGCAAAATTAAACTCTATTAGGGTGCTTTTATCTATTGTTGTGAATTTAGATTGGGAGTTGTTTCAATTTGATATCAGGAATGCATTCCTAAATGGTGAGTTAGAAGAAGAGGTATATATGAAGATGCCACCCAGTTTTGAGGAACAAGGAGCAATTGGCAAGGTATGCAAGTTACATAAATCTCTTTATGGATTGAAGCAATCCCCTAGAGCATGGTTTAAGAAGTTCAGCTCAACTTTGAAACAATTTGGCTACAAGTAAGGTGAGGCCAACCACACTTTATTTACTAAACATGGTGTAGAAAAGGAGGAAGGGAAGCGATATTCCCGTGTATTTTATTAATATGAATGAAAAATATTTATACAAGAATTTCCTAAGAATTCTCCTAGATTTTAGAGATTACATTCCTATTTTATAGGACTAGATTACAACAAAGAAAAATACAAATAAACCTAATCAAGAAAGAAATAAGATAAAGTACAAGATAGATAAAATACAAGATAAATAAGGAGAAAAGAGAATATATTTTATCACTCCCCCTCAAGCTGGGGAATGGATATCAGCCATCCCTAGCTTGCACACCAAGTCTTCAAACCGTTTAGGAGGCAGCCCTTTGGTCAAACAATCAGCCAGCTGTTCTTCCGAAGACACATACGGAATGCAAATCAAACCGGCTTCTAATTTTTCCTTAATAAAATGTTTATCTATCTCCATATATTTGGTGCGATCATGTTGCACAGGATTATGTGCCATATTTATAGCTGACTTATTATCACAACACAAGTTGATTGGTCTATGGCTGAAAATCCTCAAATCTTCCAAAATAATTTGCAACCATAGTAACTCACATAGGCCCATTGCTAGTGCCCGAAATTTAGCCTCAACACTTGATCGCGCTACTACCCCTTGCTTTTTACTCCTCCAAGAAACCAAATTTCCACCTAAGAAGACACAATAACCTGTGGTAGAACCTCTATCAACCAAAGACCCTCCATAGTCTGCATCAGTGTATCCTGTGATATCCAAATTGTCCCAGCTTTAAATAAGATTCCTTTACCTGGAGTTGTCTTTAAATAGCACAGAATTCTTCGTACAGCTTGCATATGGTCTTATGTAGGACAATGCATGAACTGACTAAGCAAACTTACTGCGAAGGCAATATTTGGTTTGGTGTGAGATAAGTAGATTAGCCTGCCGACAAATCATTGATACCTCCCTTTATCCACCGGTTGACCTTGATCACATAGTTCAACATTAAATTCCACCGAAGTTGTAACACCCAAGAATTTCAAAAGGGCTCAAGAGTAAATTATCTTGGGGCAAAAATAAAATTTTAGATAAATTGAGGGTATAAGGGTAATTTATTACCGTATGAAAGACCAAATCGACTATAGGGAGTGCCCTGAAGCTGAGATGTTAAAGGAAAATGATGTGGCATTAACGAGTATCCTGAGATAGAATTTATGGTATCAAAAGAAATCGGATTGGGAATGATTTTCGGTACAGTTAAAATGCACCTGGCATTTAGGCTGCAAAACCGAATCATTGAAGGCGACTTTCGGGAAGTCAACGAAAGCTTGATGGGGGCTTCAGTTTTTCTTAAGGAACAAACCTTCAGCGGTTTCAAGAAGAAACGAAGGGTTTAGGGCCAAAACGAATATTCGAGCCTAAGTGTAGTTTTTTGAAATTGTCAGAGGGAGGTCAAAACGATATTTTTTTAAGAATTTTCAGGAGTCAAATAGATGTTTTAGGACTTGAGGGTTTTAAATGCAATTATGGAAAGTTAAGGGGCTATGTGAAAAGGGCCAAAAAGGTAAGAGCCAAAATTTGAGGGGCTAAAGTGCAAAAAAAGGAAAAAGCTAGCAATGGGAAATCGACCAGCATCTTACTGGTCGGCTACAGCCGATTTTGGCCACAGGATTGCACGAGGGATGGTTGGGGGAGCATCTTTTGTAAAGGCATGGGCCGACAACGGCCACTGGGTTGGCCAGAAAAGCAAAAAAATCGACCGAAAGTTCGGTCAGATTGTCGCGGCCTGCAAATGGCTTTCTTGGTTGACAAGGGCTCGTTCCAGAGCCATCTAAGGGAGGTAGAATCTCTTAAGGCCTTGGGTTGGCCGAGTAAGGGCTTTTGAAGGTTCATATTTGCCTATAAATAGGCGTCCATGAAGGCCGAAAATTTCAAGAGTTGGAGCTTCAAATCAAGGCTGATTTCGAACAAATTGGGAGACCAAAATAGGGGGCTTTTGTTGCCCATAGCCTAAGGATCGTTTCTAGTAAGTTTGAAGCATTTTGGTGGCTGTTTTGGGGGTGTTCGATGCTCGCCGGAGATGGGAGGCGATCCGCCTGGCCGAGGCTTTAAGCCTCTAGTTGGACCTCTTCTGGTGGTCCTTTCAGCCTTCAAGATGCTCCATACTGATTGACTGAAGGAAGCGGTCAAGATGGTGGAGAAAACCAGAAGCTCCGGCTAATCGTCGCCGGGGAAGATGACCGGTGTGTGGGCCACACGCATTGGTCAGCACGCGCAGCCCACGTGTGAAGGCGCATGGGAGTCCGAAAAATTTGGAAAAAAATGCCAAAAAATCAAGAAAATTATTTTACGAGGGTTTGTGCAAAAAGTTTTGAGGGTTGCCTTCCCGATGTCTCGGTTTTCGCACCGAGCAACCTCATTTAGCGTGAAAACGCAATATCTGGGTAAGTTCAGTATTTTTCCTTTGAAGTTCATAGGATATATTGAATTGTTATGGAAAGAGATTTGAGGAAATAGTCCCAAAGGTATTTATTCGAATTTTTAGAAAGGAAAATGGAAGAAAATGAAGGAAAATGTCTAGAAATTGGGGTTTTGAGATATTTAGTGATTAAATATGTTTTTTATGATTTATGTGCTTGAGGAAAAGTGATTGGGGCAACTTTCGAGAGTTGGCACGAAAATCAATGTCGGGCACACATATCGAGGCGATGCGTGCTTTTTAAGAAATTAGAGTTTATCTCTAAATGTGACTTTTCCTATCCTATATGATATGATTGTTTATTATGCATGATATTTATGAAAGATATGATTCATTTTGTTATATTGCATGGAAAGTCGTGATATTTGCATGGCATGATATTATTGTCATATTGATATTTGTGCATGGGAATGGGATGTCACGCTAAGAGTGTAGTCGTAATTCCCCAAGAGCAATTGATGGGATAACGTTAGAATTATCTTGCTGGAGGTGCCAAGATTCTGCCTAGGATTCCGTGCCAGACTTGTGGGCCAGGGAAGTTACACTAGGGCGAATGTTTGTTCACGTTATTGCATCATGCATTCATATATATATATATATATATATATTTTTGAACCCTCACTAGAAGTTTCATCTTCTAATAGATTATGCTCCTGGAACATTCAAACGTTATAGTTAGAACTTGCAGCTTAGGCAAGAGCGTGATTGAGGTATGGCGGCACGGGGTGACGTGTCCGATGATTCAGCAGGTTGATCCGGTATTTCGTTTGTTCAGGAAGATTCGGATATGTATCAGATGAGATGAGAAATGGCAATGTATGATTGAGATATCATTAGATTGCATCTGAGGTGTTTAGCTAATATCTCGGAAAGCAAATCTCCATGTATTTATGTGTTAAGGCTTTTGAAGATATGATGTAATGGTACGGATTCTTATATTGTTATAAAGTGAATTGATTATATACCATATCAGGTTTCGATTTTAAGCTTCCACAATTATGATGATTACCTGTCTTAGCCTATTGATTCTTATTTAGTATGCTGGGAAGGTAAAACGGGATTGTCGGGAAATGGTTTAAATTGAAAAAAAATATATATTCCTAAAATTCTTAAGTTATTTAACGCTCGGAAGAGTGGGGCGTTACAGGAGCACTTGCACCTTTGCCACCTAGCAAACCTGTTTCATGCAATAGATCAAGAATATATTTTCTTTGGGATAAGAAGATACTTGCTTTAGAATAAGCTACCTCTATACCCAAAAAATACTTCAAAATGTCAAGATCTTTAATTTCAAAAGTCTTAGACATATTATCCTTAAGTTGTACCTGCTCTTCACAGTCATTTCCAGTGACAATAATATCATCCACATAAACCAAAAGATCTGTTACCCTTCCCCCACAGAAATGCTTAAAGAAAAGAGTATGATCACCACCCCTACTTTGAGAATAACCCATATGCCTCATGGCTTTAGAAAAATGATCAAACCAGGCCCGAGGAGATTGTTTAAGGCCATAAAAACCTTTCCTTAATTTGCATACCTATCCAGACAACCCTTTATCAAAGCCGGGAGGGGGTTCCATGAACACCTCTTCCTTTAAATCCCATGCAAAAAAGCATTCTTTATATCAAATTAGTGCAACTTCCAGCCATAGTGCGCTGCCAGGGCTAATAGGATACACATAGTTGACATTTTGGCTATCGGAGCAAAAGTTTCTAGGTAATCAATACCATAAGTTTGTGTGTATCCCTTAGCAACTAGTCTTGCCTTATACCTTTCTAGGAACCTATCTGCATTATATTTGAGATTAAAAACCCACGGGCAGCCTACAGGCTTAACTCCCTTTGGCTTAGGGACAATGTCCCGTGTCTGATTTTTTTCTAAGGCCCTCATCTCCTTCTGCATTGCTTGAACCCAATTTTGATCTTGGAAAGCCTCATTAACTATCTTAGGAATAGGAATTGTGTCTAAGGAAGTCAGAAAATCCATATGATTTGGAGATAAAGCGGTGATAGGACATATAATTGGCCAAAGGGTGTTGGGTGTAGCTTTTGCTCCCTTTGCGAAGGGCAATTAGTAGATCAAGATCATTAGTAATTGATGCAGGCAGTGAATCAGATGTGGCAGAATTGGGCTGAGAAGCAGAGGGACAACAATGTGAGGTTTCATTACCTGGATTAGGAGAGGAAACCGGAGCTGGAAGAGGTTTTAGAATGGGCTATTGTTGTTGTGTTCTCCTCTTAAAGACATAGGGAGATCCTTTGAATCGAATTGGAGTGGATGGCAGCTGTTCCTTTGGAGGTTTCGGCTGGTTCTATTCATCTAATGAAGAGTTAGATGGAGCATGAATCTGCAAATCATGAGAGGTTTCCAAAATGGGAAGATCATTATTTATAGATATGTGTGTATCTTGAATATCAGCACTAGGAGGACCAAAGAATGACTAATTTTCAACAAAAGTAACATCTTTAGTCACATAAAATTTTCTAGTAATAGGGTGATAACACTTGTATCCTTTTTGAGTGGGTGAATAACCAAGAAACACACATTTGAGGGCTCGAGGGTCCAGTTTATCCCTATGATGTTTGGATACATGGACAAAAACAACACAACCAAAGACTCTCAAATGAAGAGGAGTATGAGAAAACACTGCTGGAAAATAAGAGGACAAATATTGAATTGGGCTTTGGTGTTTTAGAAGAGCAGAAGGAACTCGATTAATTAGGTAGGCAGCAGTCAAAACTGCCTCACCCCAGAAAGACTTAGGGACATAATGATGTAGTAAGAGAGCTCTAGTAACATTGAGCAAATGTCTCATTTTTCTTTCTGCTACACCATTCTGTTGAGGAGTATCAACACATGAAGACTCATGAATTATACCTTCTTGCTGGAAGAAGTTATGCAAGTGATGATTGAAGTAGTCTCTTGCATTATCAGTTCGGATTTTTTTAATTTGAGACCCAAATTGAGTAGATATCATCTTATAGAAAATAGGCAAGATAGAACTAATAACAACCTTATTCTTTAAGAGATAAACCCAAGTTGTTCTTGTACAATCATCAATAAAGGTAATAAACCACCTAGCCCCAGAACAATTAGGAATTTTAGATGGTCCCCACACATCCGAATGAATCAAAGTAAATGGAAGAGAAGATAAATTGTTACTCACGGGATATAAAACTCTATGATGTTTAGAAAGTTCACACACATCACAATGAAGATTAGAATTGTCCAAATTTCTAAGCATAGTTGGAAACATAGACTGCATAGTACTAATGGCAGGATGCCCTAAACGACAATGTTGAAGCCAAAAATCATGAATCAAAACAATTAGTTGAATAGGAATCAAAGAAGCTAAAGCTAGCTGAGAAGAGTAGGCTGAAAGATCAACACTGCATGTCTTTAGAAAATACAACCCATTTCATTCCTCACCAACTCCAATCTTCTTCCCCGTGTCCAGTGCCTGAAATTCACATTTGTTTGGGAAAAAGACAACGCAACAATTTAGATCCTTGGTTAGCTTATGAACAGAAAACAAGTTGCTAGAAAGATTCGGGACATGAAGAACATGTTGCATAGGGAATGAGAAATTAAGATTTACATTACCATGTCCAGCTATAGAAATTGTATTACCATTGGTCACCATTATCTTTTTGGAGCTACTTAGTGGGGTATAGGAATCGAAGACATTTATATTAAAGGCCATATGATCAGTAGCCTTTATAATAGTATGTGAGGCAATACTAGATTATTCCTCGAATCCATAATCCATAGATTATTCCTAATAGTATGTGAGGCAATACTAGATTCATAATTCAAGCAAATACATGTTTGGGCCATGGAACAAGAACCACCTTGAATAGTCTTTAGGATGCTTTTAAGCTTGCTGATTTCTTCAGCATTAAGCTATTCGGTCATGATAGATGAATCGGTTGTAACTGAATATGTCTTCTCCAATGCAATCTCTTCCTCTTTGGCAGCTTGATAGGCTTGAACTTGCTGTCAGGGTTGAAAATTCTGAAGATTCTTCATTCCTCCTACCTTATTCAGTACCGCTTCTTTCTCATGGAGTCTAAAACAAGTCTCCCTGGCATGCCTGGGTTTCTCACAAAAAGAATACCATAAACCATCTTTATTTTGAGCTTTAGGATTAAAAACATTCCCACCTTGTTGTGACCTAAATTGAGAAGCATCTTTCTTGTTAGTTGCCATTGCAGATCCCTCAAGAGAAGTCTCATTTAGCATAGTTATTCTCCTATACTCCTCACTACGAACAATAGCAAAGACTTCATTTAAAGAAGGAGTTTTGTCTTTCCCTAGGACCTGCACCCTTACTTGATCAAAATCAGCATTAAGGCCTGCTAAAAATTCAACTACCCTATCTCTTTCAAATATTGCAGTTATGGTGATTGCATCTTCACTACATTTCATCTTGATATCTTGATAATGATCAAACTCAAGCCAATATCCATTCATTTTATTATAGTACTCGGTGACAGTTAGAGAACCCTATTTAGTACCACTTATTTTCATCTTGATATAAAAAATAACTGAGGCATCTTGCACTTTAGAATAAGTATGCTTTGCAGTATCCCAAATCTCCTTAGCCGTAGACAAGAACATGTAATTTTTACTTACCTCAGGGTGCATTGAGTTTCATCTTGATATCTTGATAATGATCCAACTCAAGCCAATATCCATTCATTTTATTATAGTACTCGGTGACAGTTAGAGAACCCTGTTTAGTACCACTTATTTTCATCTTGATATCAAAAATAACCAAGGCATCTTGCACTTTAGAATAAATACGCTTTGCAGTATCCCAAATCTCCTTAGTTGTAGACAAGAACATGTAATTTTTACTTACCTCAAGGTGCATTGAGCCCCACAGCCAAGACATTATCAAGGAATCCTCTACTTCCCATGCAGTAAAATTAGGGTCTTTAGCATCTGGACTAGGCTCAGTCAGATGGGCCATCTTTCCTCTTCCTTTCAAGAAAGTCCGCACAAGCTGCGCCCATTGTAAGTAGTTCCTTCCATCAAGCCTATAAGACTGATGTAACCCTGGAAGATCACTGTTAGACAAACTCCCCATTGGCATGTCAGATGAAGCACCGTACTTTGTCTCAGAAGTGTCTGTCATGGTGAAAACTCAGCAATAGTATCGATAGAAAGAAAAATAAGACAACAACAGTATCGATAGTTTGACACTAGCAATGGAAGAAGCGAACTAACAGCAATGGAAACACTTAGCAACGGAAGATTTTGACACTAGGGATGAGCTAGAGAGACGTTGAAGATCAGATCTAGAGCAGCCGGAGGCGAAAGGGCTGCGGACGCTCCTTCACATGTCGGCGCGTGGAGTGGGAAGTGAACTGACAACTGCGTGTGGGGGTGCATGTGGACTCTGATGGCGATGGTTCTCCTGTGGTAGGTCGATCTGATGACAATGAACCTAATAGTGGTGGAGGTCCTAGAAGGCGGTGGCAAGACAGAAGCGTTTCTACGTGAACAGTGACGGTGACGGTGAACAGTGACTGTGAATAGTGACGGTGCAATGAAGGCACTTGAAGCTGTGCAATGAAGGCACTAGGGTTTATTGTATCAGCCTATTAACGAGGATCTAATACCATGTAGAAAAGGAGGAAGGGAAGCGGTATTCCCGTGTATTTCATTGATATGAATGAAAAATATTTATATAAGAGTTTCCTAAGAATTCTCCAAAGAATTCTCCTAGATTTTAGAGATTACATTCCTATTTTATAGGACTAGATTACAACAAAGAAAAATATAAATAAACCTAATCAAGAAAGAAATAAGATAAAGATAAAGTACAAGATAGATAAAATACAAGATAAATAAGGAGAATAGAGAATATATTTTATCACATGGAAATGGAAAAAGATGCATCTTGATAGTATATGTGGATGAGATAATCATTACAGGTGATAATACTAATGAAATTGCAACATAAGACAAAGATTGAAAGAAAAATTTGAGGTAAAGAACTTGGGAACAATGAGATACTTTCTAGGGATGGAAATGGCAAGGAACAAAGAAGGTATGATAATATCTCGAAGAAAATATACACTTGATCTTCTAAAAGATACAGGAATGCTTGGATGCAAACCAAGACATACCCCACTAGAAAGAAATTGGAGTATGCAAAAAGGGATGATGATCCACCAATAAACAAAGAAAGGTATCAATAGCTGGTTGAGAGATTGATTTATCTTTCCTTGACATGTCTAGACATAGCATATTCCATGAGCATCATAAGCCAATTTATGCATGCTCCAACTCAACAACATTTGACAACAGTTTATCACATTTTAAGGTACCTAAAGGGCACACCGGGTAAAGATCACTATTTAAAAAGACTAATGAAAGAGGGGCTAAAGGGTTCTCCGATGCAAATTGGGCAGGCTCGGTTATAGACAGTCGGTCTACATTAGGATTTTGCACAAAATTATGGGGAAACTTAGTCATGTGGAGAAGTAAAAAACAATTCGTTGTGGCTAAAAGTAGTGCTAAAGCAAAATTTAGAGCAATTGCTCAATGAATTTGTGAACTAATTTGGGTGGTACGACTGATGGAAGATATACAAATGCCTCTAACCAAACCAACAAAGCTATACAATGATAGTAAGTCGGCCATCAGCATTGTCAACAACCCGATGTAGCATGATAAAATGAAACATGTCCGGATTGATCGAAGCTTCATCTAACAAGAGATTGAAGAGGGAGGTATAAGGCTGGTATACATTCCTACAGCAGACCAAGAGGCAGATGTACTCACTAAATCTATGTCAAGACCAGGTTTTGAAACTCTCATTAACAAGCTAGGAATGAGAGACATATATTTCTTAGCTTGAGGGGGGGTGTTGGAGAGTTCTAAGCTATTAAGGAGTTTATTAAAAGAATCGGTAGTTGAAAAGGAGACATGGAGTGAATGGAGTCTGATCTAATCAAATGTAGTGAAGATAAGTCCCTAAAATTAGGATAAAAAATAGGATTAGATAGGAGTTATCTTTCTGTTGTGTAACCTCCTAAATAATCTCCTAAATAGTAGGACTAGATAATATAAAAACTTGTATAAGTAGAGTTCTAGTTTTGAATCAATGTATCGAGTATTCTTCATCTCAATACTCGACTAAACTTTCTAGGTTCCCTGCCTAAGGACCAACTGTGTTCAGCAACCAATTGGGTACTTTAATCGAGGTGATGATAACAAGAAATAGAATAATGGAATGAATCACATCGGAGGAGTTAACCCAGGAAGATAAGCCATTAATCCTGTCCCTGTTAATCCTAGAAGACATGGATCATTGAGGTTGATCAATTCTTCGAATACATGGAGATCCCAAATGAAAAACAAGTCAAATTAGTGGCTTATAGATTGAATGGAGGTGCATCTATTTGGTGGGAGCTATTGAGAGAGATGAGATTAAGGGAAGGCCAACATCCAGTTCAAACATGGAAACGAATGAAACAACTGTTAACGGGTAGCCTAACTACGAACAATACATGTTTGACGCCTATCAGAGAAGTGCCCAAGGCATGAGGAGTGTGAATGAGTATACCTTTGAGTTTCTGAGGTTGGCAGAGAGAAACCAATTGTTAGAAAGTGACAATCAATAAGCAACCCGTTATTTGAATGGGTTAAAGCCTACTATTTGTGATAAAATTGGGCTATTCATGATAAAATTGGGGTTCAAATGGTTATGAGTGTGCCAAAAACAAGGAACTTGGCTTTAAAGGCTGAGTTAATGTTGAGTGAGAAGACTCGCAGTGACAACTATCGCCGCTATAGTGGGAATGACAATAAACAAGCAACTTTTGATAGAGGCAAGCCGATTTTAATTCAAGGAGCGCAACCTTCCAATCCATCTAATGTAGTCAACACCAATAAGGCTACAATGGGAGGAAACACTCAAGGTACTACCTCTAACCCTCCAAAACTCACTAATCCTTATGCGAAGCATGTTCCTTTAAAATGTTTCAAGTGCAATGAGGTTGGGAATAGGTCTAGTGATTGTCCAAGGAGAAAGACGATTAATATTGTAGAAAGGGAGGAGGAAGATGTTGTTAACGGTGAAGTATATTGTGGACCTAATGGGAAGGATGATGAAGGAGAGTATGGGCATGACGAGTATACATGTGTAGTGAGAAAGTTAATGTTGTCTCAAAAAAATGAAGATAATACTTAGCGGCATAGGCTTTTTTGCACGAGATATACGATGAAGGGGAAGATATTTGAGCTGATTATTGATAGTGAAAGTCAGGAGAACATCATAGGAAAAGATGAAGTGGAGAAGCTGCAACTAACTCCTGAGAAACATCCAAACCCTTACACGATTGGATGGATCAAAGAAGTTGGTGGCATACGTGTGGATGAACGTTGCAAGTGGGAATGACAATAAACAAGCAACTTTTGATAAAGGCAAGTCGGATCAAGGGAGTGCAACCTTCCAATCCATCTAATGTAGTCAACATCAATAAGGCTACAATGGGAGGAAACACTCAAGGTACTACTTCTAACCCTCCAAAACCAACTAATCCTTATGCGAAGCTTGTTCCTTTAAAATGTTTCAAGTGCAATGAGGTTGAACATAGGTCTAGTGATTGTTTAAGGAGAAAGACGATTAATATTGTAGAAAGGGAGGAGGAAGATGTTGTTGACGGTGAAGTATATTGTGGACCTAATGGGAATGATGATGAAGGAGAGTATGCACGCGACGAGTATACATGTGTAGTGAGGAAGTTAATGCTATCTCAAAAGAATGAAGATAAGACTCAGTGGCATAGGCTTTTTTGCACAAGATGTACGGTGAAGGGGAAGATATTTGAGCTGATTATCGATAGTGGAAGTCAGGAGAACATTATAGGAAGAGATGTGGTGGAGAAGCTGTAGCTAACTCCTAAGAAACATCCAAACCCTTACATGATTGGATGGATCAAAGAAGTTGTTGGCATATGTGTGGATGAACGCTGCAAGGTGAATTTCTCTATTGGTAAGTACTTTGACGAAGTTTATTGTGATATTATTGATATGGATACTTGCCATATTTTATTTGAGAGACCTTAGCAATTTGATGTGGATGCTAAGCACTCGGGTAGGAAGAACACATATCAGCTTGAGAAAGAGGGTGTGCGTTATACCTTGTTACCTATTGTGGAAAAGAACCAAACCAAAACTTCTAAAGTGGAGGGGAGAAATTTTCTTACCATTACACATAAACACTTTGAGTTTGTGAGGAAGTGTAGGGATACTCGAGAGGTTCGCTTGTTGGTTGTAAAAGGGGAGAGTGAGTAAACCATTAGAAGTGAATCAAATTCCAGTGGAGGTGTAGGGATTGTTGGAGGAATTTCATAATGTGACTCCTGAGGAGTTGCCTAATGAGCTACCTCCTATGAGGGATATTCAACACCACATTGATTTGGTTTTTGATGCTAGCTTGCCTAACCTACTGCACTACAAGATGAGTCCTAGGGAGAATGAAATTTTGCAGGAGCAAGTAGAGAAATTGTTGAGAAAATGGCACATTCAGGCTAGTATGAGTCCATGTGCAGCGCCGGCATTATTGACACCAAAAAAAATGGGAGTTAGAGGATGTGTGTTTGATTAGTGGTTAATTTTGTAAAAATTATGTTATGATTACATCATTATTTTAATCTTAAAATTGGCTTAAATTAGATATTAATATATATTTTATGGTTATATGCAAGTTTAAATTGAAAAATGAATGAAATGAAGTTTTAAAGTAAAATTTAAAAATAATAATAATAATAATAATAATAATACATATATAAATATATATAATACATATACATCAATACATGCGTGCATGTAATATATATATAATATATAATCTATTAATAACACTCAATTGCTTGCTTGAAGGCATGAAGAAAGTGGGCTTGGAGACTCAAATTGGATTGAAGAATAAAAAATTTAAACCCAGCCCATGAAGAATTAAAGCCCAGTGCATGTTTAAGGCCCAACTTGAGCAACCCATGGAAGACATCATTTGGAGAAGGCCCAAAGCACTTTTAATCCTAATGAAGATCAAAAACCCAATTGTAGAAATTTATTTTTAAATATTTGTTTTATGAGTGCTTTATTAGGTGTGTTTTTTAGCTAAAATCTATTTAACTTTAAGTTTTGAGTGCCCATTAGATATAATTATGTCTAGTTGAATAATTAAAATTGTGTGGTTTATATTGTATTTTGTGGGCTATAAATAGCTCACTTGGTTGCACTTGTAAGGAGGATTGTTATTCTTGAATCAAAACTTAGTTGTTTCTTAGAATTCTCTCTTTGATAATTGCTTTTGTTCTCTCTTATTTTCTCTTGTAATTTTATTTTCTTTCTTTTTTCTCTTGAATTCTTATGTCATTTATTGTTACTTTATTATCCATCGCCTAAATGGCCGGTTAATTTATGCTTTTAAATTTCTGCAATTTTAATTCTTGTCATTTTATTATTCACCGCCTAAATGGCTGGTTAATTTCTGCTATTTTAATTCCTGTCATTTAAATTCTGTTATTTAAATTACTCCATTTAAATTCCTGTCGATTAACTTTTAAATGGAGATGAGTAGCTAAATTCAATATTGGATTAAGGCAAGAACAGTGTCCAACGCCAATGATTCCCAAAAAAATTGCGCTTTAAATGAATAACATTAATTTAAATTTCAGAATGAGTGTGTATTAATTATTGAAAAATCACTAGGTTTGGATTGGAGCATAAGCCTAACTTAAAACTTTCATGCCACGCATGGGAGTTACTAGAACTGGAAACACTATCATACCCAAACTCGGATGATTAATTTAATTGTTTTGTGTATTAATTGCAATTGGATTTATGGTAGTTGCTTAAATTAGAATCCCGCATATCATGTATGGGGATTGCTTAAACTAGAAATATTATCATCTCTAATTGCATTTAATAACAAACCCTCATATCTGATTGCAATCTTTTATGCTAAAATTTGGGAATCAACGAGCTGGTGCTGAAATTGTCTTAACTCAAGTATTATCCAATTTCATATTATCACATTTAGTGTTTATTTCAACTTCTGCCTTGCTTTATTTCCTAGTATTTATTATTTAAAAAATCCATAAAAAAATCTTGTTGCCAATTCGTCCAAATGTGTGTGCGTGTGTGACATTCTTTTTCTTTTGCTATAAATAAATCTCTCAGTGGACGACCTAGACTCATCCAGAAAATATAAATTTAAATTTGGGCTACAACTGCACTCGTACACTGATGAGTATAAACCTCTCACCAAAATAAAAAGAAAAATATATAAAAGTTTTACTGTGTTTTTTTTTATTGTGTTTTAATTGCAGGGTGAGAGTGTAGCCAAATTTTGGTGCCGTTGCAGGGGAGATTGAGGCAAAAACAAAAAGAAAAAAAATAAGAATAAGCATCTCCTGATAAATTTGGTAACTCTTTTTTTACTTTATTTTTGTTTGTGCATGGTGTATGATACTTAGGTCAAGTAGAACTGTAGAATATCAATCACTCATGTCTCAACACAATGAGAACATGCCGCTTGCACACAACATGTTTGCACATGGCAGTGACCACAGTGACCCTGATCCTATTAATCAGGAAATGATCAGACCCCTTAGAGAGTATCTTCATCCTCCTAGGCAGACAACTCCCTCATGCATTATTCTTTCCATCAACCATCATAGGTTTAATTTCAAGACTGGCACTATCAAACTATTGCTAACTTTCTATGGCATGGATTCTGAAAACCCATACACCCATATGAAAGAGTTTGAGGAAGTGTGTAGCACCTATATGGATCATACAGTGAATGAAGATGTCATAAGATTGAAACTCTTCCCATTTTCACTCAAGGATAAGGTTAAGATGTGGTTGAGCACTCTTCCACCTAGATCCATAGGAACCTAGAGGGAAATGCAAATGACATTTTTGAAAAAATATTTCCCAGCCAATAGGACTGCCACCCTTCAGAGGCAGATTATGAATTTTGTGTGCAAACCCAATGAGAACTTTGCTCAAACTTGGGAGAGGTTTAAGGACCTTCTCCATGATTGCCCACACCATACTTTTGAACAATGGAGAGTGGTCAGTTTCTTTCTTGACGCTCTTAGTCCTCAATTGAAAATGCTAGTGTCCACCATGTGTAATGGTGAGCTTTATGATAAGACTCCAGATGAAGCATTCTAGTTTTTTAATACCTTAGCAGAAAACACTAAAAACTGGGAGGTTGGACCAATATCTTCTAATGACTCAAGAGAAAATCCACAGTCTAGAGGTAGGTACCAACTGAGTGAGAGTGATGATCTGAATGCTATGATAGCTGCCTTGACAAGAAAGATTGAAAGTCTGGAAACCAAGAAAACACAGTCTATTAATCAAATGAAAGTAAAATGTGCAGTTTGTGACACAACAGAGCACAAGACTGAGGAATGTCCTACATTACCTGCTTTTAAAGAGGTATTGTATGGACAAACAAATAATGCACATTCACACAATTTTGAGGGTAGGCAAAACCAAAATCAAGGGGGAAACTATTACGGGCATAACCAAAATTACAACTCATATCATCCCAACAACAGAAACAACCCAAATTTTTCTTGAAGAAATGATTTTGCAAATCATTCTCAGCCACCATTCCTTGCACAACAATCTTTCCAACCAACCAAATCTTTCCAGCCACCTCATAGGAGACTTTTAGAGGACACTTTGCATCAATTCATCCAAAACCAAACAGGAATCAATAATCAAGTTGCTAAAACTCAGGAGCAAACAAACAGAGCCATAGAAGACATTAGGAGCCAGTTGACCAAGTTAACACAAACATTGAGTTTGAGAGAACCCGGAAGGTTTCCATCCCAAACTAATCCTAACCCAATTAGGCAAACCAACCAGGTAGAAGCTTCAAATAGTGAAACCAACACTCATGAACAAGTGCAAGCAGTGACTACCCTAAGAAGTGGAAGAATAATTGAAAAACCAACTAATCCTATGATAAAGCAACCTGCTGCTGAAGAGGAAGAACCAAAAGATCATAAACCCACTGTGGAGAAAAATGAAAAACAAAAAGATGGGAAAGGTAATAACATTTCAGGGAAAGAAATTCAATACAGACCCAAACCACCTTTTCCTCAAAGGTAGATGAGTGCAAAGAAGGAACAACAAAATACAGACATATATGAAATGTTCAAGCAAGTGAGAATCAACATCCGGCTGTTGGATGCAATCAAACAGACACATTCATATGCAAAATTTTTGAAAGATCTGTGTACTGTCAAAAGAAAAATAAATGTGCATGAAAAGGCATTCCTGATCAAACAAGTCAGCGCCATTCTCCAATTGAAAACTCCTCCCAAATACAAAGATCCAGGCTGTCCAACCATTTCATGCATCATAGGAAATCAAAATGTTGATCGGGCACTCTTAGATTTAGGAGCTAGTGTCAATTTGTTGCCATACAGTGTGTATCAACAGTTGGGATTAGGTGAGCTCAAACCCACTAGAGTGACCTTTCAGCTGGCTGATCGATCAGTCAAAGTTGCACGAGGAATTGTGGAGGATGTTCTAGTACAAATCGATAATTTCTACTTTCCGGTGGACTTCATCGTTTTGGACACCCAGCCACATCAAGGGCCTCAGCCTCCTGTGCTAGTCATCTTAGGTCGACCATTCCTTGCCACATCAAATGCTATCATCAACTGTAGGAATGGAATCTTGTAATTGTCATTTGAAAATACGACTTTGGAAACAAACATTTTTAGGGTTTCCAAACAACCTGATGTGGAGAATGAGACTGAAGAAGCTGATCTGATACAGACATTGAGTGAGGAGTACATTAAATGTGAATTTGCTCAAGAAAATTTTGAGTTGGAGGAAAACTGAATATGTCTTAAGCTGCTCACCCGCATCTAAAAGGAAGCCATTGCCAAACAACCTTAAGTATGCATTCCTAGGTGAAGGAGAATCTTTGCCGGTGGTGATCTCATCAAGTCTGAATCTTCAACAGAATGAACAATTGCTGAATCTGTTAAAGGTACGCAAGAAAGTTCTAGGTTGAACTATAGAAGACCTGTATGGCATTAGTCCCTTAATTTGCACCCACATAATTTTCTTGGAAGAAGATGCAAAGCCGATGAGACAGATGCAGAGAAGGTTAAACCCAAACATGTAGGAAATGGTTAGGGGGGAGGTGTTGAACCTCTTAGATGCTGGCATCATCTATCCTATATCTGATTCCAAATGGGTTAGTCCAACTCAAGTCGTACCTAAGAAGTCAGGAGTCACTGTGATAGCAAATGAGAACAATGAGCTCATTCCTACACACATCCAGACTGGATGGCGGATGTGCATAGATTATAGGAAGCTCAACTCTATGACTAGGAAGAATCATTTTCCGCTCCCATTTTGGGATCAGGTGTTAGAAAGAATAGCGGGACATGCCTTATACTGCTTCTTAGATGGGTATTCTGGGTACAATCAGATTGAAATTGCCTTAGAAGATTAGGAGAAAACCACGTTCACATGTCCATTTGGGACATTTGCTTACAAACGAATGTCATTTGGTCTGTGCGATGCCCCTGCAACCTTTCAAAGATACATGATGAGTATTTTCAGTGAATTGGCTGAGAATGTAGTAGAAGTCGTTATGGATGACTTCTCAGTGTACGGAGACAGTTTTGAGAGTTGTCTAGAAAATTTGGAGAAAATTTTGGTCCAGTGCAAAGAAACGAATTTAGTGTTAAATTGGGAAGTGCCCTGGGACATATTGTTTCTTCCAAGGGTATTGAGGTTGATCAGTCCAAGGTTGAGTCAATTCAAAAATTACCCGCCCCAAGGAATGTGAGAGAGGTTAGGTCTTTTATTGGCCATGCTGGTTTTTATAGGCGCTTTATCACTTCATTCAGTGCCATAACCAGACTTTTATGCTGCCTCCTAGCCTTTGACATACCTTTTGAGTGGAACGGTAAGTGTTAAGTTGCTTTTGAGAAGTTGAAGAAATCACTAATTTCAGCACCTATCATTCAGTCCCCTGATTGGTCCCTCCCATTTAAACTTATGTGCGATGCTAGTGATTACGCGGTAGGAGCTGTGTTAGGACAGAGGAAGGATAAGAAATCTCGTGTGATATACTATGCTAGTAAAACTCTTAATGAGGCGCAAAAGAACTATACCACTACAGAGAAAGAGTTACTAGCAGTTGTCTTTGTCCTGGACAAGTTCCGATCTTACCTCGTAGGGTCACTAGTGATCATTTTTACCAATCACGTTGCTCTGAAGTATTTGTTCACAAAGCAAGATGCAAAACCCCGTCTCCTCCGATGGATCTTACTCCTCTAAGAGTTCAACATTGAAATCAGAGACAAGAAGGGAGTAGAGAATGTGGTGGCTGATCATTTGTCAAGGATTCTAGGTCAAGATCTCACACAATTTGATGAACCAATCCGTGACAATTTCCCTGATGAGCAACTGTTTGAAGTGAATGTTATTCCTGCATCATCTGTTGTCCCTTGGTATGCCGACATTGCGAACTACTTGACTTTTTTGAAGAATTTATGCCTATCTAGCTTACTCCAATGGTCTGGGATCAGACTAGTTGCTAGGTAGTTCGCAATGTCGGCATACCAAGGGACAACAAATGATGTAGGAATAACATTCACTTCAAACAGTTGCTCATTAGGGAAATTGTCGTGGATTGGTTCATTAAATTGTGTGAGATCTTGACCTGGAATCCTTGACAAATGATCAGCCACCATATTCTCTACTCCCTTTCTGTCTCTGATTTTAATGTTGAACTCTTAGAGGGGTAAGATCCATCGGAGGAGACGGGGTTTTGCATCTTGCTTTGTGAACAAATACTTCAGAGCAGCGTGATCAGTAAAAATGATCACTAGTGACTCTACGAGGTAAGATCGGAACTTGTCCAGGACAAAGACAACTGCTAGTAACTCTTTCTCTGTAGTGGTATAATTCTTTTGCACCTCATTAAGAGTTTTTCTAGCATAGTATATCACACGAGGTTTCTTATCCTTCCTCTGTCTTAACACAGCTCCTACCGCGTAATCACTAGCATCGCACATAAGTTCAAATGAGAGGGACCAATCAGGGGACTGAATGATAGGTGCTGAAATTAGTGATTTCTTCAACTTCTCAAAAGCAACTTTACATTCACCGTTCCACTCAAAAGGTATGTCAAAGGCTAGGAGACGGCATAAAGGTCTGGTTATGGCACTGAATGAAGCGATAAAGCACCTATAAAAACCAGCATGGCCAAGAAAAGACCTAACCTCTCTCACATTCCTTGGGGCGAATAATTTTTTAATTGACTCAACCTTGGATTGATCAACCTCAATACCCTTGGAAGAAACAATATGTCCCAGGGCACTTTCTTGAGTAACCATGAAATGACACTTCTCCCAATTTAGCACTAAATTCGTTTCTTTGCACTGGACCAAAATTTTCTCCAAATTTTCTAGACAACTCTCAAAACTGTCTCCGTACACTGAGAAGTCATCCATAACGACTTCTACTACATTCTCAGCCAATTCACTGAAAATACTCATCATGTATCTTTGAAAGGTTGCAGGGGCATCGCACAGACCAAATGACATTCGTTTGTAAGCAAATGTCCCAAATGGACATGTGAACGTGGTTTTCTCCTAATCTTCTAAGGCAATTTCAATCTGATTGTACCCAGAATACCCATCTAAGAAGCAGTATAAGGCATGTCCCGCTATTCTTTCTAACACCTGATCCCAAAATGGGAGCGGAAAATGATTCTTCCTAGTCATAGAGTTGAGCTTCCTATAATCTATGCACATCCGCCATCCAGTCTGGATGTGTGTAGGAATGAGCTCATTGTTCTCATTTGCTATCACAGTGACTCCTGACTTCTTAGGTACGACTTGAGTTGGACTAACCCATTTGGAATCAGATATAGGATAGATGATGCCAGCATCTAAGAGGTTCAACACCTCCCCCCTAACCATTTCCTTCATGTTTGGGTTTAACCTTCTTTGCATCTGTCTCATCGGCTTTGCATCTTCTTCCAAGAAAATTATGTGGGTGCAAATTAAGGGATTAATGCCATGCAGGTCTTCTATAGTCCAACCTAGAACTTTCTTGCGTACCTTTAACAGATTCAACAATTGTTTCTCCTGTTGAGGATTCAGACTTGATTAGATCACCACCGGCAAAGATTCTCCTTCACCTAGGAATGCATACTTTAGGTTGTTTGGCAATGGCTTCCTTTCAGGTGCGGGTGAGCAGCTTAAGACAGATTCAGTTTTATCTCGAGAGCAATCTTGCTGCTCCATAAATTCCTCCAACTCAAAATTTTCCTGAGCAAATTCACAATTAATGTACTCCTCACTCAATGTCTATATCAGATCAGCTTTTTCAGTCTCATTCTCCACATCAGGTTGTTTGAAAACCCTAAAAATGTTTGTTTCCAAAGTCGTATTTTCAAATGACAATTACAAGATTCCATTCCTACAGTTGATGATGGCATTTGATATAGCAAGAAATGGTCGACCTAAGATGACTAGCACAAGAGGCTAAGGCCCTTGATGTGGCTGGGTGTCCAAAACGATAAAGTCCATCGGAAAGTAGAACTTATCGATTTGTACTAGAACATCCTCCACAATTCCTCGTGGAACTTTGACTAATCGATCAGCCAGCTGAAGGGTCACTCTAGTGGGTTTGAGCTCACCTAATCCCAATTGTTGATACACACTGTATGGCAACAAATTGACTCTAGCTCCTAAATCTAAGAGTGCCCGATCAACCTTTTGACTTCCTATGATGCATGAAATGGTTGGACAGCCTGGGTCTTTGTATTTGGGAGGAGTTTTCAATTGGAGAATGGCGCTGACTTGTTCGGTCAGGAATGCCTTTTCATGCACATTTATTTTTCTTTTGACAGTGCACAGATCTTTCAAAAATTTTGCATATGAATGTGTTTGTTTGATTGCATCCAACAACAGGTGTTGATTTTCACTTGCTTGAACACTTCATATATGTCCGTATTTTGTTGTTCCTTCTTTGCACTAATCAATCTTTGAGGAAAATGTGGTTTGGGTCTGTATTGAATTTCTTTCCCTGAAATGTTATTACCTTTCCCATCTTCTTTTTGTTTTTCATTTTTTTCATTTTTCTCCACGGTGGGTTTATGATCTTTTGGTTCTTCCTCATCAGCAGCAGGTTGCTTTATCCTAGGATTAGTTGGTTTTTCAATTATTCTTCCACTTCTTAGGGCAGTCACTGCTTGCACTTGTTCATGAGTGTTGGTTTCACTATTTGAATATTCTACCTGGTTGGTTTGCCTAATTGGGTTAGGATTAGTTTGGGATGGAAACCTTCTGGGTTCTCTCACACTCAATGTTTGTGTTAACTTGGTCAACTGGCTCCTAATGTCTTCTATGGCTCTGTTTGTTTGCTCCTGAGTTTTGGCAACTTGATTATTAATTCCTGTTTGGTTTTGGATGAATTGATGCAAAGTGTCCTCTAAAAGTCTCCTATGAGGTGGCTGGTAGGTGTTGGATGAGCAACCTTGATTTGGTTGGAAAGATTGTTGTGCAAGGAAGGGTGGCTGAGAATGATTTGCAGAATCATTTCTTCAAGAAAAATTTGGGTTGTTTCTGTTGTTGGGATGATATGAGTTGTAATTTTGGTTATGCCCATAATAGTTTCCCCCTTGATTTTGGTTTTGCTTACCCTCAAAATTGTGTGGATGTGCATTATTTGTTTGTCCATACAATAACTCATTGAAAGCAGGTAATGTAGGGCATTCCTCAGTCTTGTGCTTTGTTGTGTCACAAACTGCATATTTTACTTCCACTTGATTAACAGACTGTGTTCTTTTGGTTTCCAAACTTTCAATCTTTCTTGTCAAAGCAGCTATCATAGCATTCAGATCATCACTCTCACTCAGTTGGTACCTACCTCTAGACTGTGGATTTTCTCTTGAGTTATTAGAAGATATTGGTCCAATCTCCCAGTTTCTAGTGTTTTCTGCTAAGGTATTAAAGAACTGGAATGCTTCATCTGAAGTCTTATCATAAAACTCACCATTACGCATGGTGGACACTAGCATTTTCAATTGAGGACTAAAAGCATCATGAAAGAAACTAACCACTCTCCATTGTTCAAAAGCATGGTGTGGGCAAGCATGGAGAAGGTCCTTAAACCTCTTCCAAGTTTGAGCAAAGTTCTCATTGGGTTTGCGCACAAAATTCATAATCTGCCTCTGAAGGGTGGTAGTCCTATTGGCTGGGAAATATTTTTTCAAAAATGTCGTTTGTATTTCCCTCCAGGTTCCTATAGACCTAGGTGGAAGAGTGCTCAACCACATCTTAGCCTTATCCTTGAGTGAAAATGGGAAGAGTTTCAATCTTATGACATCTTCATTCACTGTATGATCCATACAGGTGCTACACACTTCCTCAAACTCTTTCATATGGGTGTATGGGTTTTCAGAATCCATGCCATAGAAAGTTAGCAATAGTTTGATAGTGCCTAGGCTTGAAATTAAACCTATGATGGTTGATGGGAAGAATAATGCATGAGAGACTTGTATGCCTAGGAGGATGAAGATACTCCCTAAGGGGTTTGATCATTTTCTGATCAATGGGATCAGGGTCACCGTGGTCGCTACCATGTGCGGACATGTTGTGTGCAAGTGGCATGTTTTCGTTGTGTTGAGACATAAGTGATTGATATTTTACAGTTCTACCTGACCTAAGTATCATACACCATACACAAACAAAGATAAAGTAAAAAGAAATAGAGTTACTTAATTTATCAGGAGATGCTTATTCTTATTTTTTTTCTTTTTGTTTTTGCCTCAATCTTCCAGGTAACGGCGCCAAAATTTGGCTACACTCTCACCCTGCAATTAAAACACAATAAAAAAAAAACACAGTAAAACTTTTATACATTTTTCTTTTTATTTTGGTGAGAGGTTTATACTCATCAGTGTACGAGTGCAGTTATAGTCTAAATTTAAATTTATATTTTCTGGATGAGTTCAGGTCGCCCACTGAGAGATTTATTTATGGCAAAAGAAAAGAATAACACACACTCACACGCATTTGAACGAATTGACAACAAGATTTTTTTATGAATTTTTTAAATAATAAATACTAGGAAATAAAGCATGGTAGAAGTTGAAATAAATGTTAAATGTGATGATATGAAATTTGATACATGATATGCGGCATTCTAATTTAAGCAACTACCATAAATCCAATTGCAATTATTACACAAAACAATTAAATTAATCATCCGAGTTTGGGTATGATAGCGTTTCCAGTTCTAGTAACTCCCATGCGTGGCATGAAAGCTCTAAGTTAGGCTTACGCTCCAATCCAAACCTAGTGATTTCTCAATAATTAATACACACTCATTCTGAAATTTAAATTAATGTTACTCATTTAAAGCCCATATTTTTTTGGAAATCATTGGCGTTGGACACTGTCCTTGCCTTAACCCAAGATTGGATTTAGCTACTCATCTCCATTTAAAAGTTAATTGACAAGAATTTAAATGGCGTAATTTAAATAACAGAATTTAAATAACAAGAACTAAAATAGTAGAAATTAACCGGCCATTTAGGCGGTGGATAGTAACAGTAAATGACATAAGAATTCAAGAGAAGAAAGAAAAAAAGTAAGATCACAAGAGAAAACAATACAGAAAATAGGAGAAAACAAAAGCAATTCTCAAAAAGAGAATTCTAAAAAAACAACTAAGTTTTGATTCAAAAATAATAATCCTCCTTACAAGTGCAACCAAGTGAGCTATTTATAACTCACAAGATGCAATACAAATCACACAATTTCAATTATTCAACTTGACATAATTATATTTAATGGGCACTCACACACTTAAAACAAATATTTAAATGGATTTTAGCTAAAATACACACTTAATAAAGCACTCATAAAATAAATATTTAAAAATAAAAAAATAAATTTCTACAATTGGGTTTTTGATCTTCATTAAAAATGCTTTGGGCCTTTTCCAAATGATGTCTTCTATGGGTTGCTCAAGTTGGGCCTTAAACATGCACTAGGTTTTAATTCTTCATGGGCTGGGTTTGAATTTTTCATTCTTCAATCCAATTTGAGTCTCCAAACCCACCTTCTTCATGCCTTCAAGCAAGCAATTGAGTGTTATAATAGATTATATTATATATATATATATATATATTACATGCACGCATGTATTGATGTATATGTATTATATATATTTATATATGTATTATTATTATTATTATTATTATTATTATTATTATTATTATTATTTTTAAATTTTACTTTAGAACTTCATTTCATTCATTTTTCAATTTAAACTTGTATATAACCATAAAATATATATTAATATTTAATTTAAGCCAATTTTAAGATTAAAAGAATGGTATAATTATAACAGAATTTTTACAAAATTAACCACTAATCAATGTTGACAGTAGAGCAATTAACAAGATTACTATTGGGTACAAGTTTCCAATTCCTAGACTTGATGACATGCTTGATCAACTTGAAAGGGCTGTGGTTTTTACTAAGATTAATCTCAAAAGTGGTTATCATCAAATCAGAATCCGTCTTGGAGATGAGTGGAAGATAACTTTCAAGATGAGGGATGGGTAGTTTGAGTGGTTAGTCATGCCCTTTGGACTGACCAATGCACCCACTTTCATGAGGCTAATGAGTCAGGTACTATGTCTTTTCATTGGTAAATTTGTTGTGGTGTATTTTGATGATATTTTGATATATAGTAAGTCTATTGATGAGCATATTAGAGAGGTGTTGACTGTGTTGAGGGAAAATAAACTTTATGCTAATTTGAATAAATGTACTTTTCTGAGTGAAAGTTTGTTATTCTTGGGTTTTGTTGTAAGCAAAGATGGGATAAATGTAGATGAGGAGAAAGTGAGAGTTATTAGAGAGTGGCCAACCCCTAAAAATGTGAGTGATGTGAGGAGTTTCCATGGGTTAGCAACTTTCTATAGACAGTTTATTAAACACTTTAGTAGTATTGTGACTCTAATTACTGAGTGTTTAAAGAAAGGAAAGTTCCATTAGGGAGCAGAGTTTTGCCTTGATAAAAGAAAAGTTATGTACCACTCCTATCTTAGCTTTGCCAAACTTTGACAAATTGTTTGAGGTAGAGTGTGATGCGAGTGGAGTGGGAATAGGTGTTGTGTTGTCCCAAGAGAAGAGACCAATTGCATTCTTTAGTGAGAAGTTGTGTGAAGCTAAAGAAAGTGGTAAGAAATTTTATGCAGTTGTGAGGGCTCTTAAAATATGGAAACATTACTTGATTGCTAAAGAGTTTGTTCATTACACGAATCACCAAGCTCTTAAGTATTTGAGTAGTCAAAGGCAGTTGAGGAGTGAAAATGCATGCTAGATGGTCTACTTTCGCTGATAAATTCCAATATAAAATTGTGCATAAGTCAGGCTAGCATAATCAAGTGGCGGATGCTTTGAGTAGGCATGTGGATTTGATAAAAACTCTTAGTGTTGATATTGTTGGTTTTGAGTGTTTGAAAGATTTATATGCTAAGGATGATGATTTTAAGCACGTGTGGGAACAATGCATGTCTAAGCAACCACCAGGAGATTTTTATGTGCATGATGGATTTCTTATGAAAGGAAATCAGCTATGTATTCCTTATACATCCCTTCGTGAGAAAATCATTCGGGATTTGCATGGTGGTGGCTTAGCAAGGCATCTTGGCACAGAAACGCGTTTGGGACGTCGTTTTGGCATTTCCAAATTGTTTCTCATTTTGGAGACGGTGAGGACAACCCAAAACGATTTTCGAGCCACTTCTGTAAATTGCGAAACGTATGGGGGCCGTTTTGCAATTTACTAAAATTAGATGGAAACACGTTTCCGATGACAATAGCCACGCATCCCGAAGGCCAAAAGCGAATCGGACTCCCACATCACACACATTCCAAAGACCGATCGAACCCCCCATTTTCCCTCTCTTTTCTTCTTCTTCTTCTTCTTCTTCTGGTTGTTTCTAATCCACTGTCACTCATGCACATTTAAGTTGCTACTCCGGGTGCTCTCTCGCCGCTGACCGCCGATCTGTCACTTCTGATTCTAGTCACTCGTCGCTATTCCTTGCCGAAGATCGCCCCTCTCGTTGTCGAACCACAAAGCCTTGCCGCCAGTCAAACCCCAAAGCGCCACCCCTCTCGTTGTCGAACCACAAAGCCTTGCCGCCGGTCAAACCCCAAAGCGTTGCCCCTCTTTGATGTCAAACCTCGAAGCTTCGCCACCGATCGTTCCTTCAGTCGATCGCCGCCATCATTCCCTCTCAAGTCGCCGCTAGTCAACCTCTGTGTGTGTGTTCATTAGATTGTTTGTGTTTGGAGGTGTATGTGTTCTATGTTCTTTGTTTGGTATTTTGTTTTTAATCTATTTATATCAAAACTAAATTAGTTTTAAACTAATCAAATTTTGTCAATAATATGGCATATTATTGCATATTAGTTTTAAATTTTATTAAGTTTGAATCAATGGGGCATATTGCATTAAAAATTATATTTACAAAAAACCCCTTATATTTTTTAAATTTACAGTTTACCCCGCGTTTCCATTTCCTACCTTTTTAGAAAAATGTCATTTCAACGTTTCCGTTTTGTTTTAGAAACGTTTTGTTTTTCATTTCCATGCTACCTAGGTTATGGGCACGTATTATTGGCCTAGAGTGAGGAAAGATGTTTCTATTATTGTGGCCAAATGTTATGTATGTCAAACAGCTAAGGGGCAATCTTTTAATGCCAGTCTATACATGTATGGCCTGTTCCCAATGCTATTTGGGAAGATTTGTCTATAGATTTCGTGTTAGATTTACCGAGAACTCAACAAAGTATAGATTCTGTTTTTTAGTGGTTAACAGGTTTTCAAAGATTGCACATTTTCTTCCATGTAAAAAGACGACATATGCAGTAGCCACAACCAAACTGTTTTTCAGGGAGGTTGTTAGTTTACATGGAGTCTCTAAAACCATTACTTCAGATCGTGATACATGGTTCTTGAGTCACTTCTAGATTACTTTGTGGAATATGTTCGATTCTTCTTTGAATTTTAGCAGCACAGCGCATTCCCAGACTGATGGACATACATAGGTGGTGAATCATACCTTGGAAAATTTGATTCGCAGCGTTTGTAAAGACAAGCCAAGACAATGGGATTTAGTCATAGCTCAAGCAGAGTTTGCCTACAACAACGTCGTGCATAGTTCAACAAGAAGGTCACCATTTTCCATTGTATACATGAAAGTTCCTAATCATGGCATTGGATTTGATGAAGTTTCCAAAGGTACTAAGTGTTGCAACTAGTGACTTACCCAAACAAGTTAAAGTAGTTCAAGAGGATGTTAAGAAAAAGTTGCACAAAGCTAATGAAAAGTATAAGGTGGCAGCTGACAAGCATAGGAAGTACAAGGTATTTGAGGTTGGAGATAAAGTCATGGTATTCTTAAGGAAGGAAAGGATTTCAACAGGAAAGCAAAACAAATTCAAGCCAAAGAAGTATGGTCCTTGCAAGATTACAAAGAAAATCAATGACAATGCTTATGTTGTGGATTTGCCTAATCGTATGGGTATTTTTAAAACTTTTAACGTTGTTGATCTTTCTTTGTATTTGCCGGATGTGGAGTTGTCACACCCGGATCATAATTCGAGAATGAATTCTTTTCAAGTGGAGGTGAATGATGCGATTACTATTTGAGAAAAGATGGAGGGCCCGTTCAAGAACTGGCCCAAACAGGGGCCGAAACTTCATATTTTTCATATTCTTTTAGGATTTTATTCTACTTCATATTTTAGGGCTACACGTTGCATCATAGTAAGTCAGTAATTAGCATTGTGAATAATTCGGCACAACATGACTGGATGAAACATGTGAGAATTGACCGACACGTTGTCAAGCAAGAGATAAGAGAAGATATAAGTCTTGCCTATATCCCTACCGAGTTTCAAGAGGCAAATATCCTTACTAAAGCAATGTAGAAGCAAGGATTTGAATCTATTTGAGGCAAGTTGAGAATGATGGATATCTATTCACCAGTTTGAGGAGAGTGTTGAAGAAGATAAATGAGAAAAATTTGTTATACATGAGAGGGTAAGAAGAGAAGATGATAAAGGTAAAGATAAAGATGTAAAAAGATGAAGAAGAATTCAAGCTGGAAGGATAAGGATGCTCCTTAAATCAGATAAGGAAATCCTGAATTTAATCTAATGAAATATGTTGTTGTAATCTAGTCCTAAATGATAGGAGTTTTCTTAGGAATTTTGTGTACATATTTTGCATCCCTCAAATCAATGAGAATATCGAAGTTTATTCCTCTGATTAAAACTTCCAACAAGTTTATTTTTCAACTATAAGGATTGTACACAAAAATTTCCTCACATTTCAAAACTTTTTAGAAGAAATCTCTCCAATGATATCTAAACAGTTATCAATGCAGCTTTGAAAATTAAAAGACAAAGGAACCTTAAAAATCTCTAAACAGTTCTTAGCAAAAATAGCAAAAATATGTAAAGACGAAGGAAAAAAGAAAAAAAAAAGAAAACCCTAAAAGTTTTTGGTATCTCCATTGATATTTGTATTTATACTTGCAGAAACAGAAGTTACAGAACTAACCCTCAAGCTTCATCCACACCATCCGCAAATTACTATGACTTATACATTTCTAGAAAGATTGTACATGTACCTGCCATTTGCTCCAATCCACTGTTAGAATCTAATGCTTCCAGTGCCATGATGGAGGAAGAAAACAGATAGTCATGGAATCAGTGTCTAAATTTACTATAAGGACTGTACAAAAAAATTTCCTCACATTTCAGAACTTTTTAGAAGATAAATTTTGTGGATGGAGAGATAGGAAATATACCAAAAAGTTACCATACACACAAGCAATTGAAATTACACAAAATCAGAGAACAACTGGGTTCTTATCCAACATAGCGTGACAATTTCCTTCTTTTCCCAACACGATGTCCAAATAATCGACAATCATTGTCTCCGTCGTAAATCAAAGTGCACTAATAGCCATTATGATCAATCCGAAAATTCCTAACATTACACACGCTCACACGTATATACATACTAAAACTTCAACTGAAGGGGAGAAGACGAAGAAGTTTGTGATGACTTGTTATCACTGTGGTGAGTCAGGTCATATACTTCCTCAGTGTACTAAATTGAAATCTTTCCCTAGAATCAAAGTAGATATAAAGAGTAAGGGAGTGTTCAAAATCTAGCTGACGGAGTTGGAAAGAAGAAGCAAAACTCCACTCCGAAGAAGGTCGCGCAAACTTCTTAAATATCTAAGAGAAACAATTCACAGTCCAAGAAGGACAATGACAACAAAGATTTTAGTAACTCAGTTACAAAAAGAGAAATTCAAGACTGTGAAGCCCCGTACATTGGGGAAATGGCACGGACGAACAGATACCTAGGCTACACATTATCTTCACAATTTGTGCCGTATAAAGAACGTAAAAATGTAAGGCAACAACAAAATTATAACGAAACCTGAATCGAAACAAGCTTAATTAGGGAAATCAAGACTAATTTACTCGATCGTAACATCGATCCTCTGAGAGAGAGAGAGAGAGAGAGAGAGAGAGAGAGAGAGACGTGCCTGGTTCATTGGCGCGAGGAGGAACATCGGCGAGTGGAGAAGGAAGGAGCGTATTCTACAACGGTGCAATTGTGCAAATCTCTGAATATTTGGAAGTGAACATTCATTAAATACTGCACAGTTGATTTTATTACCGTTGAGCAGTGGACTGGAGGAGGATCGCGTTCCTCTGGCAACAGTCTCGGGGAGGAGGAGGAGGATCTTTCCCGAACGTTAGTCCTCAACAGTTTAAAACTCCTTTGGTAGAGGGATTTCAAATTATGTTTATTCGCATTTCAATTTGTTTTCATTTGTAATATTTAAATTCATTTCTAAATTTATTCTCATTTCAATTTGTTTTCATTTGTAACTTCTAAATTCATTTCTAAAATGCTTTCAACGACAATTTATCTAAATAATACATTTTCAATTCTAAAAGACAAATAACAACCTTAAATAACTTCATCTAAATACAATATAAGACAATTTATTTTATTATCGATTATTACATATATATTGATGAGTATGATTGATCAAATACATTAAAATAAATATAATTTGGCTAAAATTTTAATTAATTATTGTAAATAGATATAACTAGTCATAAAAAATCATAACTATTTATAAAGAAATATATCTTTCAATTTATAACTAATCGACATATTTTTATTTCTAACCAAATATTATTTATGCTTTAAAATAAAAAAATATGACTTCTAAATAAAATAACATTGTTATTTCATCGTTTATAAATGGAAGAGTCCATGTCATTGAGAGAGGGTGAATTACTTTTCACTTTTTCTCTCTCATTGTCTAAGAATATATAAATTATTTGAAAAAAATCTTCAAAATTTATTGGCTACATATTTTCATAACTTTCATACATTTTAAGGGTGATTTGTCATTAAGTTTACAACAATTTTAGTGATGAAAATTAATATCTTTTAGACAAGAATCCATTATGTTTAAAAAATTACGTTATAAGTAAGTATCAACGGTATTTTTCTAACAATAACAACTAATTTGTAGTTGCTAACGATGATAAAAGAGACCAAAGATATCACTGGTTTAAGGGTGATGTCAAAATTTATAGTTGCATGTTTTTATAATTTTCATAAATTTTAAAGGTGATTTGTCATTAATCTTGTAACAATTTTAATAACAAAAATTAATATCTTACAAACAATGATCTATTACGATTAAAAAGTTCCATTATAAAGAAGTATTTACTATATTTTCTCAACAATAACATTTAATTAGTAGTTGTTAATGATAATAAAAGGGCTAGTGGCGACCAAATATGTCACTAATGACGTTGGTTCAGGGTGAGCAACGAGTCAAACAATAAATAGTAATAAAATATTAAATTAATTGAATTGTTTTTGTCACTTTAGCATAGAAGTCCCTCTCTAAACAATCTAAATCTATTTTTGGATAAAAAAAATAAATTGACTAAGATACATAAAATAAGTTAATTTTAAATTAAAAAATATCTTTAAAATTTAAAAATATATATTATTTTAAAAATAATAAAATAAAATAAAGTTATTGACCTGCCCCAACCTGAGTAACTATTAAGTCAAGCTAGGCCCTCATCAAGTGGGCTTGGCTTATCTCGATACACATGGTGTCAAGGTAAGTATCAAGCCAAACAAATCGAACTTGATCTTACTCATTTTTCATCTCTAATGAGGTACAATTATGGTAGATTAGTAGTTTTTAATCAACAATTTAAGTAAAATAATAGATGAAAAAGAAAAATTAAAATGAACACGAATTTCTTTATGTGTTTAATATTTAAAAAAATAAAAATGCCTTAAAATTTGTCCATCACTTGTGATAAGCATTAGATTATCACTTTGAACATTTTCAATGTAAAATTAAGAACAAAAATGAAATCAAACATAATTAAGTACCATTTTAATGCATTCATTGTCGGAAAAAGGTCATCGAAAACATTTTATTCATTAATTAATGATTATCAAGGATAATTCAAAAATTTTCATGACTCACTTGTTTTATTGTTAATTTAATCGTTAACAATGACAAAGATATTAAAAAAAGAGAATTATAAAAACAAATGAAAACAAAATGAATTTCTTTTGAGTTATTTTTATTTTTTAAAAGTTTGTTTTGGGATTGTTAAATAAAAGAGGTGAGATAAAAAAAAATATTTTCTTCCCTAAAAGTTAAAACAATAAAAATATTAAGTTGAAAAACAAAAATTCCACCGCCTGAAAATTGGTTAATGAGTGGGAAAGTCAAGTCAGCATGGGATGTGACACATTCTTGAAATCCGGCCGAACCGACGATTGGCTAGCATATTTTCGCCACTGCGCAGGACTTTTTCAGCTTTTTCTCCTCCCCTACTTTGGCGTTGCGCGCGCGCATGCCGCCCCCGGTCGGGACATGCCCAAGCCTATCTTTCACGTCACTCAAAACACTTTGACACTCACAAATCTTCTTGCCTTTTCAATAATCAGCCTAGTGCTACTAGGCTGTATAGTCTGCAAGCACCTAGCAGCGGCGCCGCTAGCCATTTTTAGCAAAATGCTCTCTCAAACTTGGAAGCCGTGGCTTCGGCACGCTTCTCTCTCATCTCCCCATCTCTGCGCACCACATGTTTGATGAATTTACACAGAGAACATGTGAGTTCCATTGCACCACCTTTTTTTTTTTTTTCTCTTCGGTGATTGAAGTTTTGCAAGTCTATGTAATAATATTTCATTTTTGTATGTATGTAATATAATAAAGTAACGTATGCGCCCTTTGGAAAACAACATTTGGAAGGGGAGAGGAGAGAGGACGTTTCAACCTTGTACTGATTTGACATATGGAGAGGACACTGTAGTGAGTGTACTAGTTAAGCATTTCCGCTTGGAGCAATACAGAAAAGAAAGATGCAAGCTACCTGTCACTGCCCTCAATTATGTATATATGTATATATGTATATATATATGTGCACACTTAAAACATGTAGTAATTTAAGGGACAAAACAAGACCGTGGAAAAACGTTATAAAATTAAGGAAGAACATGTAAGACAATATACAATGGTTGAAAGTCCAATAAAGACACGTAACCATATTCTCCAAGGCACAGTACTCCTTCACATGGCAACCCTATTCCTTCTTGTGGTTGTGGATCCTATTGAGTAGCCAAATGAAAAACCTACTTGAGACAATTTGGCTACATTATGGTAACTATATATACTAACTTACTTCCATACATTTTTAATGTAAAAAATGATGCTTCAAACATAGAATTTATATGGACAATGATAGAGAGAGAGAGAGAGAGAGCGAAATTTGTGGCAAGGGCTGGGGGCAAAGTACTATTTTAGCCCTTGGAATGAAAATTCGGGTTACTTTTGCTCTCTTTACCGTACTATTCTATATAAATTTAAAATCCATAGAGAATGATGTGACACTAGGAGTACTTGTACAATTATGGGCGACACTTTAATGTTATTTCAGGCTTGTGTTCTTCTGGTTCTAGTGATGTTCTCTTGCTTAGCTAGAGATCTAGTTTTTGTTCCTCTTTGGCATGTGCCTGGTTGAGTGTTTGTTTTTTCTTCTTCTATGAATGATTTTTTTACCTTAGTAGCTCATAATTAATACGACAATGCCTAATAACACACTAACTTTTTTTTTTTTTTGGATCAAATGGTAAATATATAGATCAAAATGAAATAACACACTAACTTGATAGTATTTTCATGGAATTAAGGCCATTTTATATAAGAATTTTGTGATTAGCCAGAAAAGAAAAGGACAATAATTAAGTTGACCACATGTTGCTCATCCATTTGTCAATCCTTGACTTGAAGAACAAAAACTTGGGGGGAAAGCAAAGAATAAAGGCACACAGGGAATCTCAACCGAAACCCATTTAAATCTTTCTTCTGGAGATATTTTATGTTAAGAAGTTGAATCAATCATATGTGTTGAATAATTTGTTGTGAAGTTAGCTGACCTAAAAAGGTGCAGCACAAAGAGCAGAATCAATATGAAACTGAATTAATGCTGAAAACAAGCTGTTTTTTTTTTTTTTTTTATAGAGAATATTTCTTGGAAACCAATAACCACCCACCTCTAGTTCAGCCATGATTAGGCTTAGATTAGATTAAATTAGATTAGGCCATGGTTGGCTTCTTCTTTGCCAAGCTTGCATTAACTAATAATTGTGGCAAGGACACCTTTTTTTATTCAGAGAAGTGATATCTTATAACTTATAGAATTTTTGTATAGAAAAATGTTGTTAAAAAATAATGTCAAATTAAGCAATATTTTGAATGTAATTGTGAGGCACTGATGAGTTTCCAATTCAGACAAAATAAAGGAGGGTGGGAGGGGTCTAAATGTACATATAACCTAACCACCATTACATAATACTAAAACTTGCCTATTGTCAAAACTGCTCATGATTAATATATAAAACTTAGTAGAAACATACACCCCGAATCCAATGGAGAAGTTTATTACCATTAATCATACATTAATTAACCTGCTCTTATACAGAACCCAACCCACACCCAATTAATTCATATATCAGTTCTAGCTAGACAATATATACCATGAAGATATATCAGTCCCCCTTACAGATGAGATGAGAAACCCTATAATAGATGGGCATTCTAAAACAATGCAATATTACAACACCAACACCAACGGACACTTACAAAACTCGTCGAATCCAACATCAAGCGCTGCCATCCCCTCCACCCTCAGGGCTATCCCCGGGGTTGCTGCTCCATGGGTGAGAGGCATAAGGAAGAGCAGAAAAACCAGCACCCTGCTGATAATGTGCAGCACCCGGAAACTGCGAGGGCATCTCATTTCGAGCGAATCGCATGAGATCTGCGTTGGTGGCGTCCAGTTCTTTCTGGAGCCGCAGCACCTGGCGCTGGAGGACGGAGATGGCTCCGACGCAGCCGTAGACGGGATCTTTGAGCCGGGCATCGGCTTCGTAGGCGAGAGAGTTGACGGCGTCTTCTCGTTGATGGGGGAGGATATCGTTCAGCAGCTTGCTCACGTTGCTTGCGCCGAATATCTTGTGAACGTTGGCGAATTTCTGCGGCTCCTCCGGCGGAAAATACGGCGCGAATATGCAGCCCGGCAAGCATTTTCTCCTCAGGAACTTGCAAGCGGCGCAGGGAGGATTGGAGTAGCTGCTGGAAGAAGCCATCTTCACCGCAAATTTTTACCCATCACAATCAGTATCATATGTACATATATACATGTGGCGTGGAGACGAAGATATTAAGGATAGATTCAAAATCATAAAAAAAAAAAAAGATTATTACGAGGTGATCCATGAATGTTACTGGGAGGACTAGATAGTAGATAGAATGGAACAAATTCTTAGCAAAAAGAGGTACAGAAAGACAAAAAAAACAAAGAAAAGTCGGCTGAAAAACACTTTTAACTGTGATGTTATAAGTTACAAAGATAGTAAATAAAAATGAGAAATGAGATAATATATAGGTTTGGATGATCAGAGCAAGGATAGGATAATACGTGGAAACAGCAACCATATACAGCACCCGAATTCAATATAGTAATTTAGATGCTCGAGATTGGACATTGTTATTTTAGCTGGCCAAAGTGCGCTAAAACAGCTGACTGGGGGAAGTTCTGCCAGTACTGCTCTCAGCGTACAGTTAGCCGGTTGAAATAGCGTTCTCTTTCAAGATATTATGCATCAATGGAATTCAAACCACTTATCTAATTGGACGAAGAACATGCATGTAGCATATAAAATTTTAAAATTATATATCAACAGTAATTCCACTGTCACAAAAGTTTCTTTTTTTTTTTTTGTCCCGAGCATGAATCTAAACCAAAAGATTTATTGTAATCTCCTTGATATATAAAAATGTTCAAGTAAAGAGATATGGAGCATATATGCTTATATATCAATGAAGAGATCTTGAAGATTTTGAATAGAATTTCTGCATGATGTTTCCTACGCAAAAGCTGTAGCACAGTACAATTAATTTGACACCTTTTTCACATAAGACATTTCAAGTAATTAATCTGAATTAGTACTGGCACAATTTCAAGAAAGGGGGGCTATCTTTTGATCCAAAGAGAAACATATGTAAACTTATGATCTCTCAAAACCATAAGAAATAATATGTAAATAATTTTATCACAACACATTAGGAATTATTTTATCTTGAAAGTAAAAACTAAACTACAATGTCAAATACTATACCCAATGAACTTTTATTTAAAATTTTTAATTTTTTATTTCTACGTGGATAGCTCTACTCCTATAGTTCATAATTAAGGGGAGAAGATGCAATACAAAGATGAGAATTAATCAGAAGTAAAAGTTTATGAAAATCTGGTGGCTGGATGGTATAAGCTCGGTTTCTTGCTCCGGTGGAGTATCTGCCTGACTTTAGCAAAAGAAAAACAAAAACAAAAACAAAGTAGTAACTGCTACAGCAGCATCACCACAGGTGAAGATGCTGCAAACTGACTAACTGAGTGAAAAGGAAAGACCAACAACAATTTGGACTCGAATATCATACACATGTACACACACATACCCACACCTATATAGAACATGTGAGACTTGTAAATTAGTCGGTAGAAGTCAGAATAACAAAATCTGAAAGCTCTCGGCCAAAAAAGAAGAAAGAAAAAAAATCTGAAAGCACTGTTTCCGAATATTAAAATTAGACAAAACCGAATAAATTTGAAATAATTAATGCAGCGAAGGGACAAACAAATTATGAAAGCTGATAATACTAATGTTTTTGTGATTACAAAGTTATAAGATCAAATTGGAAAACAACTTTTTTAATTGTAAGAAACAACAATAAAATTACATGCATAAAAATGGCTATCCTCCCAACTCTCTCTTAAAAAGCAGAGAGAACTCTATGTGTACCTCATGTTCAAAATTAAGGTTAAAAACACTGAAATTAAATAAAAAGAAAAAGAAGGACGAAAGTCCTGGGCTTGACTTTGAGTTGCAGCTCTCTCTCTCTCTCTCTCTCTCTCTGAGCATTTATTAGTTGACACCTAAGGGATTTGGGATGCCCTCCCTTGCGGATTTGGGACACCTAAGGGATTTGCTGCATATCCTAGAAGATATCCTTGCTTCTTTTCCATTATTGTGTGTATGTGTATCTATACCTATAGATATGCATCGATCATAGGTCATCAGACTCAATTTTCCCTTTTACTAGGAAAGGAACATCTGTGAACTACTTATAATACTTTTCACAGGGCCAACCCTTATTCAGATTCTGCAACCTAAACCACAAAACTTTCATTACTTCAACCTACAAACAAAAATAGAAAAATTAGCAGATCAAAACAAAAAGAAAAAGAAAGAATTTTCATCCCTTAATGTCTTTATAAGCTAAGTTATGTGTTGTTTTGTACCGCCCGGCTGGAAAGAAAATGAAGAGAGAAAAGAAAGGAATGGTACCTTGTGGTTCAATTTTCACTTCTTTCTGCAGCACTCTTGTCTTGGATCTCAAATAGCTAAGAGTATTGCATATCCATATGTAGGACGCTTAATAATACGATCAGAAAGTTAAGAAACCCTAGGTGAAAGAGACAAACAGTGAGCTGCAGAGACTGTGTCAAAAAGGTGAGGAAGATGAGGGAAAAGGGAGGAGGCAAACAGCATTTAGTGAATGGAGAGGGAATAAAAAGCAAAAGGAGATTGGGTATCAAGTGTAATAAATAGGGCCACAGTTAAATAAAGAAAAAAAAATTGAATGATTATGGCACGGACCCCCCCGCCCCCCTCTCTTCCTATTTATTTGAGTAAGCTGCAATAGTGTGTGTATGCATCTCATCTACTTTTTGAGGAAAATGTTACACTCATAGAGAAATTTTTTTGTAGCTTCCATATTAAAAATACATGTTAATATTTTAAACAAATATGAACATACATGTATATATATATATATGAGGGTATAAGTTAGCTTCAACACAAAAAATATACATGTATTGATCCATATGGAGATTAAACTTTAAGTTATTCTTTGATCTATTCTTAATAATGATGAGATATATACATATATATATATTAGTGTATCAGTAATAACCAAATAGAAACCCAACTAAGTTATCTTTCACCAATGGTCATGTATGCGTTAAAACACATACATATATATCTCTCGCTCTCTCTCTCTCATCACACACACACATATATCATGTGCGTGTACAATACATAACATGGCAGACCCCTTAGCAAAATATCCTTGGCAAACCAAAGTGGGATAAATCCTCTAGGATTTCCTTATTATAGTTTAATTGTAATTGATGATCAACATTTTTAGGTTATCTCTTCAATCAAAGTCATTTTTTTCACTAGTTTTCACGAGTTAGAACACTATAGAGCTTCTCTCTCTAGGGCTTTTAGTCGTGTGGGCTCGAGTTGCCATCGGCCTTTGTGAGCCCCCACAAGTTTTTGGTCCCTAGTTAGCTCTTTGCCACCATTGAACAATATTGATAAGCTTTTGGTGATGGGTTTGGGTCTTAATTCTCTTTCCATCAATCAGTCGTGCCCCTTGCTTCGTTAGCTTCTTTGCATCTCTTTGTCACCACTGCAGATCGATGATGGTGGTCGATTTGAGCATCGATCATCCATTAAAGCTATTGGTTTTGGATGCTGAGGCTGTTGCTA